>NC_134707.1:7039344-7346844 GCF_043290135.1 Rhipicephalus microplus
AAAAACTAACGCGGTTCCTATGTGTTCCCCTAAGGCGACTCAAAAGTTTTTTTATAGATTGTAGTCTTTCCTGGTATTGAACGCTCAAATTTGGATCTGTCTGTCTGTCTGTCCGTCTGTCCGTCCGTCCGTCCATCCGGCCATCCGTCTGTCTGTCTGTCTGTCTGTCTGTCTGTCTGTCTGTCTGTCTGTCTGTCTGTCTGTCTGTCTGTCTGTCTGTCTGTCTGTCTGTCTGTCTGTCTGTCTGTCTGTCTTTCTGTCTGCCTGCCTGCCTGCCTGCCTGCCTGCCTGTCTGTCTGTCTGTCTGTCTGTCTGTCCGTCTGTCCGTCTGTCCGTCCGCCCATCCGGTCATCCGTCTGTCTGTCTGTCTGTCTGTCTGTCTGTCTGTCTGTCTGTCTGTCTGTCTGTCTTTCTGTCTGCCTGCCTGCCTGCCTGCCTGCCTGCCTGCCTGCCTGTCTGTCTGTCTGTCTGTCTGTCTGTCTGTCTGTCTGTCTGTCTGTATGTATGTCACACCCAGACAAACTTCAAGCGCTAGTTTTGCTAAACGCTCAGCCATCTTTAACTGGTAGCTTCGTCCATACCTGAGAATATTATAAATCAAAAACCAAATAATATGTATATCTGAGGCGCAAAATCAACACGTGAGTATTAGGTGGTGTGTCAATTTACCAGAAAATATTTATATACGTAATTTTAAAGACTCTATATAGTGTTTCTTAAGGGGCACTAAATATGTGGCACTGTGCACAAAAAAGCACTTCGCGCGCGCCCAGTTTTTGCTTAGCCGATGCACTGTTCCGGAAGCTTTCGGCACCTCACCCAGTTTCACATTGCCTCCGTGATCGGTCGCCCTTTTATAAGGTGATGATGCAACGCAAAGACGTGGTCATGTGACGTTTCGTCGTCATGACGTAATAATTACGCGAGTAATTTTGTTGACCTGTGACATGATGATTATTACATACAGGGGTATTGTCATTCTGGCGCCGGGATACATGTGATGATGCTTTTTTGCATCGCTCGTGTTGACACTAATGCGGCCGACGCCGTGACCAACTTTTCGCATTTGAGGTGGTATCTAACGCTTTCCCGTTTAATGATATAAATAATTCACGCACACTAAATAAATGCAACAAACAATATATTGGTAGCTGTGCGATTCGTGCACTTTTATTCCTTGAAGCATCGTGTCAAAAAGCAGAAAAAAAAATTAAGCGAAAAATTTCAAAGGCAATGTTTTTTACTTCTTTTGTTTACTTATTTTATCTTTCATTGCCATGCTAAAGCAGTGAAGAGACAAATGAGAAAACAATAACGTATCAGTCTAAACGTAATAGAAAAAGAAGCTTCATTAGTGTAGCAAGCGGTGCGTGAGTATCGATAATGTGCGAAGCTGATACCAAAGCACCCAATAATGCATCAAAATATTGAAGTTGCGGAGGCAAAACAATAAGCAACGCCGAGCTATGTTTCATATGACTTGCCGACGCAGAGGCACTAGACCTTTGCACTATTCGTTACTGCAGCTCTTAGAAAAGAGTCGTCTTTGGCAACGCGCAGGGAAGTCTACAAGCTATGTAACGCGTAAGGCCCATTCAAGATTGAAACACAACACAACAACGGCTTCTGTCCACGTTTGAACGCGCTTTGCATTCTTAATTCAATGCATCCGCGTAGATGCGCTGACTAAGATGCGCTGACGCTGCATTGTTCTTGTCAGTAGACTGTCGTTGATAGTGCGTCTCGTAGCTGCCGTTAGTCCTGCAAAAAGAAAAAAAAACAGTAAAATAATCATTATCGCACAATACTAGAACACTAAGATTAATAAAGCGTCGGATGACAGCAGAAAACACCCTCGAGCCTTTGCTTATAAAAAAACCAAGCTGCGCACCGCCTGGCTTTAACCTTGCTTAGCCGCACATGCACCAATGAGCCAATATGCCACGTCCACAAACGAAGACAGTCCTGACAGATGCCGCGCGGAGTTTGGCCTGCCTGGCACGACCCGAGTACGATTGACCAAAGGTCCGCATTTTCTCTTGAGTGTGCCACAGTCGGCTTTGCACGTTACTATTTCGGGCCCTGGAGTTTGTATATTCTTGTATGCTGTGTCACAGGCTTTGGTTCGACTGCACTCTATCTAAGCCAAGGAGAGCCCTAGCATCAGCCAAGAAGGCCACGTTATGGCTCTGAGATGAAACTGCGTTGCTGTTTCTCAAGATTAACAATGAAAGTGTGAACTTCTTTTTCTTTTGTTTACAATGCTTCGAAGCCAAATAAGTACAAAATTACTCTACGCATTCAAGGAAGTAAAGCCCGATTCGACTGAAGCGCACAATGCCCACTGAAACCGTCTTTGGAGCACCAGCAATAGTTGCCCAGACAATAACGTATTGCGCTGGTGTGCTTTAAAGGACATTTAAAGTGCAACGATGAATCATCTCAGATTTATTAATGGTACTTTGAGAATACCGCTATTGTTGATTTCATCATTATAAGTTTATCAACAGGATTTAATGAAGAACAATATCTCATTTTCAAATGTCGCGCCTGAATTTCCACGCGAGACTTAAAGCAATTCAATGTGCTTTCTTCGTATTTTTTCGACATTGGGCTACCCCAAATTTCCTGCAACTTGACCCTAGCTGTACAATGCGTACCTTTGCAGGCTCTGGGAGTCTTTTCACACGAAGGTCCTACTTGGGTTTGGGCGTCTCGGCAACCGGACTGTGTCGAATGCCAAAGGAGAACCGTGGTGAGCTACTCTTGTTCATCCAAACCTGCAAGTGTAGGCAGTAGAGTTAAATTAGTATGCGGAGCTCCTGCATACGAAATAACATTTCTTCTGATTATCAAGGGGCAGAACAAAACTAAACCTTGTCAGGTCCTCTGTGTTAAGCAACTGTACAGCCGTACAGTTGCAACTGCACAGCTGCAACTGCACAGTTGCAACCGTACAGTTGCAATTGCAACTGTACAGCCATACAGTTGCAATTTTGAATTTTCCGACAGATGCACTTTCTCAGCCACCTAACCTCAAAGCTAACAGAGGCAGTCTCTATCCAGTCTTACAAGAAAAAAAAAAACTTGGACTATGTTTGCACAGAAATAGCCCTCAACAAGCAAACAATTTTCCATTGATATCGTGACCTTAGCTGTCTTCTTAAATTGAAAAATATTTTGATGCTTTGAATTACACTGCATTTTAGATTAAACCGAATATTTGCTTTCTTTATTCCAGTCTGCTTGTTTGATCGGTACATAATTGTTGTCTAAGCCTTATCGTCGCTGGCAAAATATTCAGATCCACCGAAGGACAGACATATGACTCTTCTCAGTATGTCTGTGTCACTCTTCTGCCCTGTTCTCACAATATATATTTGGGGCCAGAAACGTAGGCACACCATAAAACTTACATGCCCAAGAGCGAGACGTTCTCTTGGAATCAGTAATTCGCCCTTATGGATCGTGCTCCACGTGTGCTCTTAGCTCGGTAGTCGCGAGGTTACACATAGCACCAGCTCGCCGAAACTACCTGGTGGTCAAACCACTCCACACCGTTAAATTCCTCCACCGGTAGCAATTAAATGTCCAGAGACACTTGAAATCAACTCAGACTCTTGTATTTCTTTTACAGCCGTGCTGTAAGTGCCACGCATAGTTGATTTTTTAGCGTCCGTCCACGAACAAAAAAAAAGCAATGAAGCACGTGTCTTCCATCTAGCAAGCGAAGCTCTCACGCAATGGCGTCATCAAGAGTAATAATGTGAAACGAAACAGTTTATCATTACCCTCTCGGGTGAATGAGCTCCAGGCCCGGGTTTCTTGGTGTGGTCCGAGGGAATGTTTGTTCGATAGCTGAGCGTGTAGGCGGGGGACTTGCTCTTGTACGTGTCAGTGCCCGGTACGTTGTACTTGCCGGGAGCTGCGACAAAGAAACGCCCAACGTTAGTCGTCGACGCCACTCTGTGGCATGGCAGTGCGATCTGTTTACATCAAAGGACTGTACACGTTTAGCTACAGTTGCCATTGGAGTAAGGTTATTCCCACATGTAGCTTGCTGCAAGCACCTTTGCGCACAACAAACAATGCCCTTCAATGTGGGGAATGTGGGTGAACACAACGACCTAGCAGCGCTAGTGTTTTGTTTACCATCAAAACCAAACCGCAAGGGGAATGGTGGAAACCCTCTGGATTGAAAAATCAACAGAAAAGTGCATTAACTATCCTTCAGTTGACTCTAGAAGGAGATATTTCGCACCTGTCATAGTGTACCTTTTTAACCCCTTTTATTTTCAGTTGATTGGCACATGTGCTTTCGATGTATTCTGTTGTAGTGGACGCGCTGGTCCGTGGCACTGTGACCACAAGTGGTTGTCATACGTACGAATGACGTGGTTTAGGACGAGATGGCGGAGACCATGTTGCGTTTTTAAGCAAATGTATATTTACACACAAACAAGCTGTCAGAATGCGCTTGGCCATGTGTGCTCTTTTATTTCATCTGTGTTTGTTGCGCGCAAAGGTGCTCAAAGATGAATTCGTTCTATGTTGGCTGGTAGTTCGGTTGACGGCATTAAGCGCGCTGGTACTTATGGACCAATCTCTAATTGAAGCCTACCCAGTATTTGCTGACGGTAACGAAGTAAGAAATCATTTCTCGACTGATAGCAGATAAAGATAACAGGTAGCTACAAGAGTAACATCAAGTATATTACTTCTATTGCAAATTTAGCGCGCACCTCTTGCATCTGTTGTGATGTCTCCTAACGGGACAGTCAGCAACTGGGATAAACCACGCTGAAGTTGGGCCGAAGAAAAACGCGTTAAGGAATCTTAGTGCTCTGCGACGGGTCAACTTGATTTATTATTTGATTAGTTTCTTGTCACATAGAAGGTGGAAAAGACAAGACAAAGATATTACGTTGATTACAAGAAATAATTCATGCGATTAGTGGAGTGAAAGTTACCAGGTATGCCGTCATTCCTGGAATCCTTAGGCTTGGTGCCGAACGAGTACGCAGGTGTCCTGACCAACACAGACTCAGCCTTTTCGGGTCTATAAGTACCCGGTGCTGGAAGGGTGGTGGTGTTAGGTTGGAAAGTGAGGGAGGAAAGCTTTGAATTACTGGTACAAACAAGTGAACCTACTTTGAATGAGCTTCCGAGAATTTCTCGAATTATAATGGTTACTTGCTATGCTTCGTTAGTGTTGTGTAAAACGAGAGCTGAAAACGAATAGGCATGCAGAAGAGATTGTTTAGGGGCTATCAAATGGTAAGAGTGCCCACAAGAAAAGCAAATATTCTTTAGCCACACCACAGTTGTTAATATAAATACTTTGCTGGAACCACTTTTTGCTTCACGATTCATGCTATATTATCGGTAGCTCTCGCGTTCCATGATTGTGGGTGACGGCTGTGACTAACCTAACTAAAACAAACGATGCAAACCAGCCGAAGTACAAAAGAAAGCTGAGGAATTACGATTCCAGCGAAAAGTTGGCAGTAGTGACGTGGACAGAAGATTTGAAAAATAGCAGTATTGACCCAGTGAATGACTCGGCCTTGTAAAGCGGGTAATTTTGTGAAATGATGAGGTTAGGGCGAAAAAAAAATGTCGTTTGAGAGGTGGTATAGGTTGGTCGTGGCTTAGAGAAAAACATGTTGAGTCTCGAAAGAAAGCGGTGACTGCAGGACAATGCGTTTATCTTGGTTAAAAGCATGCCTCTTGGAATATTCACTCGGTCCTAAGAGTTCCATGTTTCCCTTATTGTTGATTATGCCAATGTATAAACTATCTTTCGAGTGACCACACGGGTTAAGCATCGCAATAAATTGTTGTTTCCTCTTCTTTGGCAATTATACGTTGTTGAGATCTTCGTTATTCTATATGCCAAATACGCCTGTGAATATTGTGACCTAGATATAAGTGCAGAAAAACCGATTCACAAAATCAAGGAGCCAACAGAATTTGCGCATGCGTTCAAAGATATTTTCTCTATCATTGATCTAGTAAAATTCATTTTGTGAAAACTTTTTGAAGTACGCTTTCTTTGAAGCCACCACTTTCATTTTGTGTAGTACTCTTTTTGCTGATGGCTCAACATGAATCCCGCATTCTGGGATTTGGTTCTTGGATGATTGCGAATTTGGACAGGATGCTTTGTTAAGCGATTCTGATTTGTCAAAACAGTCTCTCTCATAATGCACACTTGCATACTTATTGCCCTTGATTACTCGAGGAGATCGACATTAGAAAAACCAGAATGTAAGTGCTAATTTTCGAAGAAGATTTCAATAGTAGAGTTTCTAACTCATTAAATTTGTTTACGCGTTGCATAGGCTATATGAACCACTATGTTAACTCTATAAATCCTTAAGCTGGAATTTCGCTAATATAAAAGTTAATATATTATCATCATTATCGTCATGAACCTGACTACGCCCACAGCAGAGTAAAGGCATATCCTATGATACATATAGCAACTCGGTCTTGTGTTTTCTGCTGCCAGCTTATAAATGCAAACTTTTTTAAATCTTCTCGGTCCACGTAACTTTTTCTCTCCTGTTCGTGCGTTTGCCTCATCTGAAAATACAGTTAGTAGGTCGGGATCGTACGGGGAAACCCGTTTGTTCTCTGAACTACTCTGCTTTCTATTTTGTGTCTTAAGGTTACACCTATTATTTTCCTTTCCATCGCTCGCTGCGTCGTCCTCAATTTAAGATTGACCCTCTTCGTAAACCTCCAGGTTTCTGCTCCGTAAGTAAGTACCGGCAAGAGATGCAGCTGTTATGTGTAATATATGCAGGTGTGCAAAGAGAGGGTTGCTACAGCAAAATTATTTCTACGTGTGAACACCAGAAAGGCTTAGCGTAGACGACCGCTGCAGTTCTTTGACGTTACCGGGTATATCGTCGGGCTTAGCGTCCTTTGGCTTGATGCCGAAGGTGTAGGCCGGTGTAACCGCCAGTACGGTGTCCGCTTTCTCGGGGCAGTAGGCGCCAGGGGCTGACGTCATGCGCATAGAGGCACAAAAGTTTGCTTCAGTGTTTACAACGCTTGTTTGCTTTTATGTTTATATCGGTCGTGTGGAGCATAGTGTTTTCTACAATTTCCTACAGGTGAACTCTGGCGCTGCGATTGTTCAGCCAACATGCAATCTTAAAAATTTTACACCCTTAAAGGTGTATTTCTCAGTCCCATTGTATCCATTATTTTAGGGTATTTAGAAACACCGTAAACATAAGGTGCTTGGAAACACCCCTTAAAATGTAGAATGTGAGGAATGGTTATACCCTACTTTTATAGGTGTTTGTGAACACGCCTAAATTATGGGTGTTAAAACAAGCTATACCCGTCCGAGTTGGGTGCAACGCATAAAAACACCGTTTAAATGACTAAAGTTAGAGGCAGAAGCATACTGGGTCAAGTGAAAGACAATTAACAGTATAACAAAGCAAGAAACACATGGGACGAAACGCTTGGGCATGTGCCTATTCTTTTGTTGTTCCATTCGTTACGCTTAATTTCATCAAAAATGCATCACCAAGTGACTCAAGGCCGCACCCTTATAGAAGCAAATTATATATGGACCTATTTCGCTGTCTTGGGGCTGATATGTCTACCCAAGAACATATAAACGTAGGGTATAACCTTTTCTTACACCTTACATTCTTAAGGGGTGTTTCTAAACACACTCAAAGAATGTTGCCCATCAGACAAAAATTACACCCTCAAGGTTGTGAAAACTTTTTGTGTGGAAATGATGGGTAGTACACAGATGTGCTTGATCTTTGTGATTTCTGCTTCAAACGCACTCGGGGTTCTGTTTATTTTTGTGTTTTGGAATTGTTCTTCGATAAGAGAATAGATCGTCGTGAACTTCCTGAGTCGTTTTGAATTGGTAGACCCTTGAAAGGCCCGAGTTGGTGAAGTGGAAATGCTGCACTTTTTGCCAACTCTATCTTGCGTCGAAGCGGCTCCATGGCCACACGCAGGAAAACGGAGCCGGAAGTACGAAGCTTAGACAAATTAACCGGTCATTGCTAAGCTGGCTAAAGTACCATGCGTTACAACTGACTCAGACTCTAGCACCATAGTTTCCTCTTGTAAGTATTCTAGGAAACTCTATCACATGCAGTACGTTATCAAAGCAAACGCTAGAACAAAGCACCCACTTTGGAACTACGTACTCATGCATGAAGGGATCTCACTTTAGCATGATTTAGCAATAGTGAAAAAAGCAATCCACGAGAAGGAATGCGAAAGACGTTCAAGCTTAGCAATTGTCGAATAGAGTTGCAATGTGGGCTTATTGGTGATTCGTTTGAAAAGCTTTGATGTAGCGTGAAAGAACACACGTACATGAGGAGGCACATCACACAGCACTGTGGGGTGTCCATGTGTGCATTCTTGTGTGATGATGATGATATGTGGGGTTTAACATCCCAAAGCCATAATATGATTATGAGAGACGCCGTAGTGGAGGGTTCCGGAAATTTTGACCACCTGGGGTTCTTTAACGTGCACCCAAATCTGAGCACATGGGCCTACAGCATTTCGGCCTCCATTGGAAATGCAGCCGCCGCAGCCGGGATTCGATCCCGCGATCTGCGGGTCAGCAGCCGAGTACTTTAGCCACTAGACCACCGCGGTGGGGCCATTCTCATGTGCGTGTGTCCTTTCGTGCTATGCGAAAGCTTTTTCTGAATTGTGCTGGAACTGACTTGTTGTTTTTTGACACAATTTACATTTTTATCCACTTGCTGAATTAGGGAATGCTATAGACGTTATTAAACTAGCGCTCTCAAAATGTCTTCAATTTAACTGCAGTATCAGGATATAATATTTTCTTTCATTAGAACTCATGGCAACATTAGCGAAACTGCTCAGTAAGTTGGCATGTAGGGCTCAAGATATTATAGCACGGGCACTGAAAGTGTTGAATATTTATTATTGAATTAACACAGCGATAATCATACTGTGGTTTGGGCACGTAACGCCAACACAGCATGATTATGAGTCATGCTGTAATGCTGAGTACACCAAATCTCCAGCCTACACAGCATAGAAAATTTCATTAGTTATTAGCTCGTTTATGGACTAACTAAATACGAGCAAGACGAGCCAAATGATTTCTGCGACATCGTAGCAAAAAAAAATCTTTAACGCTTTTGGTCCTAGAGTTATGAGGCACTTTGCGGTATTAAGGTACCAGTATGCAGTAATTAAAATGAAGACATCCATCACCAAGATAATCTGCGGCAAAAATCAAGCTTCTACTATTACTACAAAAAAAGCATTTATATTACCAGGAATATCGTCAGGCCTAAGGTCCTTATGCTTGAAACCAAAGGTGTAAGCCGGTGTCGTGGCTAGAACCGTGTCAGATTTCTCAGGACAGTAGGTGCCAGGAGCTGAGAGAAAAATAGAGAGAGAGAAAAGGAAAGAAAAAGAGAGAGAGGTGATAGGAAGAACGATGTCCATTCGTCAAGTTTGATTGCCACGTGGGTTCAGCAGTTCGGCTTTCATGCTTTAGTCAGTGAAGCGTGCGCCACCACATAACATATTGTAACCTTTCGTGCAGTCACACCACAGACACTTTAATCAAGTTAAGGAGCCGAGAATGATTATTGCCTATCTTCTTTGCTTCGAATATACTGTCACAGGTTTGTGATGTGGACGAAGGGAGCAGACTGCACGTCGAATATTTAACTGTTTATTTCTGGCCGAACTTGTGGCCTCAAAAAAGAAAATTCAGGTTACAGCAAGACAATAGCACTGATAGTGGGGGCCAGAGCGTCGGCCGTCGATCAACTGACAAACGCCGAAGCGTGTCGGCATTTATACACTTGTCATCGAACATTCTAGCGTTATCGCTAGCGGTGACGTAGGTTCCAGAATAGTCTGCAATTTTCGAGAAGTGGGCGTGATCTTAACGAAATGGTCTATCTACAGCGGCGGCAATTCCCGAATACTGTAGGTACGGTGTTTGCTGGGAATCACGTACAGTAACGGCACGATAACAAAACCTGAGGAAGGAACGTTACAATATCGTTTTCTTGTGCACTGGATCAAACAAACGTTTTTCGTTCTACCAATATTTTTTTTTAATTTGGAACAAAGCAGCCTGAATTATAAAATCTCACTGCAGCGAATCGGACATCTGTAGACATCACTGTCAAGTTAGTGCGGTGCTGCACGCTTGGCTATTACTATATACTAGCTGAATCCACCATAACATCATGCAAAGTGAGAACATAGTCAACAGAACCGGAAGTGATTCAAGAACAGTGCTAGTTTACCGCATACATTTTCATGTCAAGTAAATGAAGAGTAAGCACACACACATAAGCAGACCATATCCATGTGCTGTTAGTAAGGTGTCAAATTTTACGCTATTTTTTGCTAAAGGGGATGCGCCATGAGAGAATCGTTACACTCCAAACCACCGTCCGAGATAGAAACGTTGTGAGATGGTTTTCTAGTTTTGTGGTAACGCATATCTTCCTGGGAAACGTGTGCATGTAGATTGGGCATAATATGGTACTTAAGTTGCTACGTGTTACATAAACTAGATACGGTTGTTTTAACCAGGTCAAGGACAGTTACGATATTAATCAGGCTGTCACCTAACCAATTACTAATACCGATCCCAGTTACGATATTGAACATGCTGGTAACTAGTAACCTTCATTCGTGTTTTCAGCACTAATCAAGGTGTCAGTGCCCGTCATAAGAACTAGTTGAAGAAACCTGCGTCACACTTGGTTCTGTACGACTGGCTGAGCATAATCACCATCATCATCATTATCACTATGACGACTTGGAGTAAAAGCCTCAAAATTAAGAGAGAATTTATTGCAATTTTTTCCATTCTAGCAAGCTTAGGCGTTGGGAGCGAAGCCAGTGAGAAGGCTCGTTAACCTACCGGGAAAATCATCCCGTTTAGGGTCCTTGTATTTCACTCCGAAGGTGTAACTAGGTTCCAGAGATCTGACGCACTGATCGGCTTTCTCGGGGTTGTAGGCACCCGGTGCTGTCAAAACACAAGGCCAGATCGGTATTAACCATCGTGCTACGTTTCTCCATTTTCTCTTTTTAGGAAAAATCTATAAGGTAGCAGCAAAAGGTCACGCCTTCCTTCTTTTGTACGCGCTTATTTGCTAAGTCTCGTGGGCTAAACGAGCTCACCGCGATAATTCATGAACCATGGACATTTTCTCTCGTTCTTGGCCAATTTTCGTACGCCAGAATAACACTGCACATCAGTATGTAATGTTCAATACCACGAAAGCTTTCTGTGAGCTTTTACGTGCGAAATACTGAGTGTCTACGGATGCAACAGTATCTCAACTAAGTTTCACAGAACGTAGTAACACCACGGCAATGGGCTATGCGGTTGTTGCTGGTCTCATTGCTCTTTTTCCACCCGTCATACAGAGTATAATGGTAGCCGTGAGCATCACGAAACTTTCGTTTCTTTGTGCACTCCTTACAACACAAACGCTAGAAAGGAATAAAACGATTCATCCTGTTTTATTATATATCAGTGCAAACGAACTGTTCACGCAAACAAGCTTATACGTTGAGTGAGATGGCCATACGTGTTCTTCGTGAGCCATGATTTAAAAGACGGGCGGTCGCGATAAGGAAAAAAAAAACTTGGCGGGGTGTCGATGCAGCCTTACGACGAAAAATAGAAGCGGGTCACTCGGGTGCGTGCAGTGGGTGTACAGATGTGCAACCATGGTGCAACAGAAACGCAGGACAGGGTGCGACCGGGTGTGGAAGTGTAGACACGCAGTAGACGCTTGCGAGTGGTCACCGTGGGTAGCCACTGCACGAGTGTACAAACCGGGACTCGTGCTTCTGCAACGACAACAGTCGCCCTTGTGTCCGAAGGTGTAAGATGGCGACATGGGCCGCACGAGAGGGTCCGCTTTGTCGGGGCTGTAATCCCAGGGAGCTGCACTCCCCAACAGAGAACGAAAAAGAGGGAAGAAACAGACGCTGAGACATCTGATCAAGAAAAATGTGATACGTCATTTGTTTCAACAGCACATTTATTTTATTGTGTACAAGAAAAAGGACACAGTATGCGAGACTTTAAGGTTCAATAGTTCTGTCACATTTCGGCCCAGCGAGTATTTTTCAAATCAGTGGCATAAAACGTACCATATATAACACACATGTATGTAACAATCCACAGACATGCATGGTAAATGTGCATCTATAAATATACATTCCCGTCTTTTCTAGTCATTTTGATACACTTAAAAAATACACAGTATTATTGTATTATTTGCTATTTTTTTTTATTTGCCCTGACTTGACACGTATATGGCTGTTTTTATGACGAGGTGTGTTTACACTCTTCTAGGTCCTGCGACACTCTGCATAAAGTATAATAATCACTAAAAGAGTCACTAAAAGTCAGCTAGAATCATGACGGACAGAAAAGAGTCAAATAACTTTTATTTCTTAGAGTACACATTGCCCAGCTTTTTCGTTCGCATGGTTAGTTTGAAAATGTGCGTGCCCTTGCATGCCTCTAAAACAAATGAAATCACTACTGAATGCCCAATAACAGGCTCTCTCAATGAGTTTATTGTGTTCTATGGCAAGTTCGCAGCATCGTGCGAAATAAAAAAAAATCTAACATAAGCAAACTCAACAAATGCACTGACCGGGAGTCTGCTCTCTCTTCGGACACTTGAGCTTTCTTCGTATCGTAAAGCTTGGCATTCGAGGAAAGCGTAGCTGCTCACCGATGCTAGGGTTGTAGTAACCCGGTCCTGTTGTGTGCAAAACAAAAAAGGAGGTCAAACAGTGATCGCCAGGTGTTTATGAGTCGGGAAGCTAACGCTGAGAATCATAGGTAGATACGGGTTGCCCTTAGTACGGGACTTTTGCCGCTGAATTTCAGATTATCCGCTTGTCCCGCGCGTTTTGCATGCATCGTATGTGCTTAAATAACGATGGCAGACCACTGGTTCACTGCAGGCATGTACGAATTTTCGTGGCGTTATTGAAGCATAGTGTTTTTAGCTCCGCAACATAAATAAGATGAAATAGCAGACCAAACATGCCACATGTATCTTTCGTTTTTGCAGTTTTTTTATTAGAAAAAAAAAGAGAAATAACTCGCAACAAACTCTGCTAGTGCAACAATCTTTCCGGTGGTGAGCTAACTGACCGAGTCCTGTAAATAGAACTGCACTTAACTATATAAAAATTTAAAATAACAGACAAGTCAACAACAACAACCTTCGATTGTTTCCGGCGATGTGACGATTTAGGCAGCATTTCCTGGATTACGGTTTGGTGCTCACCGTTAAAAGCTTTATTGCATCGCTCTCGCTCGTGACCAAAAAGATGAAATGTTTTGTGTACATTTATTAGAAAAAGACGGGCTGAAACGCGTTAGTGGCAGCCATACTATTGTCCCTAATAGTCAAATCACGTTTTCACCAGTTTGGCTGTGTAAAGAGAATACGACGCCATAAGAAATAGATATCTACTCGAAAGAAGCAAGAAAAGTTTTTAATGTGTGATCGAAGAGTCTGACTTGACAGCTAAATATTAACATTTAGTGACTCTTGGCAACTCATAAGCTCATAACAGCTGAAGTTGATGCTTATTATGTTCAGCACGTGTAGCTTCATGATAGAAAAGTATGCTGGAACTCCCAATATTTGTGTCTGCCTTCTCGTGTCTTCAGCAAAGAAGCGTGGTAAAGAAAAAAACCATTCGCGATCAGATACCGTTCATTAGCAGATTGAAAGTCTACGAGAGCGCGCAAACATCGCATTCAATGCAGTACATAAGGAAGCCTACCAGGTGTTTCGTTCCGTAGTAGAGCTGCAAAGCCTTTCCTGAAGAAGAGGCTTGCAGCTGAACGGAACATCACTCGGCTGTTGTCTTCTGCTTCCGCTGCAAATACGACGAAGCTTTAAACGATGCGCTGATAACTGTACAACAAAATGATGTGCAACAAAACGATGCGCAATGAATGCTAAATAACATGAACGCATGATAAATTAACACAGCACATAAATTCTTGGAAAGCACGCAGACTGTAGTAAGGTTGTAAACACAAGCCACATTTCACTACTCATTGCCCGAAGCGAACGCTGCAGACCCCCGTGTTTCGAATTACCAATTTATTCGCACTCATCCTGCAAATGCTTGGATATTAAATAGCTCAGGTTGTAAATACCCAGCTTTGGAAAGGCGTTGATCTTGAGTTCGAGAAACAAACCAGGATCAAATTTGCGTCGACTGATAAACCCTCTTTTTGCGAAAACCAGTGGAGTTTTATTTGGTGCTTCGGGCTACAAACGAATGAATGACATCTCTCCACTTTACATTTAAACACCAGCTTCAACTTCGAACATTTAGTGTTAAATACAAAAGCTCTTCGTACCATATCTACCGTAAGTCTGTTCGGCATCGGTTGCTTCCAGGAAAAATTTTCAAAATTTTGCAAGCTCTGAATGCTTTGTCACAATTAAGTACAACCTGCCTAAAAGTGCATAGTTAATGTAGAGCCAACAAAGTATACTGCATACAAAGAACACATACATTGGGTATTTTTTTTTACAACTGTTCACTTATGTCTAGTGTTCGCCAATTCGTGTTGGCTAACATCGGCTGGTAGTGTTTAGCATTGGCCATTGACGTAACTGAAGAGAATTAGAGGGATTAATAGTAATTCTACGCCTTTCCCTCTCATTCGTCCCTAAACAACCAGCGAGATTTTTCGGTATAGATTTTGCGATGGACTCAGGTTTTTGATGTGCTCAGGTTCCCACATCCAACTCCATTTGCCACTATGATCTGCCAGCTTGTGTAAATGGAAATGAATAAATTGAATCAATCAAAATGAAAAACTATCCAAGTGACGACATGTAAAGGCGTGCTCGTTAGGTCGCGGGCACAAATTATGATAGGTATTCAGAGGGCCCCTTACCAGAAGAAACAGCTGTTTCCTGCGTCCAGGACTGGTAAAGTTTAGCAAACAAAGACCCTGTACCGGGTGGTTTCCAGAAGTCCAGTCCCTCTGGAAACCTTGGTGCCATGTGAATGCATCCCTGAGCATGCCTCAATTCCCGAAAGCTCTCCGGTGACACTTGGATCCTCGACGAATCTGTGGGGTCCGAAGATTGGTGAAAAGCTACACAACGGAGTGCAAAGTGCATTCTTCTCAACAAGACAGACGCGAACTTAAAGAAAACAATTAAATTAAAACACGGACTTGGATAATGTTACAACAAGAACGTATTGTTCACCTTGGATCTTTTCGCAGCAGAGTGACATTGAACACAACATTCATTGATATGTGAGGTTTAACGTCCCAAAACCACCATACTGAACACAACAGTATGATATAACAATTTTTCTTGCTGTTCACAATGAAAATATCTCAGACCGCAAGTTTAACCTTGAGATTTTGGTCCTATTGGGGTATTATTAGGATTCACCGACGTTCAACGCTTGTGCTCGTCGTTATTGTGCGCTGGTTTGTTGCAATTTAGATTGATTATTATTTCTTTTAACATATTTACAATTGCTTCTTTAATATCATTACTAATTAATAATCGTATGTTACACTTTAGTATACTGATGCATTTTACCAGTTATCTCAATGCACTTTTATGTCCACTTCTATGTAATACCTTCACGTGCTATTGTGATAGTTGAAAAAGATTGCCCCACTTATTTGTCATGGCTTCGCAAAGGGCATTGCAAAATAGCCAAAGTAGATTGGCAAAATCGGCTATGTGACATGTATAAGCGATGGTTTCCGATTCCTGATAAGGTTACTGCAATATCTGCCAAGGACATTTCGTCTTACACAATTAAGGCCAATTTAAAAGAAACTGACCAGTCGGCGTTCGTACGAACGTCCTGTCGTGAGCCGACACGCTGTCCATCGTTTCGTCGTCTTCGAACATACCACTTTCGTCGCTCGTCGTAAACGCTGCAGGCTCTACATAAAAAAAATACGAAAAGAGTCAATTAAGTTCGTGCAGGACACCAAACGGAACCAGTCGGCACTAAGACGTAGGGACGCCACCGTTACCTAGGCTCTTAGCCAAGTGGGTACTCGGGTGCCGCTCCTTGTGAAGACTGGGATAGGAAGCGATGATGTGAGTTTCAGACTTTGAGACGTTCTCCTTCTCTGCATGCGGAAACCAGGTGGTGAATGCAAAAAAAAAAAGGTTGTTGCCACACCCGTATGACTGCGGAAAAGATTACTTGGGCTACGCCTCAAAAGAATGTACGGCACGTACCATCAATGTAGTCGATTGCGTTTTGTGCAATTCGCAGAGACCTACTACGCCCTAATCTTCTGTCCGATGGCCTCGATCTCTTGTCTGCCTCTTGGGCTGTGAAAGGAATGAGGCTGCATTAGGCGACCTATGTAAGCTTGAGGTCGTATGCATCGCACCTTCGATTGCGTCTTGCTTTGCTCGTGCTGCACGCAGAGATGGACTTCGTCTAGTCAATTCTTCGGTAGACTTAGCTCGCTTGTCTATAGATGTGCAACCAAGGAAAAAGAAATAAAATTTTTAGCCTTAGCAATAACGAGGACCCAACGTTTACAAAGGCTTCCCGATTAAGAACCCTATACCCTCAGTGTGAGGTGCAGGTGTACAACATACCCGGCATCTCGTCCGCCTCTTTTCGAATGACTCGAAGAGACCGACTTCTCCTAGGCACAGCTTCCGGATGACTAGTAGTGGTGATCCGTTCTTGAATGTAACGTTACGAGTTAGCGTGGTCATAGCAAGTCGCAAATAAACATTCACAAATAGTTCCTACCTCGGTGTTCCTTTGTCTTCTGCACTACGCAATCGGTTTTTTTAGGCTTAGTGGGCTCCCTAACCACTTTAGACGTCCGAGATATTTCTTAGAGAAAAAAAAGATTGGAGGTTATAATGATTTATTTTGCATACATTAGATAAAGGGCGCGATAGTGCATCGCATACCTTCGGTACCATCCAGCTTTCTCCGCAGAGATCGAAGGAATGTACCCTTCTTCGTTGCCATCCTTGAGGACGACGGCTCTGTTACGGCGGCTGCAGGATAAGTCGGTACTATAAAAACGATCGACTTTAAAACGCATCTGGCTAACCTTTTGAGTCCGTCTTTCTCTTCGTAATATCCACAGGTAATCGTCGCTTCATTGCTGTTTCAGAAACGACAACATCCACCTGTGGTGCTTCTCCTGGACGAATTCGGTTGAATTACTGTTTGCGATTCTTCAGCGAAGACTAAGTGGCTTTTTTGGCCTACTGGCTAAGTGAATCAAAATGTATCAAAAGGACGAGCGCTTGCGAGAAGAGCACCACCGGACTAAAAGTTGGCACTCATCCCATAGGCACGCGTCCGTGTTTGCTAGCACTGTGATACGTTCTGACTCAGAGAAAACGTCGCCTACCTTCATCCATCCCGGTCCTTTGTTTGCGAGTAACCCTAAATGTACGCTGTCCTTCTTTTGTTTCCTTCAGACTCCTAGCTTGAACTTCTGTGATAAGAAAAATAAACTAGTGCTTAGAAAGCACTTATTGACAGTGCCTAAGCAACCCATTTGCACGTACCAGTGGTCTCGAATCTGGACTGTCGAGTCAATCGGGGTGACTCACTCCGTCTTTTAGGTTTTGGAATTTCGGACAAAGCCGCTTTTGCTTTGTGTAGTGAAAAAAAGTATTTGAGGTTATGAGACACCAAATTTCAAAACGAGAAGCACTCCAAGTGAAACAGGAATGTTCATACCTTTTCCGTTTGTTAAAACCGAATCCTTTGGCCGAGGTCCACTAAGAGAGCGACTTCGTTTTATCGTCTGCTGGGAGCCTTTCAAATCGCGCTCTGCCGAACAAACATGCGCAGTGCTTTAGTAAGTGCATCTAGGAGAGTTTTCCAGTATTTCAACGTTGTTTACGCTACATCGTATTATTAGACACACAAGAGCAGAACGGTCATTTCAGTTAACTGCCGAGGTTGTATGAACATGTATAAAATGACTCAGACAGGCTGGCTGACGCTTCAATAGTCGGCCTTACCTTTGTGAAAAGTGTCTTTTAATGACCAGGCGCACCCATATATTTTTGGTGGGTTAAGAGAGTGGGTTTAATGATTGCCCACCTTTTCTGTTCTGTGTGTGTTCACAATCGCGCTTGTACGCAGAGTGTGTATACACATAAAAATTGAAAAAAAAAAAACTCTCTCTATGTTTTTTCTCGTTATTATTTTTTAAGGAGTAATTCCTTTAGAACTGACAGACTAACAATGGCTATAGTCTTCTTCGGCTAAGATTGGTCTACTTTTCGAAACATACGTCATCCTGCCTGGGGCACTAAACTCTCTTCATAAAACACGTGCCACAATGTATTTCCATCCGTTGGCTCACATGTCTGCATTCAATACAATGAAATCACACGTACCACCAGCAGTATCCTCTGTGGTTCTCACAATTCGGAATGAACTGCTTCTTTTGCTTGTTCTTTCATGAGGTAATGTCGTTCCTTTTGACATAAAAAATAAATGAAATCTTTAGTAATGGTGTCATATCAGGTGAAGTTAATTAAAAAATTCATTGGACAAAGGTCTCGCAAACACCGTAATTAAACACCGTAAATTATTTAATACATCGACACTCTGGCAGCCAAAAAGCTAAACTTTCTTTCCCCCGTCTTACCCCGCTTTTCTTCAAAATCATGAGACCTAGACCTCTTCGGGCTCCTCGATTGAGGTCTTGGTGGTAATCCGAACATGGCAGGATTGCCTTTGTCGGGGTCGTATGTACCTGGTGCTGAAGTAATAAAAATGCAACGATGAGCAATAAAGGGGGCTAAAGTGTCTTTCGTATAGGTCTAACCTGGAAATGTTGCGTTGTCCGGTAGCCGTTCTTTGAGTCTCGAACGAATACTGAAGCGTGGTGACCTTGGATAAACCAATTCGTTCGCCCTGTCGGGATCGTACTCTCCCGGTGCTACCAGGACACAAAAATTATAAGTGTTAATATATATATGAGAGAGAGAATTCCAGTTGTGCCTAGACATTTATTCTTGGCGAAGTACAGTGATAGAAACTGACCAACTTTATTGAGAAAACACGGAAACTAAGCAGTAAATAACAAAACAGGTAAGTGGTACAGCGCGCTCAGTCCCTGTCCACTATACTCGGGGTGTGTGGACGAAGCAAAGGATCAATGTCCCTTGCCAGCCGTTGTACGTGTGTACGCTCATGTACGGAACCCCACCTACCCTAAGAGTAAAGCCCTCGAACACAACGTCTACCTGATACCAGCATTACCACTCCATTGAGCCTATACACGCCTAATTGCGGCAGGTTGCTCGTGAAGCTTTCTAGTCCTATGAATTGTCAATAAGCAGCAGTACGTTGCGCGACTTCTTTTTGTAGGCTACTTAAGAAGTAAGGAACATTCTTGTACGCGGGTTTTCCTAGAGCTATCGTTTTAACAAGTTCGCTTGTCTTTGTCAAGGTCGCTGCCTTGAAGAAGTGCCACTTAATTAAACTGTGACGTCAGCAACATCTCCCATTCAAGCGTTGGTTATTGCCTCAAAGTTCTATGTTCTGCCTTATTGAACTCCTGCCTTACTTGAACTACCTGGGAAATTGTGACGTTTCAGTGAGAGCTAAGGAGGCCCTGTACCTAAATACCTAAACTGAGTTCTGCGGTGCTATGCAGGATGGCCCGAGTCAGCTCCGAGACCACTCAGCGGCGGCCATGGCATGAAGACAGTGCGGGGCGCCTGATAGCAGCGCTGATAAAAATGGCTACGGGAACTCGCGTGGCATTGGAAACGCATGTGGGACATTTGCGACAGTTATCAAAGAAGCACCACGTGCGAGCACGTCAGCGCCTCCACTAAGTAAACATTTCAACAGTGCAGCGACGTCAGCGTAATTGTCGCACTATCTTTTTTTGCCAACTCAACAAGCGCCTCCCACAGGCGTGTTCGTGGGCTTTTGTCCTCTTTCGCACAGGTTCTTTCGTTCCGCCTGCAGCATGAAAATTCACACTCTCGAAGACAGCAAGGGTGCACACGCAGCACTCTCGTGCTGCTCGTTTCGCTTCTATCAAATATTGGAGATAAATAGAAGAACAAGTGGTCACCAGGGGCGCTCGCATCAAGGCGGCCACGCGGCTGTGGTTGGATACGTCGCGAGCGCGTTGAAATAGAATGCGAGACATTGTAGCCACGCCTGCACGATAAAGCTGATAGATTAATCGTGCCACCCGACGTGAGTGCTGCTTCTCGGCACGAGCAAACGGGGTGGCGTACCCAATCTTCGCGGCGGGCGTCTGTCAATCAAACTGATTGACGCGTGAACTCGAATGCAAACTCGTTGATCTTGAGAAGGCCTGAGTTAAACTCGTCACTGTGGAAGTGCCGGTGTGACTGTCAAGCGTTTGATGCAGTGAAGGTTAAGTGGTGGCAGCTTCTTTGCGTATAAAATAATTTGCTGAGCTTACACTACTTTTGCAAGGCTGGAGCCATTGAGGATCTTATAACCTAGCACCTTGCAGCTTTT
The DNA here is from genome assembly GCF_043290135.1 of Rhipicephalus microplus. Classification (NCBI taxonomy): domain Eukaryota; kingdom Metazoa; phylum Arthropoda; class Arachnida; order Ixodida; family Ixodidae; genus Rhipicephalus; species Rhipicephalus microplus. Next base: position 7,059,916 of record NC_134707.1, read on the forward strand.
CAACTTGGTCGTCTTCTCATGTGCGTGCTCGGCTTGGAAGTGAAGACCGCATCAGCTCTGTCTTAATTTTGATTGTACTAATTGATTGAGTCTTAATGACTATTACATTGAGCTGTCTTGTCTTCATAAACAAGGCTTCAATTAAAAGGCAATTAGCTCGGGCACAATTAGCAATGCCATTATCATTATGAAGCTATTAAACGTAATCATGATTAGCAGGATACTTAATGCCATCATGTTAGTAAGGGCTAATTAGCATAATTTCACTTATTACAATTATGATTAACGTCGCGTTAATTTGCATAGTTTAGCTAGCTCGTCCCCTAGCATGCTTTAGTTAATGCGGTTCCTGCTTTACATGGCTTCATCCGCACTGTATTTTTAAGATGGGGCGTAATTACCTCAGCCTTGAACTTAGCTTGTGTTAGCGTGGCACATATGGAAATGAAGAGGGAAAGACGACAGAGACGTTTAGAAAGGTAGGCGCTACCTTTGTAGACGTCTCTGTCGTCTTTGCTTTTTCATTTCCATATGTGCCACGCTATCACAAGCTAAGTTCATGGATAACCAACTCGCCCGAGCCACAACACTTCTGAACCTCAGCCTTATCATAACTTGGCGTAATTAGCTTGGTCATAGCACGCCCTGGCCTAACTAGCCAAGTATACCGTCCAGCCGAATCAGTAATTAGCCGATGGCACGTGCTCGGGTGCTAGTGGTCGATGACAACAAAGACGACGCGCACCGGCTCAGCAGTGCGCTCGAATGTACAGGTTGACCGTAATGATTGACACGTGGCCTCGGGTTTAGCTGTAATCACGATGTTTGAAGACGCTCGGCCAGTACTGATCTCAGAGGCCACCACGCTGACTATTCTAAACATGATTAGTGCAGGCATTAAAAGCCATCAAAATAAATGTAAACACCTCGTGCCTCTAAAAAATATCATCCCGAAAAGTTTCTGACACTTTTGTTGCATTGGTGCACTTCTGCACTCAGTGGAACGACAAACAAATGAAAGAAGATGTCTTTGGTTTTAAAATACCACAAAACTTAGTCGAACGTCGCTGACGCGAAGACTGTCTTCATCGTAACGAATGAAACGCAACGCGGTGAGAGGAGAATTTGACTTCCTCGTACTGTTGGCTCGTTCATAAAGGGTTACTTATTCGACGTAGCGCGTTTTGAAACATAGGACAAGGGAAGGGACAGAAGGGAGCGCTTCTGTCGGGAGCGCTCCCTTCTGTCCCTTCCCTTGTCCTATGTTTCAAAACGCGCTACGTCGATTAAGTATGTCTTACCAACATGCCCAACTTTGTACTCTGTTCATAAAGGGGTGTCGCCATAGCTCGGGAATATCCCGAGTTTCGCAAAACTCGGCCGATCCTGCATAGCGCCTCTGGTATGTATATGTAGAAATAAGAGCAGGCTTGGACACTTATATTCATGACGCTATATGAGTGCAGTGGTTGCATATAATCAGTGCATTCAGCATCAGAGACTTGGAAGATTGTGCGGTGCGGTGCACACTAACCTGGGTAACCGTAGTTGTACGGCTTGGACGGTCTTAGCCTGAAACCGAACGTGAATTTCGGAGACCTTTCTTTGACGAAGCTTACGCTTCTGCCAGGACTGTAGTCGGACGGTGCTGAATAGCAAGAGAAACATGGAAAAGATGATTTATTGTCATTCTGGAGGTATACGTTCCAGCATCCCAAACGTATATTATACGCAAATATCGGCTGTAGTATATCCTATACACCATCAAGCTGTACAAGAACAATTCGCAAGTTCGGCAATCCATGAACAGCACTGGCTGTCGTCCGGTAAGTTTTATTAAAAAAAAGTTACTTCGTGATCGGTTTTTCGGTGTTAAATAATATACGCTAGTTTTGTTATTTTGAACTTCAGTACCCGTGCGTTATGAAATAAGCTCACTTTGTATATGTAATTTGCAGCTGAATGGGCCACATTGCGCGGCGCGGCCCATTGCAAACCATAGTCAATACAGCGCACTCCTTTTCCATTATCCACTACAAAATATATTTGTTCTACCGAATACACGTGCAAGCATGTGAGAAAACGGGTTCGCATTGGCTGATTTTACTTAAGGCGAAAACTCTGAGCCCACAACTACTGTAGAACGTGATGGGTAAATTAAGAACGTCAATATAAAAAAGTGAGTGATGCTTTTTGACATCTGCTTATGGACATCATTGACCGATTCGGCCAGCTGCAAACCCTAATTATGTGAATATATACTGTACAATCGCGACACGAGAACTTAAATCCCTCGAAAATAAGGTACTGAAGCTGAACGAACCTGGGTAATTGACGTGGTCAGGAAGCCTGTCCTTCAGTTTTATTCCTAGACTAAATTTAGGAGAGCCAGCATAAAGCGTGCCTTCACTCCTTGAAATGCTGTAGTCTCCAGGTGCTATTCGTGGATGGAGTAACATTTGTTATGAGTAATGATTCCCACTCCCATAACAAGTATAAGTGAAACAAATGGTATCACTTTTTGTCAAATCACAAATGGTATGAGAGCCCTACCTGGGAAGCTCGTATAATCTGGCACTGGTTGAGGTGTCCTAAAGCCTATCGTATACCTGGGAGGGGAGCCATAAACTATGTTATCTCCCTTGGAGACGTCGTAGTCGCAAGCAGCTGTCAGAGGGAGCAACGGAAACGATCAGACACAGCTCGTTCTACGGCCCGCAACGCAAGTGACTTCCAGTTTCAGGAAGACTACCTCCTTTCGCCAAACCTGAACCAATAGCTGATCAATTCGTCAATACTTTCAAGATGGCTACGACAAAAAAACAGCATTTAGAGGGACTTTTGCTAATACCATCGTTATGCTTAGCATAAACAATATCACTGAAGGAATCAAGTAGAGGACTCCATGTTTTAGTAGACAACCTGTACTTCTCGAAATACGAAGCACTGCATAAAAAAGCTTTTCCTATGAAGGAAAGATTTCTAGCTTGTAGACTATTAGAGTAATTGTTCTGAAAACTTTGGAATTAATAATATCAATTTCTTAAGTTCACCACTAGCATCCCTTCGAGCGAAAAATTTTCATGGCGCTAACCAAAGAGTCAATAAACAATGCAGCAAGACACACGCCTTCATTGCAGTCTGAGCTATTTCTTTCAGCTTTTTCGTACACATCTGTGGCAATACAAACACTTGTAAATACGTCATTTTCTATCTACCTTATGTGCTTTTTTACCCCACTTCAGCGTAATCGCGCTTTTTAAGCACGATTACGCTGCTTTTTAATCGTGCTTTTTAAGGCATGCTTAAATGTCGACAATAAGTAAGCTATATCAGAAAACCCTTCACTTGGACATGTCGCATACTAACCAGGAAATTCCAGTGAATCTGGAAGCTTTTCTTTCAATTTCACGCCGATGACATGTTCAGGAGAATGGCTTCGTACCAACCTGTCAGCCTTTTCAGGGTAGTACTCTGCAGGACCTGGAGATAGGGCAGCAGGTTTAAACATTGAATTTGACTTCGTCCTAACAGCACCTATACTGACCAGGATAATACAAAGAGTCCGGCGGTCTATCTTTTAATTTCACGCCGATGCTGTACTCCGGAGAGTGGCTGCGGGCGACTCTATCGGCCTTTTCAATGATGTACTCTCCTGGACCTAAAGACACAGTAGTCAAGTCAGTGAACGTTCTGCTTCCCAACAATCTCTTAAAGTAAACTGACCAGGATAATCCAACGAATCCGGCTTTTTTTCCTTTAGCTTGACACCAATCTTGTATTCTGGGGAGTGGCTACGTGCAACTCTATCGGCCTTTTCTATGTTGTATTGTCCAGGACCTGAAGACAGATCAACGGAATGAGCATGCTGCATCACTACAGCTTTAGGAACAACTGACCAGGATATTCCAATGAATCCGGTCTTCTCTCCTGTAACTTGGCACCCATCTTGTACTCTGGGGAGCGACAGCGCGCAATTCTGTCGGCCTTCTCTATGTTGTAGTCTCCAGGACCTAAATACACATATATTGAGTCAATTAAATTTATGTTTTCCTATATTCTTGTAAAAAAACTGACCAGGGTAATCAAATGAATCCGGTCGTCTCTCCTTTAGCTTGACGCCTATCTTGTATTCTGGAGAGTGGGTACATGCAACTCGATCGGCATTTTCTATGTTGTACTCCCCAGGACCTAAATACAGAGGCAATGCAGTGAGTGTTCTGCTTCACAGCAGCTTTGAGATATAAACTGACCAGGGTGATCCAGTGAATCTGCTTTCCTCTCCTTTAACTTAACACCGATCTTGTATTCTGGGGAGTGGCTACGTGCAACTCTATCGGCCTTTTCTATGTTGTATTCTCCAGGACCTGAAGACAGATCAACGGAATGAGCATGCTGCATCACTACAGCTTAGTAGGAACAACTGACCAGGGTATTCCAAGGAATCCGGTCTTCTCTCCTGTAACTTGGCACCCATCTTGTACTCTGGGGAGCGACGGCGCGCAATTCTGTCGGCCTTCTCTATGTTGTATTCTCCAGGACCTAAATATACATATATTGAGTCAATTAAGTTTATGTTTCCCTATATCCTTGTGAAAAAACTGACCAGGGTAATCCAGTGAATCTGCTTTCCTCTCCTTTAACTTAACACCAATCTTGTATTCTGGGGAGTGGCTGCGTGCAACTCTATCGGCCTTTTCTATGTTGTATTCTCCAGGACCTGAAGACACATCAACGGAATGAGCATGCTGCATCACTACATCTTTAGGAACAACTGACCAGGGTATTCCAATGAATCCGGTCTTCTCTCCTGTAATTTGGCACCCATCTTGTACTCTGGGGAGCGACAGCGCGCAATTCTGTCAGCCTTTTCTATGTTGTAGTCTCCAGGACCTAAATACACATATATTGAGTCAATTAAATTTATGTTTCCCTATATCCTTGAAAAAAAAAACTGACCAGGGTAATCCAATGAATCCGGTCGTCTCTCCTTTAGCTTGACGCCTATCTTGTATTCTGGAGAGTGGCTACGTGCAACTCTATCGGCATTTTCTATGTTGTACTCCCCAGGACCTAAAGACAGAGGCAATGCAGTGAGTGTTCTGCTTCACAGCAGCTTTGAGACATAAACTGACCCGGGTAATCCAGTGAGTCTGCTTTCCTCTCCTTTAACTTAACACCAATCTTGTATTCTGGGGAGTGGCTGCGTGCAACTCTATCGGCCTTTTCTATGTTGTATTCTCCAGGACCTGAAGACACATCAACGGAATGAGCATGCTGCATCACTACATCTTTAGGAACAACTGACCAGGATATTCCAATGAATCCGGTCTTCTCTCCTGTAATTTGGCACCCATCTTGTACTCTGGGGAGCGACAGCGCGCAATTCTGTCGGCCTTTTCTATGTTGTAGTCTCCAGGACCTAAATACACATATATTGAGTCAATTAAATTTATGTTTCCCTATATCCTTGAAAAAAAAACTGACCAGGGTAATCCAATGAATCCGGTCGTCTCTCCTTTAGCTTGACGCCTATCTTGTATTCTGGAGAGTGGCTACGTGCAACTCTATCGGCATTTTCTATGTTGTACTCCCCAGGACCTAAAGACAGAGGCAATGCAGTGAGTGTTCTGCTTCACAGCAGCTTTGAGACATAAACTGACCCGGGTAATCCAGTGAGTCTGCTTTCCTCTCCTTTAACTTAACACCAATCTTGTATTCTGGGGAGTGGCTGCGTGCAACTCTATCGGCCTTTTCTATGTTGTATTCTCCAGGACCTGAAGACACATCAACGGAATGAGCATGCTGCATCACTACAGCTTTGTAAGAACAACTGACCAGGATATTCCAATGAATTCGGTCTTCTCTCCTGTAATTTGGCACCCATCTTGTACTCTGGGGAGCGACAGCGCGCAATTCTGTCGGCCTTCTCTATGTTGTAGTCTCCAGGACCTAAATACACATATATTGAGTCAATTAAATTTATGTTTCCCTATATCCTTGAAAAAAAAAACTGACCAGGGTAATCCAATGAATCCGGTCGTCTCTCCTTTAGCTTGACGCCTATCTTGCATTCTGGAGAGTGGCTACGTGCAACTCTATCGGCATTTTCTATGTTGTACTCCCCAGGACCTAAAGACAGAGGCAATGCAGTGAGTGTTCTGCTTCACAGCAGCTTTGAGACATAAACTGACCCGGGTAATCCAGTGAGTCTGCTTTCCTCTCCTTTAACTTAACACCAATCTTGTATTCTGGGGAGTGGCTGCGTGCAACTCTATCGGCCTTTTCTATGTTGTATTCTCCAGGACCTGAAGACAGATTAACGGAATGAGCATGCTGCATCACTACAGCTTTGTAAGAACAACTGACCAGGATATTCCAATGAATTCGGTCTTCTCTCCTGTAATTTGGCACCCATCTTGTACTCTGGGGAGCGACAGCGCGCAATTCTGTCGGCCTTCTCTATGTTGTAGTCTCCAGGACCTAAATACACATATATTGAGTCAATTAAATTTATGTTTCCCTATATCCTTGAAAAAAAAAACTGACCAGGGTAATCCAATGAATCCGGTCGTCTCTCCTTTAGCTTGACGCCTATCTTGCATTCTGGAGAGTGGCTACGTGCAACTCTATCGGCATTTTCTATGTTGTACTCCCCAGGACCTAAAGACAGAGGCAATGCAGTGAGTGTTCTGCTTCACAGCAGCTTTGAGATATAAACTGACCAGGGTAATCCAGTGAATCTGCTTTCCTCTCCTTTAACTTAACACCAATCTTGTATTCTGGGGAGTGGCTGCGTGCAACTCTATCGGCCTTTTCTATGTTGTAGTCTCCAGGACCTAAGGATACAGATATTTAGTCAATGAAATTTATGCTTCCCTAATGCCTTGTAAGATATACTAACCAGGATAATCCGATGAGTCCGGTCTTTTTTAATTTAACTTGGCAGCAAGTTTCTACTCTGCCCAGTGGATGTGTGCCATTCTATCAGCCTTTTCTATGTTGTACTCGCCAGGACGTAAATACATAGCAATTGATATAAATATCCTGTGCTTCACTGTATCCTCGAGCGTTTGACTGACCAGGGTAATATAGTCTATCTGGTCTTCCCTGTCCTAACCTGGCGCCAATCCTGTGACAAGGATAATGAGTGTGAGTAACCTGGTCGGCTTTTCCCACGTTGTACTGTGCAGGTCCTGAGGTCAGTGTCAAGTCATAAGTTGATGTCAGTGCTGATTATTCGGGGTCTAAAAAGCCCGGTCATTGCACCTTACAATATTTTGCACTAAATTTTTCATCAAGGATATCAATTATTCTTCTCAGTGAAATATCTGATAAGAATTTGTAAGTAATGGTGGTATTATGCAGACTCAACTAACCGGGATAGTCATGTGATTCCGGTGGCCTGTATTTTAGCTTGACTCCCATTTGGTGCTGTGGGGATCGACTTCTTGTGATTTCTTCTGATCTTTCCACGCTGTATTCACCGGGACCTGAGAACGTTCGTTTGGATTGTAAATTCTATTGCGGTACTACTCAGATTCCGTGTACAGCCGTCTTATAAATGACATAAAAAAGGAGATGTACCAACACACCCGGGTACTGCACAGATTCTGGTGGTTTGTCTTTTAGCTTCTTGCCGATGTGGTGCTCTGGCGGTCGCCTTCTCGTAACAAGGTCTGCTTTTCTCGCGTCGTAGTCACCCGGACCTACATGTTTATTTGTTCATTTCGTTCATTTTCATCCGCTGTAGTTCAATTTAACCAAGTGCAAAGAACAAAACGAGTGCAGACGTGATAAATCTACCCATGACTAACCAGGGTAATGAAGTGATTCCGGTGATTTCTCTTCAGGCCTGATGCCAATTCTATGCTGCGGTGAACTATTTCTTATCATGCGATCTGCTTTTTCCACATTGTATTCTCCTGGACCTGCAGATACAACCAAGCTTTGTCACTATGTTACAGCAATAAGTTATCATACATTTTAAACAAAAGAAAACGAGATGTACTTCATATGAAATGAACCAACCTGGGTAGCCCAGAGATTCTGGTGGTTTCTCTGTAAGCCTGACTCCAATTTTATGCCGGGGTGAGTGACTTCTGACCAAGTGGTCTGCTTTTTCCGCACTGTAATCCCCTGGTCCTGAGGACAGCAGCCGCGAGTTTGTGCATTGTACTACAGACTACTTGTAAAATGCAACACATATCAAACAGTCGTGTTTCAAACAGAGCTACGTAAGACGCTAACCTGGATAATGAAGAGATTCTGGTGGCTTCTCTTTTAGTTTCACGCCCATCCGATGTTGTGGTGAGTGACTTCTTGTCACGTGGTCTGCTTTCTCGATGTTATATTCACCGGGTCCTGGAGGATTACTTAGCTTTAGCGATGATTGTCATCGGTATTTAAAAAATATACGAGAGACGTCTTTAAACTAAATCATTCATAAAAAACTACTGACCAGGATAGTCTATAGACCCTGGCTTGTCTTTTATCTTGACACCAATTTTATGCTCTGGTGACCGGGTTCTTGTGACCTGGTCTGCCTTCTCGATATTGTATTCACCGGGTCCTGAGAGCGCGATGAGATTTATAAATAATAATCATCAGCATTCCGAAACTATACAAAAGAGACGGCATTTAAACCGAGAAATTCGGGAGAAGCAACAGACCCGGATATTCTTGGGACTCTTGCGGTTTGTCTTTTATCTTGATACCAAATGTATGCTGTGGTGACCGACTTCTTGTTACGTGGTCCGCCCTGTCCACATTGTATTCACCTGGACCTATTTGTAGACGTCACCGTACTTCAGTAATAAGTACAGTAAGGTAAATGTATAAAGGCACGAAATAGTTAATGAACACAACGTAATTGAATGGGACGAACCGGGAAAATTAATCGACTCGTGTGGCCTTTCTTTTAGCCTGCAGGCTATCTGGTGTTGCGGTGAGTGGCTTCTGGTCGCATGGTCCCCTCTGTCAGCATCGTATTCACCTGGTCCTATGGACAGTGTTCACTTTTACTAAGTAATCGTCACCAAAAATACGGTGCCCATTTATGATCACTCTGAAAACTGTCACACCCACTGGGGCGTCTTTTTTAGCACCGGTCTCACCTGTATTTCCCTTCTTGAAATTCTCACTACTACTTTCCAGCTAAGAACGCTATGCCACGCACATAGCGCGCGTGCCATCCGTAAAGTGCACGTACCGGGTATTAATATCACGGGTTTTACGAGACTAAACTATGATGTCACTATAAGACATCCTTGTGGAAGCCTCCGGAAATTTTTTGACCAACATGCGCTCTTTAACGCTCTCAGGCATCGCACGGTAGACTGGGTTCTAGCGTGTCACCTCCATCAAACCCAAGACTTTTGGGTCCGCAGCAAATATCCGCAACAACTGTACCAGGTACCAGGCACTGAGTGCACGACATTGGAGCTACAAAATCTTGCAAGATAGAGGGCGTTATTATAGCTTTACGAAATAAACAGACCCCAAAGAGAGCAACTGTTTTCAAAGAGCAATTGCTTTCAGTATGTGTGTTTAATAAACGTCACTGACCAGGATACCGCAGAAACTCAGGCGACTTTTCTTTTATCTTTAATCCAATGCGATGCTGCGGTGAGTGGCTTCTAGTGATACGGTCTGATCTGTCGGAATTGTATTCACCCGGACCTTGAAGGGATTGCGTTTCAGCATTAATGGTGTAACTTATAACAGACACCTAAACTAACGCGTGATCAGTAAGTTAACCGGTACTGACCCGGGTAGTGAAGAGAATCGGGTGACCTGTCTTTCAGCTTGGTACCAATTCGGTGCTGTGGCGACCGCTTCCTCGTCGCGTGATCTGCTTTGTCAACGTTGTATTCACCGGGGCCTAAGGGTTCATTGCGTTTATATATGTTGAGTTCATACGTGTAGAAACACAAGCATGGGAAGAAAAGAAGCAGTTGGTAGAGTGCAGGGATTTCGAGAACTATGTAACTGACCCGGGTATTGCAGAGATTCGGGTGGCCTGTCTGTTATCTTGACGCCGAACCTGTATCGTGGAGAGCGACTTCTGGTCACGTGGTCAGCTGTTTCTGAGTGGTATTCGCTTGGCCCTACAGAAGTGACACTGGAGCTAGCACGACGTGCGACTGGTGAATATCAACGTGAATGAATCTCGAAGCCATACTAACCGGGGTAGTCAAAGTGCTCGGGAGGCTTTTCTTTCAACTTTGACCCCATTTGGTACTCTGGTGATCTAGTGCGCACTATGCGATCTCCTTTGTCTGGACTGTACTCTCCCGGGCCTGAAAATGCCATAAACGAGGGCGAATTCAAAGTTCTTGGATGAAAACTGCAGGCGAGTATAATTCGCAAGCTAACGATATCAAAGCATTCGTTCTAATTTATGTTTCTGCGGGCCATCCTATACGATTAAATATTTTTATGATGACCCTCAAGTACCCAAATGACCACTCCTTGGTCTTGCTGGGATACCAAAGAAAATATACTTAAACAAGTATGTACATGAAAGGACTGGTAGAAGAGATACCACAGAGTGACACCAAATTTGTTTGGTGCAAGAGCAGCAAGTCAACGGGCAAAGAAATCATTATGAGGGAAAACGAATGGCAATTGTAATACTGCAGTACCAGCTTCTTTCAAAGTCTTTCAAATTCTTTCCGGCTATGTCATCGTCATCAAACACATGACACATTTTATGAGCGTAAGCGAAATTGGCTTTGACCTTTGCACTAATTCGATTTGTCACACTTATCTACCAGCAAATAAAACAAATTAGCCAGAATTAAGTAGAGCTGTTTGGAAAGCACTTTAGAGAGATGTATAGAGAAAAAAAGCAAGGTAATGGTAAAGCTTGCTTTTGTGTCGTGCAGCTACAACAAAAGTTTCGTGCTTTCAAAACAACATGTGCTTTGACATTACTTCAAGCCAGAAAAACCCTAACATGATGACGAACCTGGGAATTTCAGGGAATCCGGAGGCTTGTCTTTAATCTTTAATCCGAAGCTGTACTGCGGCGATCGATAGGTCGCCGTAGTTTTTCCTCTGCTTATATTGTAGTCCGTAGGACCTGCGAATGTTCTTGCTGTTCACGCTGCGAAAATGAACTTTCACAAAAAAAAAAGGGAATTCACAAACCAGGAAAGTCTACGGACTCTGGCGCTTCGTGATGTAGCCTCTCGGCAAGGCTGAACTGCGGGGCTCTTGAAAAGACTGTCGTGTCCGCCTTCGTCGTGTCGTAGTCTCCTGGGGCTGAACAAATGCGCGCTTTCAGCTACTGAAATGACCAATGTGTACGTGCGTGGGCAATGGCAATGTGTATTGAACGAACCGGGAAGCTCAGCGCTGTCGGACGACCTTTCCCTCAGTCGGTACGCCATCGTGTGTTCTTGAGATCTGGTGCATAGAGTCCCGTCTGCTCGGGTTATGTCGTAAGTTCCAGGCGCTGCCGAAGTGAATATGTATGAAGGAAGCATGTACTCAACTTCAGTACATAATAGCTCACACCTCTGAACCATGTAAAAGAGTTCCGTCTTTCTGTCTCCACCGATTGACATGAAGTAATTATAAACATGACATGAACATGACAGTAATGAACATGACATGAACATGACAGTAATGACATGAACATGACATGAAGAACAATTATGAACATGACATGAAGTAATGAAGATTACTGGAGGACCCTGTTTTTTGTATGCGAAAGCTGCAAACATGGTGGGTTCAACCATCATTATTTAAAATTGATTGTGCTGGCTCCAAACAGCTTTGTATCTCTGTGGGCCAATCATATGCCGAGAAGTAGAGTGTTGTAAATGTAATGTCATTTAATAAGCGTATATATGTGCACAAACATATTTCCATGAAAGCTTTAGCGTAAATGTATGCAAAAACATAGCGTATTGCAACGTTAATAGAAACAAGATTTCTTTTTCATAAAACCCAAGCGGAATGCATAACACCTCCAGAACATTTGAAGTTGATTATTTAATATTCGTTAAATTAGCGAAGATTAGATACAACCCATGTACTACGCGTAAGTTCCCCGGTATAGCAATTGATATCAGTGGCAAAGCTTGCTCTGGCAATCTTTAGAAGACTCCGTCTCATGAGCCATAGCTTTGCTGTTCTCCCACTATGCTTTTAATCAAACGCATCATCATTTAAAAAGAGTGGTGGGGAGGGTGGGTGGAAAAGGTGCTTTAGTCACCTCTCAACTTGTCCACGAAAATGCGTTCCACAACTAAGTCACTTCAAGCAACAGTTCACCAGCAACTAAATCAGCGTTTTACATATGTTTCAAGTTTATATTTTGATCATTTCGTGCAGTGCTTCCGTGCAGATAAACTAAATTCAAAATAAACAAAAGTGCAGTAGTGCACAGTGCGCAACTGCAAAAGGTGCAAAAGTAAGTCACAAAAAAAGTTCCCCACGCACCAGGAAAATCCTCCGTTTTGGATTCCTTTAGGCGCCTGCCGAAGGTATACTCCGGTGGTCTAGTGTGAGAGCTGTCGTACATCTTTGCACCATCGTACGATCCAGGACGTGGCATGAGAAATTCCTCTCAACAATGGAATGAAAGGACCAGCCTTAAAATTTATGCCTTAGAACTCATCGTACCCTTCTTCTGCCATTTCTGAAGGAACAGAGTACGGTGACAGGACGTTTTCTGGCCTACCGTCTTCCCCCACATCCTTCCAGTCTCAGTATAGGCAATACATTGGCTGGTACCTGCCACTGTACCTTGAATATGCTTCTATTATTAGGAATGTTCGCTAGTATTGACTAAGTGCTGGTAAATGCAGGCTAAGTTGGCTAAGGTTGGCCAATCAAGACATCATACTCAAGACAGTCATACTGTCATAATTATAATCAAGATAATCATACTATGAAGTTTAAAGTTTGACGCAAGCCCGTATGGTCGGGATGATACATGGTTGAAGGTAAAAAAACCTGGAGGCACTGCGCCGACCAAAGTAAAAGTAAAAAAAAAAACAGAAAAAGGACGTTTCGGCTCCCACAGGGAATTGATTTCACTATGAATTGAATTGATTTCACTATGAACAAGGCTTCCCTGTGAGAGACTAAACGTCCCTTTTTCTGTGTTTTTTTTTACTTTTACTTTGGTCGGCGCAGTGCCTCCAGGTTTTTTTACCTTCAACAACAATCATACTATATTATCAACATCCACCTCAGCCTGTATTGTGTCCACTGCAAGGCGAAGGCCACTCTCAATGACTTCTTCAACCTACCCTGTTTTGTCCAAGCTAATTCCATTTTATCCCTGCAAATTTCTTAATCGACGCTCCACCTAACTTTTTGCCGTTCAGACTTCCCATCTCTTCCCATTGAAAAGTGTTCAGACTGACCTGGTTGTTTTTCGGGGCTAGGCTCACGGAGTCGTCGTCGTATCGAGAAGCTGGGAGATTTCGGGTAGACCACTGAGTCTCCCTTTTCGATGTCGTAAACACCCGGAGCTGCGATGAAGTTGCCACAGACGCGCCACACTCTGGCACTGTTTCACAACACTACAATTTCAAACACACATGCAAGCAACTCTATTTTTATCGTTGAATAGTAATGCTTTCAAGGCTTCTACAGTAAAATTAGAGTTAAGAAAAGGACCATGTTACAGTTATCCTTTCTGTCACTCTTCCGGCTATATAAAGGCAATGACATGTAACGTAGTACACAACCAGATTTATGTGCATTGCATGACGTAGTTATTGATTGTTTTTACAGAATTTTCGCTCCTGCCGTACTGGTTATCGTTCGCTGGTAAATCTACGCATCGGCGCTTCAAATGAATAGGAAGACACGTCTAAAACCTGTCTTATTTTTCTAGCCTTCAAACGACAGCATTTGCGAGAGCCACAATGTGTTGTAACTGAGTTAAGGCGTCAGCGAGCTGTAGCTGCCGTATTGTCATATGGTAGGATTCTTCTGGCATTTCGTTGCTATGTGCCTTATGCGGTATGACCAGCCCAAAACACGTGTTACTCGAATACCAGCGATTACAGCGTCCAAGTGCTGATAAAGAGTTGTTGACGAGGTGTTGACGCAGTACCATGCGTGGTGCCACAAGCGACGCAATTTTGAGGTGACCGCGCACGTGATGAAGAATACCGGAAATCTTGCTTATTTGAGTTCATCGCCAGTCACTTTCCAAGCGCATGCAGATCAAAGTGCTGAGAGGTATATGTATAGCAGGATGTTCGGAGTGGAAAAGTGCAAAGTGTGTGAGGGTATGACGTACACAGCGTTTGATATGGCCAGAACTGCACAACGTCTGCGGTTCGTTTGCCATGTTCTTCGTAGAGAAGGAGGGGAATCATGGGTTAGCTTAGAAAGCGGCGATATTTGCATCATTGATTGATTGATATGTGGTGTTTAACCAAAACCATCATATGATTATGAAAGACGCAGTAGTGGAGGGCTCCGGAAATTTTGACCACCTGATATTTGCATCAAAAGGCTGTTGATGGGGAAGAGTGGGTGTTCGTAAACGTGGTACCAACCACATGTGGCACACTCAAAAAGAGTTTCACCGCGGAGTATACAGTGTTATACAATGTTTTTTACGGCTGCCACTCATCAAGGTAGTATTTGCGTCACCGGTACATGTAAATAATGAGCGTGTCACAGAAAAAAAGGCGAAGTAATGTTCTTTTGTAAAACTACCTGACAAATTTACTCGTTGCCATACAGAGTCAGTTTAAAATGTTTCTTTCGACTGCGGCCGCTGATACGTAGGACCCACGGGCAATCGTGCTAACCGGAGATTATCGGAACATAAGAGGTCACTAAGTGGACGCTCACCATCTCATCTACCTTAACACTGTCGAGAATGAATGGGTGCCAGAGTTCGATGGATTTGATGTGTCATCCCGCCGCAAGAACGAAGGCTCCCCGCCACGGTGTCTAGTAGCTAAGGTTCACTGCTGACCCGCAGGTCGCGGGATCGAATCCCAGCTGCGGCGGCTGCATTTCCGATGGAGGCGCACATGCGGTATGCCCGTGTGCTCTGATTTGGATGTACGTTAAAGAACCCCAGGTGCTCAAAATTTCCGGAGCCCTCCACAACGGCGTCTCTCTTAATCATATGGTGGTTTCGGGATGTTAAACCCCGCAAACCAATCAATCAATCAATCAATCAGAATGAAGGCGCGCTTTTGACAGTATAGACTGGCATATTGATAGCAGTGGTAGCGCATGCATCAGCCAGCCGTTGACTAGCTTGGATAAAAAAAAAGAAATCGAATGCCTGAACAGTTAACTCTCATATAGACCCCACCGCGTGCTGGATCGATAAGTGTCACCCCATGCCTTGTCATGCGCAGATTCGTGTCCACCTTCTCCTTCACCTCTGTACGTCTTTTGAACTGTCAGTCGGCGTTTGGAGTATTACTGCTATGTGCCTGTGTTTGCACGTGTTTCCCTGGAAATATTCCTCGCGGCAGGTGAAGCTGCAAGGCGTGTTTCATTGAGGCCAATCCATGGTAGGCAGAGTCAAGCGATCAAGGTTATGGAGCAATGTGGAACGCAACAATTCCATTGAAGTGCTAGTATTGATTGATTGTTATGTGGAGTTAAACGTCCCTAAACCACCATATGATTATGAGAGACGCCGTTGTAGAGGGCTCCGGAAATTTCGACCACCTGGGGTTCTTTAACATGCTCCCAAATCAGAGCACACGGGCCTACAACATTTCCTCCTCCATCGGAAATGCAGCCGCCGCAGCCTGGATTCGATCCCGCGACCTGCGGGTCAGCAGCCGAGTACCTTAGCCACTAGACCACCGTGGCGGGGCGAAGTGCTAGTATGCTACGAGACGACTACCCAAGTGTTCGGATTACTACACGTAAGTGAATATACATCTGTATGTTTACAGGCCGACTCTTCAGCTTTTTCTTTATCAGTTCTAAGTGGCCACGCTGACCACACTGTTGTTTATTCTTGAATCAATACACCACTCTTTCCCTCTTAAGTACGCACACATGAAAAAAATCCACGAACACGGCGCGTCGCTGGAGGGAATAACATTTCGGCTAGTCAAGGCAGTTACTTTCTTGAGACATCATGTTGTAGGCGCGTGTACTCAGTTGGGTGCACGTTAAAGAACCCCAGGTGGTCAAAATTTTCGGAGCCCTCCACTACGGCGTCTCTCATAATCATATGGTGGTTTGGGGACGTTAAACCCCACAAATGAATTTCTTGAGACATCTCCACTTGCCAAGACGGTGATGGCATCGGCAATCTGTGTTCAAAAAGATTTTGCACCCCTTCAAGCTTCTACCTTCCCCTAAACTACTTCTTTAAGAACATAGCCATACAAAAAAGTGAAAATGCAGCGATAGTTCCAGATAAGGCAGTGTGCATTCTGCAACATGCGGCAAAAGCAACCGTGCTCGTAGATAGGCGTCTTGGGGTGGTTGCTTGCTGGGCTACAGTTGGTTCATTGCCGACCTATGTAACGGCGCATAAAACTACAAAAGACAGCAGGGACAGACCGTGAAAACTGCAGAGTGTAACGGAGTTGGTTCGTGTCCTCGGAGATAAGGCAAGAACAACGTGACATTTGCCGCTTGTTTGACCGGTGTCTCGCTGGGAAGAAAAGAAAAGAAAATACGAAAAGTGTTTCACGTGCGCAGTGGTTGTTCCTATTTTGAGCGCTGACGAGCGTGCCTTAAACAAAGAGTGCAGCGGCATTTCGTGATGCAGGGTGGTGCAACGAGCGTGACGAAGTGCAGAGTCGGAAAAGGTGCCCAGGAGGCGCGCGCATGCGCAGTTCGTTTTACCGGGGTTGTCGTTGGGTCGAAAGAGGCTCTTAAGTTTGAGGCCGAAGGAGTAGCGGGGCGCTCGTCTGTTTCGGTGGACGAGCTGCGGGCGGCGGTGAGTTTCTTCTTGGCTTGGCCGGTCGGCCTCTGAAAGCAATGTCGACGGGGTCACCGAGACGACACGATCGTTGCAGTTACTTCCGTACGTGTGTTTCGTTTCCACTTTGATGTGAAAAAGCATACTACAACAGAAAAGTAGCTAGAGAATGTTTATGTAGAAGTGGAAACATGGGAAGTTACGTTTCGTTAAAACGGGTTGTTTCGAATAACGATAGTAATATATAACTAACCAATATTCAATAACATGAAAAGGAAGAAATAAATAGGTTACGCACACCTAAGAACACAAGTGTGCGATGATTGCCTCTGCAGGCAAACTCCGTAACATGCGCAGCATGTATGGTATACCTAAACATCTTTCAGGAACTTGGACACCAGACGGATCACGACATCGGTTCGTTAACAAATGCACACAATATAATAGAACGACAAGCAGCAGTAAGACAAATAACATTAGTACTGAGTCCACTAAAAAAATTCTGAAGGGCGCTTTTTCGGGCATAGTCATGGTTCGTACACTTCATCCAGTTTTTAGGAGTCGTATTTCTAGAATTATCAATTAATCACGCACTCAAATTGGCCACTTCTTATAATGTAACATGTAGTAAGCACTCTGTTGTAATATTGTTTAGCGAATGACGAGAAAGTTGCACTGAAACTTTTCGCAGCGTTGACAGATTCTGCTCAAAGCCTGGGAAATGTCAGCTCTTCGTCTTCGTGCGCGTCGTACAAGAGACCAAAAGCAATATGCATGTAGGAGCACCATCCGCTAATTATCAGAATTATCACAGTGAGTTCATGCAACTTGATTTCGTTCTTTGTCTGATGTAACGCAAAAAGCATAATGTCTAGGCTGCGTCTCCGCGTACACGATATTTCAGAGGCACGCCAAACATCAGCTCAATCCTCTGTGGCCGAGTATCAATGTTTTCCCGCGCTTGTGAACAAAGAACCCGGCAATGCACCGTTGCGCGTCGTTTGTTTCCTTCTTTTTCTTGTGATCCGTCTTCCGCGCTGTTTTTGTATCTGCCATGTACCAACACGCCTAGGCATCCACTTTAGCAACACATGAAACACTGTTTGTGTCCATTCTTCAGCAAAGAATAGCCCAAGTGCAAGAAATTGTAAGAAATATAAGAAAGCAATAGGTAGGGTTTAAGCGTTTATTTCAAGACTGTTTCACAAAAACATCCAACAGAGACACATATATAAAAAATTACAGCAATCAACATAAGACTCAGATTCATCATGTCGCAGTAATGTCCACACAAATATTGCACGTAGCGCAATGTTCAGTGGTGAAGCTCGCTATCACTTTATTGATGTGGAATCTGTTCAGGTATCTTGCTCAGCTGTCTCTTGAACTCGACAGAATCCGGCTGAGTCAACTCATGAAGTGTAAACATATACGCCCTGGGATTGAGGTGATGGCCGGTACGACACGCCCATTTCGCAACTACAGGATGGACTCGAGCAAGCACGATCAAGGTCATCAGAATGAACATTAACGTCGTTTCGTATTATGAAAGTGCCGTTTCTTCCCCGTTTATATTTTCAAAATGAACACCATTCACAAAGTGTGCATGCTCGCATGCGCTCACGTTCACTATGTTTGTGAACTTGAACTCATGTGCACGTCCACCTTACATGAACTTGTCTGTATCCAGTTCATGCCATCTAAGCCATAAGCGTGTGCAGGGTTCCCCCTTCAGAGTCTGGGGGGGGGGGGCAGTGAAGGCATATTTAGCACCCCTCTTAATTAAATCAATGTACGAGGGATACCTTTGATTACTAGCCCCCCTCCCCTCCCTCCGGTGCCACGCTTATCCCAGATTTTATGAATGGATCCATTGCTGCGGCAGCGGGCAGCATTCAAGCGCGCGCCCTTTCCGTGGATGCTGTCCGAGTGCAAAGACCGCGCGCCATCTATAGGCTAAAGACGGAAAATGCGGAAAGTCGAAGCGCGAAAAATCGAAGATCGTTTATTTCTCTGAAACACTACAGAGAGCGCTGTAGTGTTCCTTACACGTTTCACGTCGCAGTATTTTCATTGACTCCATCCGTAAATTGTTAAGTAGACCCAAACACACATTTAAAATTTATAACAATGTATGCGGGTAGAGTTGATTTCACGTGAGCAGCAGTGACCAGCAACATACGCGCAGTAACATTGTTAGAAATTCGTGTATGATATTCACGGCGATATTGGCCTGTCGTATTGCCTTGTTTGATACGAACAGTGCGTTTTGAGTGTTTAGTATGGTACGTAAAATGATAACACACGCACACGCGTACGAGCACATGCACGTTCACATTACCGTTTTTGTTATACCAACACGCCACAGTACCAAGCACCAGCTTGGTTAGGCGCTGTTGCAATTCACCCAGGCTTTGCAGCCTAAAATCGTTCAACCATGCTGGTATGCACGTTGTAACCGAAGGCTCCCTCCGTAATTCGCTTTGGGCTGTTCTTAAGATACGTGACACCTCCTCCCTCTCTCTCCCTTCAGAAAAAAACAATCACTGCCAAGGCTGTGACGTCACCGTTTGCGTTTCCATGCCACAGTCCAGAAAGGAGAGGATTCTTCCCTCCATTGAATGGAGCCTGTGTTAGGAGTCAACAGCGTTGCCAGACTCACCGGGTATGTCGGCGGGCTTGGGGTCCCTGATCTTGGAGCCGAAGGTGTACATGGGCGCGGCGCTGAGCACGCACTGCTCGGCCTTCTCCGGGTTGTAGGCGCCCGGCGCGGGCGTCTTGAAGCCCTCGGGCTCGCGCAGCTTGGGCGCCATGGTGGGCGCCGGCACCGTCTCCTTGCCCTTCTCGGAGAGGCCCGCGATGTTGTACGCGCCGGGACCCGGGACGAAGAGGTCGCGCTTCTCCTCGGTCCTGCGTCAGAGGAGAGTCGGTTAGGCGCACCCGCTCGTTGTAGCACGAATAATGATCAAGGAGAGAGCGTGCACTAAAGGTACGTCGCCACTTTTTAGGGCGAAAGCTGTTGTGAGATCCCAAGAACAGCCGATTTTGGTGGCTTAGTTATTCACCGCCATCACCGGTGGCCGTGACCGCTATCACGCGATTAGAAAAAAAAAAGTCTAGCATCGAGCGAGATTTGAACCCAGGCCCGCTTCATGGTGGTCCAGTATCTTGCCACTTTGTCATATCAACGCTTGAAGCCCTCTACCCCCTTTTCGCAAAACAACAAAAAATGATATAGCTGCGTGAAATATGCAGCACAGTTACAACGAAACCTGGAAGAGCAGCGTTTCTAGAGCCTTTCTACAACGAAGGCTGTTATGTTAGTTTTGGCACGGTAGTTGTCCATGACTATCTCTTGAAGTAAGAAAACGAAAGCGAAATAAGGTGAATATACTAACAGCGCAACATAGAAGTAGTTACAGCATGACTATGAAAGGGAGAAACAAGGATAGAAACAAACTACTTATAGGTTGCACTGTTAGTATATTCAGTTATGTCCTACCAACTTGCAAACGTTTCAACGCGAAATAAGGTGTTCCTCCGTTTCACGTATGATGTAGCATGAAGTAAGGCTATAGGTTTTTTAAATTTGGAGATTTTATTCTATGTCAACACGCATTTGTGCTGGAAATATAGATTATGCACTAAAATGCATCCTGATATACGGTTCTTATCGCTGAAAGCTAACAAATAGGAGTATAGCAATGATTCCTTTCAAGAGCTCGTTGCAAAAGAGCTGATTTCACACGATACAGGCGAGTGTACAGCAACAAGTTAGTAGTCTGAAGCTCGGTTGGGTTCCCAGACCATGTGACGCGAGCTATCACCGAGAAGCTGCTGCAAGCGCATGAAAGGTCGCACTCTGCGGAAACAGTTAACGCCTCCGCTTACTCACGAGAGCAATGCAATTTTCTGGTCAAGCCAGATGTGCATGAGTTATCGCGCAAAATCAAGAAGGTGGCGATGAAATATGACACGCCCAGCGCCGCCCACTGTTAGGGTGAACACGTCTCAGCGTAACAGAACTGTGCGGAGCGCCTGTGAAGCCAAAGCGGCCGCGCATCGAATTGAAGTGGCGCAGGCGCACCGCATGCTTGATGTACAGCTGGCAGGCAAGGTCGTCTTCTGCCTACCGTGGAGCGACTTGCTCGAGCGATTTAGCAGACTACGTGAAGCCTCTCCATGTGTATGTGCACGCATGCGCCACTACGCTTCCGTGCGCGGCCGCACCGGCTACATTGGCGCTGCGCGGAGTGCGACCACGCTCAGCCGTGTTCACCCTAACAGTGGACGGCACTGCACATGTTTTTCTTAGCTCGGCTGAAGTCCATTGAGCAATCTGTGCAGCTACATCAGTCGACATGCGAAGAAATGGGCCTCCTGTGCCACGAATCACATCTCGAAATGTGTGTCTGCAGATTGTGTTTTATTTGAAGCATTGCTATTTCACGCGTGCGCTATAGTTGGTGTCCAGCGGGTGTAAGTACCAGCCTGTCCCATCGTGTTGTTTTTCTTAGTTTTGTGTTTCCCGCTGGTGTTCGTCTAATTCGACATGTACTAATTAGCCCTGTCTTTTGCCTTAGTATCTCAACATGTGCAATGCATTCATAACGGTGAGACTTACTTGGTTCCGAAAGTAAACGCCGGAGCCTTCTGCCCTTTCGTCACATTGGTGCTTGCCTTTTCACCTGAAAAGTTTAAACAACTGCGCTGAGAATACCGCCCTCTAAGAAATATTGCGTGCATACGGACAGACTGAACTGCATGACGTCCTGATACATCGTGTCGGGCGTTTAGTGATTGATATTTGATGTCAAATAACTTCCAGAAAACGTTGCAGGTTAATATTCGCTTGAGACATGCTTTGCCAGTTCACTGTCGCCGTACAGGTCACGCAGCGCCCGTGACGGTTTCTTAAAATTTTTACCTGAACCCTGCACATCACCTTGTCATTAACTCAAATTAACTTCAATGTGACCCACCTATGGTGGACGGGATGGTGAAGGCCCCCGGACCTGGTGTCTTGAAGTCCGACGAAATGGGACCCCGTCGCTTGGTCGGAGACCACGGCCGCTGCTGGACGTAGTATCCGGACACATACTCGCTCTGTGAAACCAAAGAAGGTGCATTTAAATAATGAAAATTTAAGCTAAACGCTAGGTAATTGTTGCACGCATGTTCGCTTCCGTTTAAGATAATT
This sequence comes from Rhipicephalus microplus, assembly GCF_043290135.1. NCBI lineage: Eukaryota > Metazoa > Arthropoda > Arachnida > Ixodida > Ixodidae > Rhipicephalus > Rhipicephalus microplus. The sequence goes on from NC_134707.1 coordinate 7,082,007, forward strand.
ACAACCGTGCAAGCTCTACGCGAGTCAATTTCCGAATTTGAACAAATTTATAGTTCCATCCCTGTCAATCACCGTCAAGTTCAAGACCTCACGCGTCACGGCATCTACAGGTTGCGAGCTCATCGCCCTTCTAGCCGCAATCAAGTTTGTTATGCGAGAATCACTTGGCAAGTGGGCTACACTCTACGATTCTAAGGTGGCTCTGCAATCTCTGTGAAGTCCGCGCCGCGGGAACTATCATAAGTTGGTGTCTCAGAACAATGAAATCAGTCATTCGCGCCACTAACCAAAGACATGCATGACATAGTTTTTCTACGGTTGCCGGGTCAATGTGAGATCATTGGTAAACAACTCGCCGACAACGCTGCCCGATTCGCCCACGACGCAGCACCTACACTGCTCATGCCCATGTCAAGGGTCGACGCTGCAGAAAAACTTCGTCACATCGCACATATTACCGCACTTATGCATTGCAATATTCTTCTGCACTGCACTCGATGCCCACAGAACTTCAGTTCAATACTCCAAGTAAAGCTGTCATCAAAGACTTCACGACGATATGGCTGACTCCACCAACTATGATAACTGCAAGTGCGTGTGGTCTTCACGTTCATCAGCCCAGAAAGCCGCACGAGCCCTTCTACAATTCCTGAAAGCAACATCTCTGAGCGACTGCCTGTGAGACGCTGCACTGTGTGTGTTTGGTGCGCAATATGGCCACCTCCTCCTCTCTCTTTTACTTCCTTATTCCCCTCTCTCGACGTGTAAGGTGGCACACTGAATTCAGTCTAGTTAACCCCCTACCTTCCTCACATTCTTTCTCTCTCTTTCTTGAATAATGTGTCCGTGAACATTTTTAAAGAAGGCTTTTTTTTTTTATCTCGCATATGAATGATTTCTGAATGAGATTTCACGTCTGTACTCGAGAAATTGATCAATACTGATCTCTAGAACGGCTGAAATTTGCACGCCGTTTCTGAAATTCAGCGTTCTTTTTACACGATCCTGCATAGGGAACGGTCAGCAAGCCGTTGGTCGCATTTTTGACACTCTTGCCTTAGCCTCAATGGGCGCCAACAGACAATCATGCCAAGAAAAGTACAAACACAATCACACCTATCTCGCTCCCTGTCGCCTATAGGCTCCTGGCGGAATATTCTCGCACCCAGGCGCCATTTTGCTATGCACTGCCAAGGCATGTATGTATTGCGACAAGTTATCCATTGCAGCAAACGGCAGCTCTGGCACTTAAAAATGCAAAAAAGTGCGTGTTCAGACCACTGCCGCCTACAAGAAGTCCTCTGGTCACCACTGTGCCGTATTAGCCGTATTGGGATATGAGAACAACCAGCGCAAGAGGAAGACATTACTCAGCTAACGCCTCCTTTATTTGCAGCAACTGCATTTCCGATGGAGGCGGAAATGTTGTAGGCCCGTGTGCTCAGATTTGGGTGCACGTTAAAGAACCCCAGGGGGTCGAAATCTCCGGAGCCCTTCACTACGGAGTCTCTCATAATCATATGGTGATTTTGGGACGTTAAACCCCACATATCAACGCCTCCTTTATTTCAGAGGAGGCGCTGTCTGTGAAGACCACAACACAAGGCGGGATCGTGCAGGCGCGGTGTTTCCAGATATCAAATATCCGTTCGCAACAATAAACTGCGAGAAAGAACTGAGTGCACATCTCCCGTGCGCATGTTAAGTCATGCTCACGTGTGCAATGTTTTGCGCAAGGTCATAGGAAAGAGCAGGGATCAAACGGCGAAGAAGCTATTAGAAGCGCTTAACATTACAGGGAAGCAGTCCGCCTGTGTCAGTGACACATAAATTGTGCTATATGGATTCGAGTTATCCTTCTTTCATACACCTGCAGCTTTTTGTTGACATGTATGACGCCACTTCTTCACGCATTTGCGCATGCTCGGAAGTTTTCTTAGCTTGCAGCCTTTGCTGTCGATAAACAGCTGGTAATTGGCGCTCACCTTTCTCTCTGCTTTTCCCGTAGTCATGTTCCAACCTTTGCGGAAAAATAACACGCTCAGAAATTATGACAGATCAAGCGTCAACGAAATCGTGATGCCATAAATGTGAGGTAGCAGCTGCGGAAAACTTCCACAGCCACGCTCTAAACCGCTCTTCCCCGGCTCGAAATTTTATTTCGCCAAGGCACACGCAGCACGAAATGACACTGGACCACATCCAGTTCTGGCTTAGCCCACAGTATTACATCAAGAAGACACAAATTACAGTGTCCTCTTGTACAATCCAGATTTCTCCTGCTCTTTCCAGTCATGTCTTGTATATTATTAATTGTTTCTATCAATGTAGGTCTGGCTTGGTACCAAACAAGTTGTTGATAGTACCTGCTGTCACTTTGTTGATTGCGTAATTGTATATTTTTATTTTTATTTTGTTCCCGCTCATTGTTGCGGTTGCTTTGTGGACGTATTTGCGTATGTTCTCGCATTCTTTTATTTGTTCTGCCCGCTCCTGCCAAAGGCCTTTTTCAAAGGCTGGCAGTAAATCTGAAAATAAATAAATAAATTTCGGGGTTACAGACCGCAATTTTTTCGAGTTCTGTCATTCATGTTCGTTACTTCACCAATGACAGTGACGCGACGAAATCCCGATAGCGCTCGCGTTGCCACTTTTGTCAGAGTCGTGGAATAATTGAGCGCGTCGCTACCCGTGGGCGTACTAGAGCGCGACCGCACACTGTCGCGAATAACGGGGACGCGGTGACACTGGTATCGTCCTTGTGCCTCTCGCTGCTGTCGACGCTGCGCAGTAGCCATGGCGTCCTTCACGCTTTGCCGTCGTCGCTGTACTGCATTGAAGTCGAACAAAAGGACGCAGGCGGAAGCAAGAGTGAGCTGCTCGCGATACCTGTTACGTGGGCACGCTTTTCAGTGATCAGCCGTGCGAGTACAGAAAGGGCTGAACACAGGGCGAGCAACGTTTGACGTCGGGGAAAGCCAAGTCGTGCGGCTCACACTCATGTACCCAAATACAGACCCAAAATGCACTTTAAGAGGAGAGGCGACATTGGTGACACGCTGTACACTCAAAAAGAGGAAACCATGATGCCTTCACTAATGGTATTCTGTTAATCATGCAAGCTATCAGCAGCAGTAGCAGCCTAAGAACGCCCCCTGCAAGGCAAATGTCTCTTCCGTAGAATAACAGGGGACTGAGAGAGTTGGAAACTATTGAGTCTCTTCAGACAGGGTTCAAACATTGTGGATGGAGATTGTTAGTACACGCCACTACTCAATGAACGCGCAGTTTCGCACAGGCAGAGTAACGAAGAAACACCTCTGGTGATTGAGGCATGGCGTATTGATAATAGTGGTATAGGCATGCGTGGTCCAACCAGCGATTAATTTGGATCATCAGGTGGAAATCAGGTGCCTTAACAGTTATATTTGACGTACACAACCACACGTGTCGGATTGATAGGTTCGCCTACTGGACATGCACAGATAAGTTAAGTTTTGTGGCTTCTTTCTTTTCCGCGGTCGCGCGTATCTTCAGTTGGTATCAGGCCTCTGTGGTGCCATGACTTCATTGTATGAGCTTGTGCGCCATGTCTTTTTAGATAATCTTCCATGTTTCGCCAATCAGTCCTGTGCTGTACTTGCGGCCACGTTTTACCCACAGTTTTTTTTATCTTACTTTTCTACCTAACTTTCTGCCCCCCTCTAGCGTACCTGCCTCCTCTTGGAATCCAGTCTGCTACTCCTGTGGACATTTATCACACTAACCCTCATCATCTGTACATTATCGTCATCATAATGCGTGGGTTATGTAGCCCCGCCACAGGGGTCTAGTCGAGAAGATACTCGGCTGCTGACCCGCAGGTCGCGGGATCGAATCCCGGCGTTGGTGGCTGCATTTTCGCCTCCATCGAAAATGCTTGATTGATTGATTGATTGATTTGTGGGGTTTAACGTCCCAAAACCACCATATGATTATGAGAGACGCCGTAGTGGAGGGCTCCGGAAATTTTGACCACCTGGGGTTCTTTAACGTGCGCCCAAATCTGAGCACACGGGCCTACAACATTTCCGCCTCCATCGGAAATGCAGCCGCCGCAGCCGGGAATCGAACCCGCGACTTGCGGGTCAGCAGCCGAGTACCTTAACCACTAGACCACCGCGGCGGGGTCCCATTGAAAATGCTGTACGCCCGTGTGCTCAGATATGCGTGCACGTTAAAGGACCCCAGGTGGTCAAAATTTCCGGAGCCCTCCACTACGGCATCTCTTATAATCATATGGCGGTTTTGGGACTTTAAACCACCCAAATCAATCAATGCGTCAGTTATGTATCCTCTTCACTGTCATGTATGAGCACCATCGTAATGGGTCCAAGATATGCTATTGGCTGCCGGGTTCTCGGGACCAACAAAGGTCGTCAAAACCAAGACCTCATACCATTAATGGCCAGCGGTTAGCTTACAAAGGCGCCACGTGTTCTGCCCATGTTCATTTCTCCATTCTAATTGTAATTATGTTGTCTTTGCCTGACCCACTCTGTTCTTTTCTTGTCCCCTAAAGGTTTCGTGAAATAGCCGCTTCTAAACAACAATGCGGAACCACCGGCAGTCACACGCACTCACTAGGTGATGTTCTAGGTGACGTCAGCGGAAGAAATGTAGGCCTGCATAGACAATTATCATAGGAAAGAATCCACGCTCGACAAGCTTAATCGAGACTTTGTTTTCATAAGCGTCCACACAGCTATATTCTTCTTTGGCAGACGTCGTACAACAATGTGTGTGGCAACCAGCGGTACCACGTTTTTTTAAACTGTCGTTTTAGGAGTGACATTTCACGACATTTCGCCTTTCCATTGGTCGATGCATCGTCCTGAACTTAGATGGAACTTTACTTTTAGGTCTCCTGTTTTCTGCTCCAAAGGTATAGACAGGGTTTATCATCAAGGTTATTGACCTTTGATGACGATAAAATCTGTATCATCCAACTCACATTTATGTCTCTATATATAGATAAAAAAAAACAAAAAAGTGACGGCTTCGCTACGAGTCTGCTTGTGTTAAAGCAAAGAATTAAAGGCATTTGCAGGATTAACTGGTCGTTTTATTCATATCGAAATCGGCACCTACGCGTTTATTCACTATTAGTATATCGTTTTTTTCTCTTACTTTAATCTTATTTTGTTTGATGGTTTGAATACCAACATGAAATTCTGTTCTGTTGTGTTTTATTCAGTGATGTTTTATTTTGAATAATGGAAAGTCTTTTCACAATTTGGGCTTGCTTTTTTTAAACTTGTTTTACGTCATTATTTCACGCGTATACTCATTTGATGTTCATTGCCGTTCTATTCCTATTTAAATTATTATTAATAATTTCTCATTTTTATTCCTGTTAGGACTTGTATAAAAACTTACAATTAGTTCATGTTATTGTTTGTGTGGAAATTGTACGAATTCGTGTATCTAATTATTTTATGGTCCCCTTACACAATGCCCTGTTGGGTCTGTAAGGTATTATGAATAAATAAATAAATACATAAATAAATAAATAAATACAAGGAGATTACGCGAGTGAAAAGGTAACAATAGGTGTGTATTTGTGTATGTTTGTTCGCTAACTTGATGACTACGTGACGCATTTATTTTAGCTACTAATTGTATAGGCGAAGCGAAATGAAGTACATTTTTTTTCTTTCTTGCGGGGAGGTGGAGGGAAATGGGACAATAATTAATGTAACTTCAAGAACGCTACCAGACTAGTTGCTTAACGCGAAAGCTCGAATAAAATGTAAACAGGACGAGGCATCCAGTTAGTGCCTGAAGTTGCGTCCCACTTTAGCGTGTTTCTTTTCAGAGTGGCCTCGTTCCCGACCAGTTTTCACAAGACGTTACCCAACGCGTCCGAAAAACAACTCTCTTCAAGCTGGCAGGCGGTCATCCAGACCACTTAGGCCACAGCAGGGGTGTGCGAATTACATTTAAGGTTTGCAGCGCAACAGTAGCAAGCTAGAAGGTCACTTGCACAAAATGGAAAGTTAGAAGTCATGAGGATCTGCATTCTTAAGTGTTTGATGGAAACTTGCCTGATATCAATGTCCGACTTGGAAAAAGTTGGAAAGCTGCCTATGTTACTTTTTCTTTGCTCCTTAATTCTTGATGTCTTACGTGAATAACACATTCACGTTTATTGCTTTTTTCGTAACTCAGTGAGATAGTAAAGACATCGTATACTATAGGTGTTCGGTCTACGAGGAGCGTTTTGCATACCTCGTCACAACTAGCGAGCAAGTTGCGAGTCCCGCATTCTAATTCGATCTGAAGACCACGCGTTCGGCCGCGTTCTTTAGTGCGGGAAAAACGTGCGGTCTCTTACATCTGCTTTATTTTCGAACAGAAATGACGATTACTCTGCCCGTTGGTGCGACGGTATACGTGCGTTCTGACATATAGGGCTCACGCTCTTCTCCAGTTAACTTTGTTCCGTACGACCGTTGGTACAACACAAAGAGTAACATAGCAGTCCCGCGTCCCTCCAGTTGCGTTCGTTAGTATAGGCCCCTCACCAAGGAGCGCTAATTTGTCGACAGGAGGCACTTATGAAGGCCCCCAAGGTGTCGATTAGGTAAACGAGACAATGGCACAATTAGAGTGCGGCTCAAAGACCGCTACATGAAGCGTGTTGGATGCCGAACGCGAAGTTGTCACTTTCTTGCTTGAAATGTCACGAAATGAATGAATGTTTCACGCTTTAATCGCAAAAAATCTAGCATGGCATTGTACTTCAGAGCGGAACACAGCCATAGACACCGAACCATGTTCCGTAGCACTTGTTACTGGGCCAGTCGCTGAGCGATACTGAAACGCGCAAAGTTATAGGTGAACACGAGATGTCAACTCATACATTGCAGCGGCTGCATTTTCGATGAAGGCGAAAATGTGTTGGGGCTCGTGTAGTTGAATTTGGGTGCGCATTAAAAGCACTCAGATGGTGAAAATTTCTGGAGCACCACGCTACGGCATCTCTCATAATCATATCGTGGTTTTGGGACGTTAAACCCCAGATATTATCGATACATACGCGATACATCACATGCAACATCGACAGGCTAAACAATAATAGGCAAACAATGTGCGGGTGGCTGCTGAAGGGTTGCGTTTAATGTCTTCGTATAGGCGCTGCACGCGTGTCCATTTAAGCTCACAGTAACGCAGCCTTAGGTAATCCTACAACGATGGCTACAAATGAACCCGAATTGGAATTCAAGAGAATTCAAGACTCTTTGCCCTGCAGGGGAACGGGGGTAAGCGAACTTTGGCCTATACGTACATTGCCTGCTAACTTTCTTTCTTTCTCTTTCTTTCTTCCTTTTTTTGTTGCTGTGTTTGTTTTCTCTATTACTTTCTCCCTTTATTTCTGGCTGTGCAACGTTCTCTCCGAATTGTTCCCTTATTATTATTATTATTATTATTATTATTATTATTATTATTATTATTATTATTATTATTATTATTATTATTATTATTATTATTATTATTATTATTATTATTATTATTATTATTATTATTATTCCAAGCCGAGAATGGGAGCTTCATCCACGGTATTAGGCAGCGCAGCACTTCAGTTCCTACAGGTCGCCAATGACAAGGGTCATGCATTCAAATTGGCTAACACACTTCTTTTAACCCCATGTGCTCAGATTGGGGTGCACGTAAAGAACCACAGGTGGTCGAAATTTTCGGAGCCCTCCACTACGGTGTCTCTTATGATCACATGGTGGTTTTGGGACGTTAAACCCGACACAATAATCAATCAACTTCTTTTAATGTTTTATGTTACCACTTTAATATACGTGTAGATACTGCCTTACCCGATTGGCGTCAGAATGTCTGGGAGCATTCCCAATTACTGCAGGATCGTCTGTTAGGCTTAATCATGCAAACGCGAACAGACGACTTTACTCTCGAACAAACTCGGTAACCAGAGATAGCGCTATAAAGTTCGATGCTGTATCTATAAATACCGATGCGCCTTGCCGCGTTTCATATTATCGACGGCCGACGCTCTGTTCACCGCCATCAGTGTATGCAGTGTGGATTGCTATAAACTAACTCCCTTTCTCGGCCACAAGCTCTTCCTAATATAGAGTATCATCTTGCGTGGACATGCCGCCTGCTACTTTCGTGCACGTCACGATCACGTGACAATATCCAGCGAACCATGAAACGTGGCAACGCGAAGTGACAAATGGCATCGGGGAAAAAGATCACAAAGTCATATCAGAAACGGCTGATCAACGACAAAGTCACGATAAATAGAGCATTGATTATTGGAAAACAGCGCGCGCAAGTATCAGCACGTGACGTGCACACTTTCGACGGCCGGATTCGCTTACGCTCGCCTGCATCAGATTTTCACTAACGACGCCGCCCCCGGGATGTGTGAGTTAGAAAGTTTTTGATTAATACCATAACCATGGTGTGGTGAATTCACAAAGAACTCTCTAGGCACCCAAAGGCCAGACGTCTAAAACTCCCTGAAGGTAGGGTGGTAGGGTATCGGTGCGGGCTACTCAATATCGGTATTCAATATTCAACTCGCGTAAAGCACAGAGAAATTCAAAAGGTAAAGAAACATACACAGACGGGCGCTGAATTTCAACTGGTTCTCTGTTTCGAAAAAAAAAAAGAAAAACCATGCATACACGACTTTGTACACGAGTTTCAGTTAGCAAACTATCGATTGCGTTAGCCCGGAAAGAACTGTCATTTCTAAAATCGCACATCGTGCAACTGTCAGGGTAAGGATGGACTACGTTTCTTGTGGGTTTGTGTATGATTGTCGAATGTGATGTTAATTTCTTCTTCTTCTTCTATTTTTTTGTTGTTGTTGTTTTGAGCTTTAGAGCGTATACTATCTCGTGTATGCTGTTATTCATTGATGTGCTTTTTTTTTTCGATATAAGGAACCAGTTCGAGGTCAGCGTTCATATTTCTCGGTTTCTGGATTTTTCGTATTTTCTGCGCTGCACACAATTTCAACATCAAAATTCTTACTGGCTCTCATCTTAAACTCCAAGGGATGCACACACACCCACGCTCCCACAGTGTATCACGCCCACAACCTCGGGCAAGTTCGACATATTTGCGGAGGGCCGACCGACGAGACGGCGACGGGGGAAAGCCTATCAACGCCCACGGAAGACCTCAATCCCGGCATTGACGGCGACGAAGGAGGGAAAGGGTCGAAAGCCTTCGCGCACGTCGGCAAAGGCGCCCGTCGGCCACCAGGTGCATAGACGGACGCAGAAGGTCGGATCCGCAAATGTGGGTCAATGTGAAAGTTCTTTCTGGCCACTTTGCGCCCGCTTGTTGTGTCTGTCGTGGAGCCCGGAGACTTATTTCAGCATCTAGTTCTGTTTGAGCCAGCGTGTGGAGTGTGGCCTTCACTCTGGGAAAGCTCAGGATCTAATAAAGGAACACTTAAGTGGTTTGCGATTGTCGACTAGCCTCACTCCACTAGAAATATCTCAGTATTAAAGGGGCTGACACATTATATATATATATATATATATATATATATATATATATATATATATATATATATATATATATATATATATATATATATATATATATATATATATATATATATATATATATATATATATATATTTACCATCTGGTGTTTTTTTAACGTGTAGTGACATGGCACAGTACACGAACCTCTATCATTTCGTCCACTTCGAAAGGCGCAACCTTCAGTTTGACAGAGATAAGCGTGTTGCGTCCCCGAGATAAAACACAAACAAAAATATTTCAAGCTGTCATCTAGTTGGCTAGCTAATCTTCACACCATAATGTTCATTCCTACACATTGAATCTCTTGTGCTGTCTGCGAACATTACAGATGCAGAAGTCTTGCTGGAGCTCTGCTTGGATGTTAATATAAACGTTATTACTTTATGAGCGGAGAAAGACACTAGGTATATGGCGATGTTGGCGTCTTCAGCTAAACTTTCTTTGTATCACCTGGTTGCTAATTACAGGCCTTCTTTTCTGTAATGCTTATTTGTAAATTAGACAAAAGTAACAACGCCTTTCACAGCGCATGTCTCACATTAGTGCTGTAACAAATTTCGTTGGAGGGTATAGGTGAACGTATATATAGGTTTGTTTCTCTCTCGAAGAAGGCAGCGAGTGACCCCCCACGCCTTCAAATACTCGAACACAAATATGCAAGCACAAACCCCACCCGAAGTCGTCGTCACCTTGTACGGAACAATCAGTTTGCGCCGCGCTATCGAAGGAAACGCCCCCTAGCAGCGAAAGCGGGAGGCGTCGTCACGAGACGGTAATGCCATGCAGAAAGGCGTGAGTGTGGATCTCGAAGAATCACGTTTAATCGTGGCCAGCTGGGGACACATGCGGGTTGTATGCATGCAAGGTACGCAAGAAGGAACTGAACGAAGGATATACATCCCTGGTGGTACACTACAAGACTTCTCTTTGTGAAGCACCAAATGACCTTGATGACCTCTGTCGGCGACCACGGTCGACGTAGCTATTTGCAGAAGGCGCGACGTGGGAGGGGTCACACTCATATGAAACGGGTTATTCTAGCATCGGAGCTTGCTCAGTTCTTGCGAATAATTGACAATGGATCGTGCGTCTGTTCAAAAAAAAAAAAGGTTCTCTGCAAACCTCCACGCGTGTCGCCAGCGAACATCCCGGAATGAAAGGCTCCTAAGACATAAAAAAAAACAATCGCATTCTCTGTAAGAGGTCATAGAGTGAATAAAATCACAGAAGCGTTTTACATTAGTGTTAAGACCTAGAAGGGCCACATACAGTGAAAACATTAGCCCAGGGAACTCACTGATAGACAATAGGTCAAAGCTGGCCATAACGGCCGTAACACTGCCATTTTAACAACAATGAAATAGGTCCATAAGAGTAAAGTTATGGGGAGTACTTGGCATCCCCTCTACATGATATGGAGGAGTGGGAGGGGCTGGTCAATTCACTGTTATGTTTAACGCGTACATGTGCTTCGGTATTCCAGCAAGTTCGAGTATATTTCAGTTTACACATCAGCTGTGAAAGCTGTGGATGTGGATGTTTGGTCTCGGCAAAATCAGCGACTACGTGCGTCTCCTGTTTGGATTTCGTCGTCAATGTGGCCTCTACGACCGGCTCCGGCTGTGCGCAACCGGAAGTAATCGCGGAGGCCACGATACCAAGTCAGACACGCTAGGCGATTCAAAACAACCTTCATGGCAACCGTATACACAATGTGTTTTGTTCTTAAAGCACAAAGCATCCTATTACTCTGCTTAAAAATAAAAAAGAAATAGTGTAGATGGCAAAATTATTAAACTTGCTTTGTGCGAACGCATATAGTGCAAGACGTCTAGCCAGTTTATAGCATTACACATGATGAATGCAGTAAAGTGTAGGTGCCCCGCTTCCTGCCGGGTTTGTCCTTCTACTGACGTCACCACGTTTTCTTGCCCTTAAGGCGTTGCGCAGGTGCTGCTTTTCATCCGGGAAAAATAATCGCTGTACTCTGCGAGTAGTGCGGTGTAATTCAGCGTCTCGCTCTTTTCCTTTTTTTAAGCGATGCGTATGTTGATCTTTGACATACCACGCTGAGCGCGTGCGCCGTGAAAGTTCGTTCGAGAGGTATTTACTCTTCGTTGTCAATGACCCAATCTAACACAACTTCTGCTGAGCAGGACGTCTCGAAAGGGAGATTACAAAACGATTCAAGCAATAAAAATAATTCTTTAGCCTTACGTGCCAAAACCCCTGTAACTATAGTCCTAAAACAAGTCATAGTGCGGACACTGTGCACCATCTGGAGTTTCTTTAACGTGTACTTAATCCGAGTACACAACCTTGTTTCTTTTGTTTCTGATTGCGCAGCATTCGTTAGCCAGCGGCAGAGCATGTACGATGTGCGCTTTAACGATGTGATGCTGATTCATCTGCTTTATCTTTTTTTTTTAATTTCACTTGTTTTTGCTTCGCTAACCTATTGAAGTACTTGGAGGACGCTATAGAGCTTCGCCTTCAAGAGTGGAACGCAATTGCGCAGTCAGAACCTGTGCGCACCACCTGCGCAATCACTGGCCTCACTTCGGTGTTCGATGCATGCCTCGACCGTGCCACAAGGAAACGCGCGACTATTCGCGTGACATCGGCCGTTTCAGAATATTGTAGGCTGCATAATGCGAGTACAGTTGCTGACACAGAAATTGCTGCAAAATGAGTTTTTAAACGCAATCGTGTTAAAATATGACGGGACAAACATTCCCCATATCCAACTGTGTAAAATGTTGTAGTAAAACGTCTTACAACCATTCATAGTAATGATAATGGGAGTTTTGAAATAGGGGCCTCAAAGCCGTTTACGTACGCACGCTTTGGGTCAAGCAGGAGCGAAGAGTTTTCGAATAGGGTCTGCGGCGCTTCAGATACTCACCCAAACCTCGGTCCGGTCACTTCACTGGGTGCCATCACGTTTGTCTGACCCGGGCTCCCGCTAAATTCGAGAAATAGCGTCCCCAAACCAAAACCCAAACGCGGTATGGGTTTTTCGCATGTGCAGTGGCTTTGACGCTATTTATTTGGGGCCCCAAACTTCTGGGACCCCTAATCGAATACTCCCTAATAACAGGTGTTTTACATTCCGAAACCGTCATATATAATTATGAGGCACACCGCAGTGGAGGGTTACACAAATTTCGGTCACTTGGGGTTCTTCGACGTGCACCGGAATCTACGTACATGAACTTCTAGCGTTTTGCTTCCGTTGCAAAAGGCGGAAGTGAAGCGGCCGGAAGTGAACATCGCGACCTTCGGATCAGCAGTAGAACACCGTAACTATACTTGACCACCACGGTGCCTACACGCTGGTTGTTGATCAGTTTTGAACGAAAGCGTTGGCGAAGAAAAACAAATGGTCTGAGAAGGCGATTCACAGCTCAAGTGAGTCGACACACACGTTACTTCAAATGCACCTGGTCCGCTCTCATTCAGTTATTTTTATTGTTTCTTATTCACCACCTACGATTCCGGAGCTCGTGGGTGTATGCGCAAAAAAAAAAAAAAAACGCGGACGTTGCTCTTGCACACTCGTAGTGGCAGCGACTCTCGCCTAGTCTCGAACACTCTCGCCCTCTTCGTGTCGTCATCTGTCGTCGCCATGTGGAGTTCTCTCGAAGTTTCCGCGCGGTCGATGAGTAATGTACGGCGTAGGAGGAACAGCGTGTTGTATGAACTTCTGGACTGGTATTGCATGCGAGCCCGCGGTCTTTCGGCAATACAAGAGCTGACCACGCAGCAACGCCTGAATGCGATCGTAGGTTTGTAGGTGAAGATATGCATCCCACGCTCCGCGGCGGTCAGTAGTTGCTATGAAGCTGGACGGCTGATCTGAAGGTCGCGGGATCTAATCTCGGCCGCGGCGGTCGCATTTCCATGGAGGTGAAGTGCTTAGAGGCCCGTATACTTGGATTTAACTGCCCGTTAATAGACACCAGCTGGTTGCACTTTCCAGAGCCCTTCACTAAGACGTCACCATAAAGAAAACGAAAGGTATTCACAAGTTAATTTCATTTATCTGAGTGACATAGTTGAAAAGAATTATGAATGAATTGGTTACTTGACTGATAAACGAAGTTATCGTAACTACTCTAACACACCGCAATGCTTACTAGTACTTGATGACCTTGGATGCATGTAAATTGAGAACCCCCGCCTTACCCGTCACTGGGCTATCAGTTATAGTCCGTCTGTACAGGAAGGTCAAGATTGGGCTTTACAATTTGTTTAATATTAGCAGCTGGAAGGTATGTAAAGACTACCTATGCAAGTGATTTATGCGACGACTGGGACACAACATGAGATTATAACAGTCACTGATAGTCACCCGATGCAGAGAGATTTAATAATAAACATCATATTGACTACATTGACCAGTCATGTTCGTATTCAAAAGCTAGCGTAGCTTTCGTGTATAATGATTTCGTCTATAAAAGCCGCACCGCAAACCAACAGACGCTAAAACAACAGCCTTCTGGGAACAAAAGACATACACAACACACGTGCTATGTAGATGTACGAAATTTAGGAATTGGGGAGGGGGGCACGAACACAATTTTATTCCGGCTTTCACATTAGGCTGAGAACACGCAAGGCGCGTTGAAATTACTCGCGTTCCTGTGTTGCATCTTATTCAACTATTGCAGCGTGAAGACATTTTCATGCAGTGCCACAAGTACGTACTTGCCTCAGGCGGCCTGAACGGACATGAAGAAATGGTAAACACGCAATACTAGTTTGGAGCAATAGCTTTCAAGGACGTCGTCTTCTACGCAAGTTTTTTTTTTTTCGTTTTCTGTCGCAGCGGGACGCTCAATTTTTCCTCATTATTGTTCATTAGCGTTGACAAATCGTCAGTCTCCGCGGCACGTTGAAAAAGCAACGCATCACGATATCGCTTCATGAAGACACGCAACGTAATAAGTGCCAACTTGATCACATTAGTATGAAAAAGCAAAGAAAGAGCCTCTTTTTGAGTACTGTGCCATCACCTGGCATGATAAAATTGTCAACCGCTGTAGCTGCATAATAATAATAATAATAATAATAATAATAATAATAATAATAATAATAATAATAATAATAATAATAATAATAATAATAATAATAATAATAATAATAATAATAATAATTATAGTGAAAGTACCCACAGTATTATTAGTATCAGTAGTAAAAAATAATAATTGTATCTACATTATTCTTTTGGTGGTCACTTATAATCATATCACATAGACTGGCTATGTGAATCGACACTTGATTGGCGCTTGAATAACTAACCGGGGAATGCGGTTATGCGGTACACGTGACTTTTGGCACCGTCGGAGTTGACAACGCAGGGAGCCGAATCTTTTTGTCTACTGGTCATAACAAGTTCATTTTAGAAGCCATATATAATCCAATAATGCTGTCAGGTTTATGATCCGTACGTAGCTCATGAGCCCTATATGGCCCATAACCTTGTATATGAGTCATATACGTGGGGCTAATAAAGCGCCATATATGAGCCATATATACATATACACTCTAAAAAAAAAGCGAGGAAAAAAAACGCTTTTTTGTCTCACAATAATAATAGCCATCTATTTCGCTTTCCTTTTCTTGCATTATCGCCGCGCACCCGGCACTTTGAGGTCACAAACGACCTGCGCGTTACCATCGTAGCATAACATTCTTGATAGGAAAGTGGCCGGCACGGACTAGCCAAGTGAAGAAGTGCAAGCAAGTCAAATGACGAATATTGTTGTGGAACAAAAATACATTCTTTTTTACTCGATCTTTTCATAATGTTTTTGTATAAGCCATGCATTATCCACAAAGGGCTTACGATCCATACCAGGCTGTTCACAACAGGCACCCACTCACGATTAACTTGCCTCCTCGTTTCGGCGCCGGCTGCGTCTGCAGATCACGACAAGAGAGCGCGCCCGCTCACGAAACACGGACTTCGCCTTTGACAAATGGTGAGCACGCGTAAGCCAAGAAAACGCGCTCAATGGACGTTCCTTAAATGTCCTCCGTCTTCGTGAGAACGCGGAGAGCTCGTGATTGTTCAAGGCTTCGAGGAGGTTCGTGCTCTCCCTGCACACCGCCATTTCTTGACCCGATTGTTTCATGCACAACACCTGTGGCTATTTCCTTGAGGGAGAGGAAGGTTATTTGATAAGTATACTTATTGGGGAGGCTTGTACGGTGACACGCCCAGCATGACACTTAATATGGCCATTTCAGGTGACTATAGGGGTGGAGGCAGCCTCCTCCCGGTCACATAAAAAAGGGGGGTGGCGGCAAAATTAGTCCCGTAGGGAAGGGGCATGCAACAAACCTTCGCCCCCCCCCCCCCTCCCGGAAGGGGTACCCTGCCCACGTCTTTGGGTGGGGATGCGCTGCTGGAGGTAGACAAGGAACAAAGCGCTTCACGTCATACGTTCGTGAGAATTAGTAAATTTTGTTAAGCCAAGCAAGCGGTTTTTTTTGTTTCAGCGGGGTGGGAAGCTTGGTTATCCGCAACAAAATATGTTGTTTCTTTTGCACATTATTGCACGCTTTTATCGAGCCAGAACCATTGAAAAATAAAGCTTAAAGGAGCAACGCTTCCTTGACGCATCCGCAATACCTCAATTCTGTCAAGGTTTCTTCGCAGCCGAGTATACACGCCGAAACAGCCATCAAGGTTACGTCATTGTCTCAATATCACGACTGCCGCCTTTATGCTCACTTGCGCGCCCGATTCGCTCAAGCAGCGTGCAGAGTAGTCGCTGTGTCGATCGCCAAGACGTGCCATGTCGAAATGCTTGGTTCTAAGAACATCGATCCGTGCGTTCGCATCGAAGGAGGTCTCACTCTCACTACACGGCGGGACTGCACCGAGGCCAACCGGTTTATGTATTTGATTCGTTTGCGTTCGTGGCGCGGCACTTGACTCCGACTATGGACTCCTTTTAAGGAGTCATGCGCGACTCCCGAACAAAAGGAAGTGTCGTTGTATTGCGCTCGGCACACAGGGAAAAGTTCCTTTTTATTGACACTTCGGCGACGTAACTTCCGCGATTTTCGTGGCGCACGCGCTGAAGCTAACGGAGACAACGCATCGGGGCTAGCAGACATCTTTTAAGGTGAACAAATGCGTTCAAGACCGATTCTGTCTTGTTAAGGCGAAAGCATTATATATGCCTTATCAAACGCGAAAATTGGGCGTTGGTGTTGTAAACACAAGCGATGCAAAAAAATCATCACATCACAACATCACCACGATGGCGGCACTTAATAGCCTGATCACGAGGCCGCACCTCCTTCACATGATCGTCACATGGTGACTGAACCTTGTTGAACTGAAGTGGAGGCCAGACAGGCACATGTAGTCGAGTGTCATTTTGTTCGCTGTATATACCGTGGCAAACAAAAGAAAAGGTGAAGGGTTAACCTTCGCCGTGACCGCTATGGAGGTATTGTCCCCGGTGCTTACTTCAAACATAGTGCATACCTTTATTACATGATGTCACCCGAGAACTTCAAGTTATGGATTACCACAACGTAATCGATAAAGCTGAAAGTGGCTAGTGTCAGCGAAGCTTTAGCATATGGCTGCATTTTGTGTGATGTGTAACATGTATTAAAACACGTGCAATTATGCGCGTGAAATGTTTTCGAACATGCTATGTGATGTGCACCAAGTGGTTTTAAGGGAATACGCGCAGTAACATGTGTGGCTCTTGCTACGGGTTGGCCTGCTTTCAACCACGAAATCGTTATTATAATCACGTGTTCTGACGTCCAGTGGCAACGTACGCTTGTACAACGCAGTATCACTGCGATCCTACACCTTATATTTTGAAGTCTGTGTACAGGGGGCGTCTGTTTGTAAAGCGTGAAAGTTATCTTTACTGCATTTGTGAGTAGAGAAAGTTGTTTTCAGTGTACTTCCAGGCAGAGGCATGGCTGCGCGGCATAACACCTGCTTGCTACGCAAACGGCCTGGATTCGATGATCACTCGGACTCGGGGAAGTTCTGTTATTTCATTTGCATTTACGAACGACATCTTAATATTTCGCTCGCAACCAACGACGCCCACATGGACGCCAGCATTTCCACGAAATGGGCTCTTTAAATGGACACTAAAGAGCAATACAAGTTGTTTTTTTTTTGTAACGTACAATTACACAATCCCAAAACACCACTCTTACCGCGACGCGACACTTGGTAAGCGGGAAAACGTGCGGAATGAAAATGCGAGTGCAGACGCCCCCTTTAAGTTCCCGCACCAAACAGCATGACTTCATAAATTTTGAAAGCGTCTGCTGGGTCCTATACGTCGCTTCTAATTAATCGAGAAAATTGAAGTACTTTGTCATATGTGGGGGCAATAGACCTATCATACAAAGTTCAAGAAAATTTCATCGAGCCAATGTTGCCCAAGTACGAAAAAGACATTTGGAAATTTTCACGTCACGCTCGGAGATTACGGCAAGAAATTTAACAGTAAAACTTCAACCTTGATTTTCTCCTCTAATAATGAGCTTACGACAATGAAACGTATGGTATTAGGATTCTCAGAGTGCACTTTATCAATCTAAACCGAGCCATTGATTCTCTATAGGGTCCCTTTAGCGCCATCGTGTTTTCTGGGGGGGGGGGGGCACGTGTTCGGTGTGCGACCCCAGGCTACGCAACTGGCGCCGAGGTGCGAGGGCTGCTACCAGACCACTGTGGCAATAATTAGGGTCGTCTACGGATTTCGTTGTACTTATTGAGACTGGTGTAGAAGCTGCAGTATTGAATTTGACCAACTGTTTTTTCGCTTCAAACGAGCTGCCTATAGAGCAGTGAGTGTGTTATAAAAGAGCTTTAAGAAGTGTTTTTTTTTTAAGCTAATAAAGAAAGTAAGGTGTAGTTAGCAGGTGGTGGGAAACGTCATTTTGGCGGTAAGTGAAAGGGGCCCATTGACAGAGAAAATGGGGCTCACGTGAAGAAAAATTGAAGATAAGGAAGGTCAGCGCAACGATTGAGCTCTTGCGTTACTAATTACCGTGCGCACCTCGATTTATAATCTTGTCTGCCTTGACCAATTATATCCTTTTGCTTCTATAATCGTGGTCAGCATAAACAGAGTTCATTAAAAGGTGACCTGCGGGTAAAGTCGTGTGCAGCATTTCTCCCTGCGGCATAGTAATGATAATTTTGTCCTTGCCCATTTACAGCCAGTCATTATCTCGCTTTCTCTCTCCATTAACTTCACACCTACCATGAACCCAAAATACACGGGGCCTTTTTTTTTATTTTTTCTCTTATTCTTTTTTATGAGCACGAATTCTTTTTTTCCGATTCCCTGTTGCGGCCGCCATTGGCCACTAGAGGTGGCTACCAATGGCATCATTGTACCTCAGTGGCACGAACACCACCTGACAGTCTGGTTTCTCTTCCAAGCAGTTCTGGTCAAGCACTTCCAGTTTTACCGGTTATTTATAAAAATGACTTAAAATATAAAACCTATAAGAAATCAATAGTTCTGGTTCAAACTAAGAGTTATATTGGATGGATATTATATTGGAGCATAAGCTTATTTGATATATACGCAGATTGACCCACAGAATAATTATTGCAAATAAATGCATTCATTCATTAGTTCGCCCACTTCCCTGGAAACATTTCATTCCTTTTGAAGGTCCCGTAGCGGGGCCGAAACGCCAATTCTCATTTAGGAGCGAAGGCCTTTAGGGTCTGGGCTCGTCTGTTGTGCGTTGTTCGTGCTCACAGATGTGATGACGATGACTCCGGTGACAACGAAGAATGGGTGCGTTCCAGTCCCCACATTTTGTTTCTTCCATGAATGAAAACGAACGTGAACGCGCTCTCACCAGTGGAAGGCAATGTCGATGCGGACAACAAGCTGCCCCGGAGACGAGAGCTCGCGAAGCAGCGACAAAGCGACCAAGCGGGCGACAAGCTGTTACCCCGGAATTAACGCGGGAAGTGACGGCTCAACGGCAGAACCACATTGTATATACTGTGCACACCCGTTGTCACACATTTACATGCGAAACTGGCATAGGGCAATGTCACGGCTGTTTTACGATAAGAACGATCCCCATTACTTTACTCGCTCGTCGTGATTCCCATCGTGGAGATGCGTGAATTTTTTCGCTTTGACAATTGGTCGGTGCTTGACGTTCCTCGCTTTTGTATACATAGAAAGAGTTGACAGTTTTCTCGTAGTTGGGATAGTTGCCGCACCTAGCGGACCAGATCTTAGCCACGCACTTCTTTTCGCGTGGCTTTGGCAAGGAAGGAAGGACGTAAGTGCCTGGAAACTGTGGCACACACCCACGCTGAAGGATTGGCCAAAATCCGGTTAGTTCTGACAAAATACTGTTAATTTGTTAGCTCACGGTTTTTGAACTATTGAAAAAGGGCAAAAAATAAATGTGAAATATACAATTAGAAATAACAGATATAGAAAATAAAGCAGATGGTTTCACCAACAACAATAAGTAAATGAATGAATAAAAGGCGGGGTAAACAACCCAACACGTCCGCTTGGCGGCTATACGCCAGTGCTATACATACCGACTAAGTTTTTCGTCACCGTCACCTAATTAACTTCTACAATGCCGCATCTATTCACCATCTACCGAAGGTCGGCACTCTTACTCATGAGTCGACTTGCTCGAAATGGCGCAGATGAGTGAGTCAGTGTGAGCAATATTTCGGTGAGTTTGTGCCCGCGTGTGTCCGGTTGAACAAACTTTTACTGAGTTGGAGTCCGAGTCAGTAAAGTCGAGGAAAATATTGGTTGAGTTTGAGTCCGAGTGAGCCGCAGGCATGAAATATATATCTTGGGTGAGTCTTTGTGAGCCCCATCATTTATTGGCGACCTATGCTGTCTGTACTCTACAAGGGCCAACACACAATCACAGCAATGAAATCATAAGAGTCCGTACTGATGAACTCGTTGCCTAGAAAGTATCAAGCTTCGTAACTCGGGGTGGTCACCGATTCACTGCGCCACAATCAATCGTTCTACACTAAACAGTTATTCACTACAGAAAGGATCGCTCTTGAACGCTCACGATTTCTCGACCTACACATGCATATCTTACGATCTCCAAAGCTAATATGGCGATCTACCTTCCCATTTCAATTTGGAGAAAAACGATGCGTGTTTCACATATTAATCAAAATGTGGCCTAGAAAGCACCTCACAATGTTTGGCGCACGCTTAATTTAATACTACTTGCCTTTGGAGCGCTTGCGAAAGCACACGGAGAGAAGTGAGGTGAGCTGCACCTTGTTATAAATTGAACTTTCCATCTAAACCACGTCCAACTTAACTGCTGTGGACCTAAATTGGCATGCAAGCTTTCATATGTCTTCTGCCCTTCCTCTATGTTTTCTATCTGTATATAAAGAAGAAATGAATGAATGAATGAATGAATGAATGAATGAATGAATGAATGAATGAATGAATGAATGAATGAATGAATGATAAAGAGTGAGAAAGGGCTAGGACAACAATGGTGACTGCAGCCGACAGGCTTGAGCATGTCCGACGTATACGTAAGGTATATGTTACATTTTAAAAGTACAACATCTTTCGCTACAGGCATTGAGTGGACAAGAAAATCGTCGACCTATCAGCGATTCGAAAAGAACTTTTCTCCGTTCGATTTTCTACAAAGGGCCGACTTTATCATCGGTTGCGCACATATTTGGGACTCCCACGCTTTGGAATCGTTTTTTTCTGCGGTGCATGCAGCGAATCATTTAGGACCAAACAGCTCTTCAACAACGTGCACCGCATATCAACAAAGCCGCTCCGTCGCCCTGTATCCTCGATGAACTCGTAGCACAAGGATTAATTCAACGCCTCTTCCTCCGCATACAGCCACAATTGGGACAGTGCGTTACGAGCTAGGTAGATATTTCCACTTTGAGAAACCACCATGTGCCACCTGCACGCCGTTCTTCGTCAACGAACCACCACAGAGACGTTATCGTATATGCATTTAGTTGCCTTGGACATGTAATAAAGCGGTATTCATAAGGAAAGAAATTAATAATCTATTGAGTAATTGACTTTCGGCAGTACGCACTTCAGGCACTAAACAAAAGCCCATGTCTTCATAATCTGTAATCTTTCACAAACGATGAAAAGCATGTCGAATTCATTACAAGGCTCATTTTATTTTCCCATAGCCAAGGTGACCCGTATGCAAGTTCTGTGGTGTACTCAGTGGGCATAGAGGCTGCGACACGTCATTTAGAAGGCATATGCATCGCCTTCTTGGCGATCACTCCGTGGGCTTAGCGGGCCAATCTGCATCGCAGCGTGGGAGTCTACGTCGCGCCTTCCGACAAGGACGCCTTGCACGTCCGCTACGACCCGACTGCACTGCGTCGGTGTTGGCGACTAGGTCACACGTGTTGGTTGTTGCCTTTACCTCGCTCGTTTTCTTTCTTTAGTTCCTTAATTTGCCGTACTTCGTTCTCAATCTGAAGCACGTAGGTGGGTTTGTCTTTCACGATACACTGCTGCGTCGGCCGCCACGTATCTCGAGACGACGTGGCGTAGGTGGTCCAGGAAGGTTTTTTTTCTTCGCTATCGCGCGACGCGAGCGACGGGGTACGTATGTGTGCGAAGTTTGGCGGCACAACACCGACCCTGCCGTTGGCGTATATCTGTAACGAAAGCTAACTCCACGGAACCGCGCGTTTCAGTCGATCTGACACCTGTAGCGTTGGCGTTCTTGCTTTCAGGGTCGAATGTGGTGGGGAAAAAACACATTGACAATCATTGAATCATTGTCGGTGGGAGGGTGAGTGTTTTGCAATTCACGCTTAAGCAAACGCGAGAAAGCGCCTCGTATAATTTGTTTAGATTGGTGAAGTGTTCTTCGGAGTCACGAAATTCACCACCCAAGCACTCCTTACAGATGGTTAATCAGTAACACTGAAACGTGCGGCGCCACTGTTAATCGCTAGCTGTGATCCATGCAACTGTCTTCTGTCGTAGCTTCTGATTTCTGTCTTCTGTCGTAGCTTCTCATTTCTCTATCTTTCATCTCCCCCATCCCCCTCCCATGCGCAGGGTAGCAAACCGGTTGCCTATAGGCTGGTCAACCTCCCTCCCGTTCTTTTCTTGCTATTTTCCTTCCTTCTGATTTCTCTATCACCCCATTTAGGATACTTGTGGTGCAAACCTTGCGATTCCTGACGTTAGCTTAAACGATATGAGCAAACACTTGTAGGATTTTGTGGGTAGCGATTGATGATTCGTCTTCTGTCGTAGCTTCTGATTTCTCTATCACCCCACTTGGAATATTTTTGGTGCAAACTGCGATTGCTGACGTTAGCTTAAACGATATGAACAAACACCTGTAAGATTTTGTGGGCAGCAATTGATGATTCGGTGGATACCCCCCCCCCGCCTATAGTTACATATGCTGACAAAACTTGGAAGAGAAACTAGTGCAAGCGCGGAGACCTCTCGAGGTGTCATATGCTATTGCTTCATTATGTTTATGTGCACTGAGACTCGTGGACTGACGCATACAGCGTCGCTGTTGCAAAAGAAGTAGAGGAGCAATAGGTGTACAGATTGACAAGAAGAAAAAGAAATGGCCACGTATCAGCGTTATTCGCTGCAAATGTCGTCGAAAGACGATAGTATTCTGCCGGCCGTACTATTTATCTAGTTCACTACAGTACTAGAGACGTGTCCTGGTCTCATCCTCGTTAGATATGGCGCTGCGTGGGATATGGACGCTATCTGGCAGTGGCGTTGAGAAACATAAGCCGGTGCGAAACCCAAGACCACTGCTATGTAGTAGCACCATATCGTCGAAAGAGGACTTTTTCGTGCATTGCGTCACATTTTTATTGTGCATATTGCACTTTTAGTGTAGCTTAAGAAACACTAGGTTCCTTAGAATAATGTGTCTACGAACTTCTGATAAAGGGACACACCACGCGGTGCTAAAGTATTGGTGTTGCGTGTCAGATGCGCGAAATATTTGCTTTCTTATCGACAATGTTCACAAGTATGAACGCAGCCACCAGTTCAAGATGACTGGGCGTTCAGCGAATGCTTGAATTTTGGCCGCGTGACTAAATTGTGCGACAGACAGTCAGACAGATAAACAGACAGGCAGACCGAACTTTCTGCATTTAAGTACCCGAAGAATTACTACATTTCAAAGAGCAAGGCATATTAACTTACACTGGAGAGAGGTTGTGTTATATGTGATTAAAAAAAAAGGAAGGAAGAGGGAGCACACGGTGACTGCATTGCAGCAGTTCACTTTTTTTACCTCACTATCAGTGTAACTATATACCTTCTGTATTAATTGATAACTAATTATATATAAAGGCTATACAAATGGTTGCGCAGGCATGCTGTCCTTCAGATGCCCTGGACACGTAATAAAGCAGTATCCAGAAAGAAAGAAATTATTAACGGGATAAAGCAGTTGCAGTGCTTACACACTGCAACTGCATACGTAGTGTGGCTGCACATATGCATTCGTCCATCTCTGAGCGTTCAGGTATTCAATAAACCACGACACATGACGTGTCATTCCGGCGTTTAGTTAGGCAGGTGGAACGGCTACGGAGCTGTCAAGCGACAAATTGAATCTTCGCCTCGACTTCCCGGCCCTCGACCGATAAGGAAGTCTCGGCGCCGCGAGAGTTCTGCCAAGACGACGTACCGTCGCGCCGCCCATCAATTACCCCACTGTGGGGTCTCCGCAAGAAGCGTGCATGAAAGAAAAAAGGCAACAAAAAAAGGAAGAAGTCAGGGCGTACGACGCTTCCGTATAATCACTGCCTCGTACGCCACTCTTGCGTAAGACGACGTCGATTTAGTATGGCGGGCCTAGTGAAACATGCGGCACCAGCGAGCACGTATAAAAGGGAAACTAAATGTAC
Source organism: Rhipicephalus microplus (assembly GCF_043290135.1). NCBI lineage: Eukaryota > Metazoa > Arthropoda > Arachnida > Ixodida > Ixodidae > Rhipicephalus > Rhipicephalus microplus. The sequence goes on from NC_134707.1 coordinate 7,106,539, forward strand.
GAATCAAGTGATTTCTTATTTGTGCGTTCGTTATATACTTTCTTAGGTGTGTGTGTGTGTGTGTGTGTGTGTGTGTGTGTGTGTGTGTGTGTGTGTGTGTGTGTGTGTGTGTGTGTGTGTGTGTGTGTGTGTGTGTGTGTGTGTGTGTGTGCGTGTGTGTGTGTGTGTGTGTGCGTGTGTGTGTGTGTCCTTTAACGCACGTTCGGCAAATCTCCGTGAGGTCTCTCCTTCTCTCATTCATTATGACTTTTTTCCCGTAATCCAAACGTAAGAAAGAAAAAAATTCGGCCGAATAAACACAAACCACTGCCAACACGCGAACAGCGATATAGCTTGCTCTTTCGGGGAGATATGGGACGACTGTTACGAAACCGATCTGCATACTGGATAGGAAAACGTGCAGCTGGCCTGGGTGTGAGAGGGTTTAGTCAGATTTTTATGCTGCTTCGCTTTTGCTGGACTGTTGGTTTCGTCATTCATATCTTGAAACGAAAGGAACGGAGAGAAGTAAGGGGGGGGGGGGGGGGGAGGAAGGGACAAAAACCTTGTTTCTCATCGTAGACCGTTTCATTTGCGGTCACGACCCGGAAGTATCCGATCGGGTGTAGCCTTCTCACGCGTCCCTCTCGTTGAAGCCGAGTTGTTGCTTTGCTTGATGCACGTTTTTGTTCTTGAAATGCAAATGACCTGCTGCATGCAGCCGCGCCCACGAACAAACTCGACGGCAACACCTCTGCACTTTAGAGTCTAAATTCGGCATTTATCGTGTCGGAAGAGCAAATTAAGTCAAGATTGCGAAAAGACAAGTTGAAAGACGAATTTTCGTTTACTCTATTAGTCATAGTGCATTAGCCATAGTGCATTTACCATAGTTTTTATAAATCAGGTATACAGCCGCGAAATAGGTGATCGCTGTACTATATAAAAAGATGAGTGTGTCTTAGGATGCAACAATTACGAGAATATTTACGAAGATGACTTATTTAACAGGCTCACAATATGGTTGCATGGACTTGGCAACATTGATAAAAACGTGCGGGTTTTGAGTTCTACTAAGGGCAGTATAAGAGTCATATATAGACTAACGGATATAGGTGGCTGGTTATTAAATCGCGGAATGCATGATAAGACCAGCAAATTCGGGCAACTCATTTGTAATAGTTTACCATATACGGTGCATAAGTGTAGACTAAATAGGCTAAACGAAATGCACACTAAGTATGAAAGAAGTAATTTTTTGCAGTGCTGAATAGTGTGTTAAAGTTGATCTCAATTAAAGAAAAAAAAATAAAATTCCGCCACTTCAACGCCGTGAGTACCGTCGGACAGTGAAGCTGTGAGAGCGTGAGTGTACGTGATTGGCCAGCTAGATCACGATCATCATCATCATCATCATCATCACATTCATCATCATCATCATCGTCGTCGTCGTCATCGTCGTCGTCGCTTATTGTCACCGTTATAATCATTTCGAGCAGAATCAGTGGCGTCCTAATGACTTTGCTTTATTTATTTACTTATTCACTCCCCCTTCAGGTCACGTGACCTGCCTGACTACTACAACTTTTTTATACTATACTACTACTGCTACTATTTTTACTGCTGCTGCTACTACTACAACTACACTACTACAGCCTACTGCTTCTACTATTACTACTTACTTCTGCTGCTGCTACTGCTACTCTACCACCATTTCTACTACTACTACTATTACTACTACTACTACTACTACTACTACCACGACGACGACGACGACGGCGATGGCGGCGGCGGATCATGTTAAATTAAAACAGCTTCCCTGAAAAGATATATTTCTAACTATAGGTGATGAAGAAAGCATCACGTGCGTACTCTCGCTCCCAGGCTTCCTTATCGTTAACGTGCGAGCGACCAACGATGCTTAATGCGTGAGTAAAACCCCCGGGGCGGGTCCCGCATTAAACGGCCTCGTCTACGCGGTGCCAAATGGTCCTCCCATGACGATCGTGGTGCGTGCTCGTGCAGAGGCACTCGGGAGTCTGCTTCTTCCGCCGTAACGGCAGCAACCGTAATGCTAATGACGACCGCTTTGAAACGCTTTCGCACGTGACTTGAAGCCAGCTGTGCGGTCTACATCTCCGTCATTCATCATCTCCCTATCTCTGATTCGCCATGCAGGAAGAAAAAGACACCTCACTGCTTTCGAAGCCGTAAAGAGCCTCTCTCCCCTAAACCAAGAGAACGCAAACGCACGAGGGCTAGAAAGAAAATTGTGTGGCCAGATAGGATTCATACCCTTGTTAACACAGGTAAATTAACCGCAGCTACGATCACCATGGTTCGCCGATGTACACAGCGCAAAAGCGTCCCCGGTTAAGCCGGCTAACACCACCTGAATCAACGCCACCATTTCCCCGGTTAACCGCCAAACAGAGGTTGCCAAGCTCTAGCTGTCTCCCACAATAGCAGTTAGCGGCATAACCGCGGTTTCGCACACCGCTTAACATAAGCGAACCGCGGTTACACGTAACGGTGCTAACGTCAACCGCTGTTCAGGCAGCCTGTGCAACAACGCAAGAAGTTTGCGGGTATAACATGGCTACAGCAAGCACATGACAGGGTTGCAGAACAGGGGAAAGGCATTTGCCCCGCAGTGAGCGTAGTCAGGTTGATCACGAAATGACGAAACCCCTCCGCTTTGAAGACGAGTGAGTGGATTCTTTCACCCCTTCCCTACACTCTTCCCATACGCGATATCACCTCCTCACTGCTCATTTCTTCAAAAAAAAAAGTGCAAATTGTTCGTACAAAGCGTTGATCGTATCAAGATTTCACGCTTGTCGACTATAGAGACTGTTTTTTTTTTACCTTCGTTGGCACACTCGGAAACGGCCAACACCGCGGCAGTGAAATCAGATAGTCGCGAAAGATATTTGTGTGTTTAGATGCACGAGTCAAGGAAGATCGGGTGTGCGGCGGCACAGCAAATCAGTGTAGGAGACAATTCACAACTGATATTTCTTATACCTGGACCAAGTGACAGTTTGTACGTTATTTATGTCGCGTCAATCCCCGTTCTGGCGTTACGAAGCGTGTCGTAAAGACGAGAAAGCAGGAGGGACTAATGAGCTAGTTTATATTTTTTCATGTACTTTTTTCATGGGCTGCTAAAGGCGCTTCAAAGGGGTGATAAAGTCAAAGAAGTCGTATCACAAGGAAAGGTAAATGCTTGAAAACGTCTAAAACGTCCACATAACATACAGCAAAATAATATTTAAAAAATAAAATTAGGCATATCTAGGACACTGTTAGCATCAGCAGCAAGACGTCACGTACAGTTATGCTCTAATATTGTATGTATCCAATATAATTCTTAGCTTGATAGATATGTGGGGTTTAACGTCCCAAAACCACCACATGATTATGAGAGACGCCGTAGTGGAAGGCTGCGGAAATTTCGACCACCTAGGGTTCTTTGGCGTGCATCCAAATCTGAGCACACGGGCCTACAACATTTCTTCCTTCATCGGAAATGCAGCCGCCGCAGCCTCCCGGGATTCGATCCCGAGACATGCGGGTCAGCAGCTGAGTACCTTAGCCACTAGACCACCGCGGCGGGGCAATTCTTAGCTTGAACCATAACCAACTGGTTCTATAGTTTTAAGTGCAAAGTACTTTAGGGTATCGACATGTCAATCATAAATGGGTATGCGCCATAAAAAACGGATAAATCACTACTATGCATATCCCACTTCTATGAGCTAAAGGTTCGTCGTTACCTTATAAAACCTCGTCTGGATTAGCAGAAGGGTGTCTGGAATCCTCGACACAATGTACCGAGGTGCTCAAGTTTATGTAAAGTCAGAGACACAAACGTGCATCTCTACTGTAAAATCATTTATTTGAAACGTCCCTTCCTGAAACGTACCTTCAAATTGATAGCGGATTAATGAACCGGTGGCAAGTAAAGCAGTAAAAAGTGAATATTTTGCTGTGAGAAATATTGACGCACACTACATGCGTCACCCTTCCTCAGGTTTCGCATTGGTCGAACTGAAATACCCTTTCTCTTTCATTTCATGGTGCTTTCTTCATCTTCAGAAGACCTTCTCTAAATATTTGAAAAGCTGGAAATATGGGATTAAACGGGAGTGCTTGAAAGAGAAACGAGAATGTCAGTCGTATACCAATAGGGTATATCCTATAAACACAGTAGAGGAAACTCAGGCACTAATGTCTATCGGAGCTGCAACGCATGGCGCTTCAGTTAGCATGCGTGGGAATGATACACGCACTTTTCTAGTCTTCGTACTTTCGGTTCCGTTTGGCTTCGCGTGGATTGAACCTGCCTTGACTGTGACGAAACAAAAATCAGCAAATGTTCAGCAGTTGCACTTCACTACCTCAACCGGTTAGGCTGACCAATTCCAATCAGGTCACGAAGTTCACAACGGTCTGTTCTTTATGCGAAAACAAAACCAAAACACAGCAATAAACAAAGCCCAAAATGTGCTCGAGGCCCGCAAGAAGGAATACTAGGCAAATCCGTGCACTACCCATTATTTCCATAGTCGCTGAACAATCGTAGTGCCAGAGTCCCCTCTAGTTAATGTTTGGAAACTATATGGTAGTATCCCCAATAATGTCAACCCCTTGTGGACCTTGGTTAGCGAAACCAGCCTGTGAGGCTGCGTGCTACGCAACCCTTTTTTGCTAGTACGGCCGTTAACAAAGAACTCTGCTGAGAGAGCGTCCCAGCTATGTCTTTTGTCTCTACATAAAAGACGTCCCCTTTTCCGTTCCTTTCCAACCGCCACCGCCTCAACTAAAGACACCGAGCGCAACGTAACGTGATATTGCAACCTCGTAGCGCGGGCGTATGCGTAACATTAGACGACGTGACGACAAAGCGCCGTGCGACACTCTTGGGGGCCAGGCTGGGTCAGTGAAAGTTCGTTATAGAAGAGCGGTCGCGAATCTCTGAAGCGACAGAGCGAAGCCGACCGTGTAGTATGCTTTCACAATCGGGTGAGCGTGACGCGTTGTTATGGTTCACCTTGGCATCCTGTAGTCGGAACCAGCCGACTTAGAGCGGTTGAGAGAAGAATCTGCCAAATTGAGCTGTAGTATATGTGATAATCTGCGAGATTGAGACAGTGTATTTGTGTTGCACATAATGCGTTGGAAAGGTAGTTTTCGGTTCCGAAGAGTGACAAAATTGAGAATCTATTGGATGTGAACATACGTTAACTGGATATGAAAAGGGGGACGTGTGCTCTAGCAGAAGTGGACTTGTCGTCTTCAACGCCAGAACTGTTGTAGTGCAAGACTTGAAGAAGACAAGTCCCCTTGTTGATACACCGGCTCGATAAAACAGCCACTGTTTACGGACATTTCGATCGCAAGCTTCCATCTTCCCTTTCCTGCCGTTTTTCGGACTCTGAAAAGTCTCGCGGAGGTACGAAAGGAATGTTGCTTCTCAGTTACATTGTGTGACAGTGACTGTACACTAGACACAACGCCGGCATTGTGTACAGTTTATGAAAGGTCGTGTGTTTCCTTCTCCAGTTTGTTTCATTCACAAATCGATGTCCTCACGATCACAAGACATGCAACAGTCTATGTACCAATGTTAACCCCATATATCTCCCCCACCCCCCCATATACTACCATTTACTAAGTCGGTTTAACCACCCGAAGCAACAGTGGCCACATAAGACACATTATAGTGTTTAAGCAGCTTTGTAATAGCTTCGACCTGCAAAAAAAAAAAATGATGATCGTGCATATGAACCTAGGCAAACGTGACATTTTCGCCCCGCCGCGGTGGTCTAATGGCTAAGGTACTCGGCTGGTGACCCGCAGGTCGCGGGCTCAAATCCCGGCGGCGGCGGCTGCATTTCCGATGGAGGCGGAAATGTTGTAGGCCCGTGTGCTCAGATTTGGGCGCACGTTAAAGAACCCCAGGTGGTCGAAATTTCCGGAGCCCTTCACTACGGCGTCTCTCGTAATCATATGGTGGTTTTGGGACTTTAAACCCCACAAATCAATCAATCAATCAATCAATCAATCAATCAATCAATCAATCACAAACGTGACATTTTTCACTTTTCACCTCCACCACATAAGCGGTCTCTCCTGTCGAAAACTGAACTCATGATTACAAGTTCTGTAGCATTCTATACCGTAGTGACTGTAAGCACTGTATATCATAGTCACTGCTAACTGTTTATACCATAGCCACTGTTCCCATTCTTTACCCAAAGACACACAGTTAAGTATATACCATCTGATATTAACAACCTCTACCATGTTTAGCCCATCTTGATTGTATACCACAGTTTCTGAAGTCTATACCATGGCCTCTCTCAACTCTAATGTCTATACCATACCATCTCGTAAGTCAATACCATAGACACTCTTATGTTTATAACATAGTTAATCTAAACAGTCTGCACCATAGCTGCTGCGAACAGCCTATACTATGGGCGCTCTAAGCAGTCTTTAACACAACTACTGTTAACAAACAGTACCACAGTCTATACCACCCTTTATACCACAGCCTGTGCGACAGTCTACTCCAAAGCATATACAGTCTATACCGTCGGGTTGATTGTTATCACTATTTCACTGATGGCTCACCTCAACTCTGAAAGTGCAGCGAGTGTCTCGAACGAACCACTCGTGTTCACACATCCCTCCGTGGAGCCCAACCGCAGAAGCCGACATGAGGACGACGCGTCGCTTTTATAAGACGCCCGAAGAGCCCCGGGCGGTCTGCACCCGGTCGGGGGCGAGGACTCCAATCAGCGATGCACTTGCTCACTCACGGGCTGGCCGTGCAAAAACAAGAGGCGGCCCGGTGCGTCTTCAAGAAGGCCGCCGTATTCCGACACGCGCGGTGCGCGGCCGTTACATCAACGCCAGTCGTCCCATGGCTTCGAATGCGTGTCCCTGCCACTGCTGCTGGGACGATACTCCCCCGTCGGGTGGAGATAGACAGAGCAGCGAGAGATCGCGCCGGTAATGAGCGGCAACCCCCATTGTCTCTTTGATCGGCACCGAATGTGGGTCTTGGCCGACTCCGGTGGTCGTCCGTCTCCCTTCTCGCCCGTTATAACGCCCGTCTCGCGCATAACGTCAGCGCGTTGTGATAACATCGCAACGTTCTGTTGGTTACCTCCTGTGCCCGCGAAATCACCGGGCTTTTATGTCCACCTCATACCCCTCATTTCCTTTTCTACCAAGCGCACAATGCCGCAGTGAACGTTGATAGCAGTGGATCGTTATCACGAGATACAAAGGTGATGTTCGCCCGCGTAATGATTGCATTGCGCACATTTGTGGATGCAATAGAAAACCATCCACTCTCTTCAGCTTCTGTTCCACAATCACCGCCATGCTGTCCTAGTGTTCCCTTTTTATGTGAAGCATGAATGCATGGACAAGGATAAGCAAGAAAACAGCTCGAGCGCTTCTATCTATCTATCTATCTATCTATCTATCTATCTATCTATCTATCTATCTATCTATCTATCTATCTATCTATCTATCTATCTATCTTTATTTATTTATCTTTATTTATCTTCACGTTGTTCTCTCCTGTTGAAACAAGTCTTCGTCCTGCTTTCTTGCTGAGTCTGTATACCTCTATAGGCATTTTCGGTGGAGGCGAAAATGCTTGAGGCCCGTGTGCACCAGCGCTCGTCCCGTCACACCTTTTTCGTCCCGGTTTTCGCGCTTCATTTCAGCAAGTCCGCGAAGTGTGAAGTCCAGAAAGCATGAAGTTCAAGAAAATTACTGCGGTGCATGCCCTGTTGATGAGAGCAAGCACTCCATACCGTCCCCAAGCCACCTGGCGCGATTCGATGGCCACTGCGTGATCCACTCACGTCTCGCGCGTCGCCTGGTCTCGATCTGGGTCTCGGCCGCAGTTATATGGGCCTACCCGAAAGTAAAGAGCAAATGATTGCGGCGCGAGTGAAGAAACGCGAGCTTCCGTTGTGCACGGCTTTCCATGGCTGCGTGGGCAAACAACATATATGCGCGTCTGTGGCCTGCGTCGGTGAGCAACAAGCGCCGCCACATGCATCCAGGTCGCGGTTTTCACGGGTCACCGCCGGGAAAGCAAAGGGTAGAGAAGAAGGAAAGGGGGGAGGCCCTCCGATATACATGAATTGATCGCGCCACGGACGTGACTTGAAGTTCGCCTTGCCTATCACGTACTACACACTACGTGCCCCCAGCAGACCACCACTGTGGGTGGCTGTGTGGCTTGCAGGCCCATCTGCTCGGCTGTTCTTTTATCTTTCTTCGGGTACTTGTATGCAGAACTTTTGGTCTGTCTGTTTGTCGTGTGCGACATTCGCAGCCAGATTTTAAGTGAGCACTCGCTGAACGCTCAGCCATCTTCAACCTGTGGCTGCGTTCACACTTGCGAACATTGTCGAACAAAAAACAAACATCACGCATAACTGAGGCGCAACATAAATACGTAAGTATTAGGAGGAGTGTTCCTTTACTAGAACATACTTAGGTACGTAACTCTGAAGAATCTATTGTTTCTCAGGCTGCTCTGAAAATGCGACGCTATGCACAAAAGACGGCCGGCCGGCAGAAGACTATCGTCTGTCGACATTTGCAGTGAAGCACATAAATACGCAACTATTTTTCGGTCTTGCCGATGGTGCCCAGCGCCACAATAGTGGTGGGCAGGAACACCTCCCATGCAACCCTGCCATGCTCTGCGGTATGAAATACTTGGCATTTGCATAGTTTATTGAGTGAACAAGCATGCTTTGGACCATGGCGTCGCGCATCTCGACTACGAAAAGCCCACAAAGTGCTCGTTATGAAAAAATCCACAGACAGGAATAGCGTGCTCAAGCCAAAGTCTTGACAAGTATACTTCTATTATTCAGGGCTAGAGCTAGAAGAACTTGAAAGCTGAAACTCCGAGAGGAATTTCAAGATTTTAAGAACTTCGACTTCAAGAGCTCGAAGTTGAAACATCAGCTCTGTTTACGCCCTCTGTTTACGCATTTTTTTTTTGTCGTAAACTTCCATCTTTCCATTCGCGGGGTTCCTTTGGAAAGCACTCGCTGTCGCATATGGAGACTACTAACCTACAGCCCGTCGCATACACATAGATCACTAAACTGCTACAACACATCACCGGCATCAGCGGTGAATTTCCCTTCACTCAAAATATTCAATCGCTTTTCTTTATTGCAGTATCGCCAAACGCAGATTTGGTCCTGATGTTCCTCCCCCTCTGTAGTAATTATCCTTACCATCCAGTCCCAGTGCTTTAGTCCGATGATGCGTTGAAAAAAGTATTGTACGGCGGTGGTTTCATTAGCGCGTTTAGTGTGTGTAGTGGGGTTCATTGCAAACGTAGCTATATTACGCTAATTATTGTTTATTCTTACTGTTGAATAGTTCATTATTTAGAAAAGTTGCATGTAATGATAGTAAATCATAATTGCAAGCTTTGGTGTCTCCACAGGTCATTGTAGGCAGTAAATGAATGAATAAATAAATTACATTGTCAAACTCTTTCGCTGTCTTAGCAACTGCTATTCTACCACAAGCTACCTTTCTTTCTTCTTTTCTTTCTTTCTTTCTTTCTTTCTTATTTTCTTTCTTTCTTTCTTTATTTTTTTCTTTCTTGTCTGCTTGTCTGTCTGTCTGTCGGTTTGTCTGTGTTTTTTTTATTTCCAGCTTAGAAGGGTAGCTGCCCTTTATTCCCAACCGAACTCGCAGGAAATGCCCGTTGCCGGCGTACGCAAATTTGACACCATATATCGAACTACAAGCGAAGAAATGCAACCACGAATAGAGACATCCGATACGCCTCTCTTCAGTGATTCATGACCATCGTGTGTTGTCAAGCTCTTGAGCATAGTTGTAACAATCCATGAACCTTCTATACGGCACAGCGCTATGCAAGTGGCATCATGGTGAGGCTAGGCGAGTCCGTGACCCACATATACACGAAGGCACGCGCCCTGTCTTTTCTCATAGCGTAAACAGCTATCTCTGAAGCTCGCACGCTGAATTACTTCAGCTGTGACTGGAACGTTTTCAGACGCTGCTGACCGTGATGTTATTGTGGCTACGGATAGCCGGGCTATGGCATTGCCGACAGCCATAGCATGCAGAGCTCGGTATACATATACAGAAGAAGGTCCCAAAGTCAACAGACTGTTGTGCTCAGATTTGGGTGGAAATTCCCGAAGCTCTCCAATACGGCGTCTATCGTAATCATACGGTGGTTTTGGGACGTTGAACCCCACATGTCAATCAATAATTTATTATCCACTGGGCTGTGCGTTCTAGCTCTGCAGTCTCAATGGAATACTCGTCTGCATGGTGCCTATTGGGCCGGCATGGCGTCCTCCACAGATTACAAAGGGGGGGGAGGTGTGTGAAGGGTAGATTGCATGTCCCCCGCAGTAACCCATGCCAACCACCGACATTGCTCGACTAACGATACTCACGCGACTTAAGGCAGAACATTGCCTATCACTCAAATTGTGATCCTGCGGTTTGACGTCATGCATGACGTTTCTGATCAAATCACGTGCGCATACGCTACTGGAGTGCGCGTAGACTCTCCATTCGAGCGTATTTCCAAATGTTGCACAATCAAGCAGCCAACGGCTTCGGATTGACCATGGATTGGGACACCTCCTATATTACAATACGTAAGGAGGCCAGCAATCCTTGCTCAGCTAAATGGCATCTCTTTCTTTCGACTCGCCCTGGAAGACAAGGCCAAGTACTGACACATATACGGAGAGCTGCATGATCGCACACAAGCTCAACTCTTTGACGACTCAATTCAGCGACGGACGCAACAGATGCCGGGCGTGTGCCCTACCCCCGTTGCCTGTCATGCTGGCGTCTGCAGAGACAAAGTCACGGCTCTGTGTCGCGTCTCGTTTGGAGAGACCGCGCCTCCTTTGTTTTATTTGCGAGCAAGAGCCGTGGTCTACTGTGGCTGTCGCTTCAGAGGCCCTCGCGATGCCGAGCGTGTTTGCACATGTCTCGGATGAACGGCATGTGTGAGGTGTTTCTCAAGGATGTGGTATACACCCGTACAGTAAAGTCCTGACTTGTGCGTCTGCTGCACACGGCTGGTCGCGATAGGTTTCCCGCTTTTCTGTTGCGACGAGCTACCGCGCGTTTCGAGGTCGCTAGAAGCGGTCGATTCACGGGCTACATTTTGCTGAAATAATGTAAAAGCTATGCAGCAATAAAGAGATTAACTGTCCCTTTAGATAACCTGCGATACAGTAGTGGTGCAGGCTCTTCTCTTCTCACAATATGTCCCTTTAGATAGAGCTAGCTAGAGCACCAGTAAGAACCTATGGTCGCATGTTCTTGCTGCAGTGTCAATTCGCGATATTTTACTCACATTTCATATAAATTAGCTTTAGAAGCACCCATGATTACTCTACACTCACATTTAATTACTATAATACCACATTGGTTCAATTTACGTCACCTTAATTCACAATTTATTCATATTATGCGCTCAATGATAACTTTAAATCGCTTGGCGCACGCTCACTTGCTACACTAATTTACTTAAATTCCCATTTCAGTCATCATTATTTACCTTCAATCATTGCCAAGGAAGTATGGGCATGTGTCACACGTATGATCAACGTCAGACATTCGATATTTTTGTTCCTAATCGAAATAGGGTGTTTGCCCCAATTAAACGGATGTGCAGGTGCTCCTGACAAATTTCCGTCATTCACATGCTAATCTGGCGAGGAGAAAAAAACGCCAGGCCTGCGCCTAAGGCGTGACTTAGTCACAGCGAAAGCTATAAGAGCGGCCTTTCAGAGCCTTTCAAAAAACACTAATTAGGTAACTACGGCTAGCACACTTACTTGATACCCACTAGTACATTATTATTAATTTTTTGGGGGTGTAGAAGGCCGGCATTCTCTTTTTTTCGTCTTTCTTCTGAGAAGCGTCGTATCTCCGCTTCTAAAAAGTGGATACGCTTCATAGATGGTGGTGCCCGATTAGCTGTCCTAAATTTAGGGAAGGAAAACGGGGTTATAAGAAACAATAACAAATTCTTGCGCTGGTACAGTAAACGCGTACACGAAAATCGCGCACTGGCAGCTCACAAGCTAGATTTCGCAGCGTCCAGTCGACTTTTGTGGCTTTATGCCAACGTGAATTCGTCCGTCAAAGTCGCCGGATCTCTTCATTCTGACGTGGCGTGAAGAAATCATGGGCGCCACATTTCTTCATATTGCGAATCAGCGAAGGACCGACTATCCGTCCGTAACGCAACACGAGAATCTACTCAAGTGTTCCCTCAGCTCATGCTTCTATGCTGACGACGATTGAATACGTCAGAACGCTTTGCGACGAGCGGGCCTTTAAAGCCGGTACTCGTTGAGCAATTGACATGTTTTGACGCCTCGCACGACCCTACAATTCCGCAAAGCGATACTACATGAGACTCTTCGCACTACATGACGCTCGCATGACAGACCGACACAGAACTTTATCGATGTCCTGAGGAACACTACCTCAACGAGGTAAAGCAGCGGGCCGCTCCCCCGTCGGAACGGTATAGGCCGAGCCTCATAGCATGTTGTCATAGTTGAAATCAAGAAGAGGAAATGGACATGGGCCGGGCATGTAGCGCGTAGACAGGATAACCGCTGGTCATTAAGGGTAACTAACTGGATTCCCAGAGAAGGGAAGCGGGTTAGGGGGAGACAGAAGGTTAGGGGGGAGGGGGCAGATAAGATTAAGAAGTTTGCGGGTATAAATTGGCAGCAGCAAGCACAGGACCGGGTTGACTGGCGGAACATGGGAGAGGCCTTTGTCCTGCAGGGGACGTAGTCAGGCTGATGATGATGATGATGATGATGATGATGATGATGACGATTATGATGATGATGATGATTATGATGATGATGATGAGGCCGAGCCTCACCGCCGCGTCGTGGGCCCTCTGGACAGCCCAGAGTTGATGTGCAAGTTCTGAGCTCCTGAGCGCAGAGCTCCATTCTTCTTCGGTCAAATGTCGAGAATCACGTGATGAGTGGCACTGCCAAAGCATGTATTTTTTTTTCTTTTCCGAATAGGCGTCAAGCTATGGCTTGGCCCCAGTAAATCGCCTGCTTGCCACGCAGACGGCCTGCGTTCGATTCTCACTCGAACCGAATATTTTTATTATTTATTTCATTGGCATCGTCCTCGGTTTTTCGGCTGCCGACAAGATTATCTTTCGTTCATAACCAGTGACACCAACACCGACGCTAGAATCTCTGCAAAATGAGCTATTTAACGCTAGGGCATTAATAAGTTCTTGTTAAATAGCCGCGCTACAGAGGGGGTTTCAGCTATACCCTGTGCGTAGTGTTAAAAAGATATAACTTGCGCTACGCATCTCGAATCGATTTAGTATGGTTCGGAAGTGTAGGAATGCACGTCAAGATATTTGTTTTTCTAATCTGCCGAGCTGGGTAATTAGAACACACCGCTTAACTGCCTGTTTGTCAATTCATTCTTGCGGAAAATCTTTGATAGGGAAGTTGATTTCATTCACGCTTAGACAACCACTTCTCCAATAAACCAGGTGATTGACTCACATTTCTTAAATAACAAAAAAAATGGTAAGTCGAAGAAAAAATATTCAATAAAAACTTTTGTTTTGCTCAACAACGTCGCATTATTGCATATATACTCGGATAGCAGTCCTTATTATTTTTTTCCAGCTTTTGTTTGGAGTGCATGAAATTAAAAACTAAGGCAGTGGTGCCAAGACTGAAGAGATTGCAGAGCTCCATCGGCTCTCTTTGATTCTTCTGGCTTCTTCTTTCCGTCTCTCTCTTTTTTATCGACCCTTTTCTGTTCTGTGTTTTTGTTTTCTTTATCTCTATTTATGTTCAATATTCATCCTATTTTTTTTCTTTCTTTCTCCCTGCTTTCATTTATCGCTTGCTTCCTCTTTTGCAATTCTTCTACGTGGATTTGCTCGCGATACGCCAAGCGACCACAGCACACGACCTCCTGGGCCACTAAGATGAAGCCGCTCGAATAACAAGAGACGGAAGCTAAAAAAGTTTAAGCTAAAACTACGATCCATCATAATTAACGGTTTATTACGATTGTAGTTCTAACCTCTATTAGCACCTCACAAAAAAAAATCCAGTCTGTGTGATGCGCCCGACTCTTGGCCAATCCCCCCCGAGTGGCTAGGTGTCAATCATCCAAGGATCATCATCATCATCATCATCATCATCATCATCATCATCATCATCATCATCATCATCATCCAGACGCTTCAAGAACGAGGGCAAGAAGACTTCTCTGTGGTGCCATCGAGTGTGTGCTCAATAAGCTACAGCTGGCTATGCTAAATGTAGTTTGACTTGCGTTACGCGAATGGACGACGACAGCGTAAGACATCCCGGCCCCATAAGGTGATCCACTCTTCTAATAATATCCTTATAGAAAGCTCCTTGAAACTCCCTGTAGTTCATTGAAACACACAATTGCGACTACCAAAGCTACCTCTATCGGAATAAATATGCTGGTAGTGCTAGTACGGATTGTTTCACGGGGAGGCATCATTGTACACTGCAGCATATGTGGGAAACGTGCTGTAAGGAGGGCCTCACCTCCAGCTGACCGCATCAGTTAGCCTAATAGCTCCACGCCACGAACGCCCCCCGGCGGACGTCGTGTTGCGTCCACACCCAGCGCCGAAGCGTCGCGGGCGGCCAGCGGCGAAAACGTGGCGACCAATCACGTCCCACAGACGTCCGCGGGACGGCGTCACGATCGAAGGTCGGCCCGTGAGGCATATGCCGCTATTGAGCGTACACGCACTAAACGAGCCTCGGAACACGGAGCTCGTGCATCTGCACGTGCGTTCGTACGCATGAGATCGCGTGTATTTGTGTGTGTGTTATGTTAACGGTCGTGACTGTGCGCCTACACAGTAGACGGCGCGCCATTCTGCCGTGCTGACCGGATGCGACGTTCGTCCCCTCTGAGGCGGCGCCACCACGCGGTTTTTTGTGTACACGTCGACCTCGAGACCTTTGATGGTGAGTCGTAACGAAAAATAAAAGAGAGAAAATAAAGCACACGATGCAAGCGGAATGCCTGCATAACTTATTCCACGTTCTTTAAATCCATGTACTGTCGACTTCAGTCGTCCTTGCCCCTGTATTCAAAGGAGGATAAAAGATTTGCCCCTTACGGAAGCTGTGTTGTGCATTCAGGCTCGTTCATTCGTATCATCATTATCATAATCGTCATTTGCTTGACACGCGCGCGCACTGTAGGGCAGAGGCCGTTCCCATGTTCCGCCAATTAAGTGATATATGACCGACCTACATATACATTCACATTGTCACATGGTCGGTTTTCCGGTAAAGGGACACTAAAGCCGTAGATTAATTTCCATTGGTATACTACACCCAGCAAACATGCGTGTCATTAATTTTGCTATGGTAGGTCTCATTATGAAAAGAAATGATACCTGTAAGAAATCATTCATGGTGACATCATGGATATGGATGTTGTTGTTCCTTTTATTATTTTGGCTACAGTGGCTCAGCAAAATTTCCAGACACCTGGTATGTCAAATCTTCGGCTCCTTCATTAGACAGTGTACTTCGTGTTAGAGTGCGAACTATCCAGGCCTTATAGTGTAGAAGCAATCAAAGCCTATGACTTGCCACGACTGGCGCAGGAACATCATCGTGGCGCCAACGCCCACAGTCAACCGAAAAAACTTCTTGCTAAGCGCCTAAGTATGCTTAGAACGGTTCCTGTTCCATGATTTTTCTTCCATTGGTCTGCTAAATATAGCAAAGCCAGGGGAGCGGTGCCTATCAAAAGTTGAGCGAACTTCAAAACGCGCTAGTGAATGTTCCAAAATTTGATTTGACGCAAGAGTGTCTGGTCGGGAAGTTAAATGGTGAATGTAGAAAGTCCAAGTCGCTGAGAAAACCGTAGTGAAAATTTGAAATACAAACAAAAGGTGAAGGTTCTTTACGAATAAGATTTTGTTCATCCACTTAGATGGTATACTGGCTGCAATGATTGGCTGCCCACTCGAAGGTTACGTGTTGGATTTCGGCCGCGGTGTTCGAGTTTTGATGAAGAAGAAAAGCTAGATGCACATGTGTATGGCATGTCAAAGAACCTCAGGTGAACTGTATATCCCAAGCCCTCCTCAACGGTGTCCCTTATAACCTCATCTTGGTTCTATATGACGTAAGGCTCTAACGATTCATTATTGCACGAAGTGTTTCAGACTGATTACATTCCGGCCTCTCGTGCCAAAGAAGCGGCATGCTCGAACGACGCTCAAAGTGATTACGTGTTACGCTTTCATAGTTGAGACATCCCACTCACTCTTTTCACTTATACCATATCTCAAGTGCGATAGAGGCCGTCTCTGATAGCGGCTCTATCTTTCGGTTCACCGTTTCGATCTGATATGAGAACAGTGTCTGGAAGCGTCGCTGCAGAATATATTGTCTAGTCTTTCTCCACCTGGCTAGGGTAATACATGGCTAAATGATCCGTATGCTAAACCAGTGGCGTAGCCTGAAATGGAACTCCGGATCCGTGCCCCACCCCCGACAATTTTTTTCGTCATACACGCATAGCGCAAAATAACCATTTGCCAGCCCAGCCCCCATTTTAGATAAAGGAGGCCGCCCCACCATCAAAAAAAATTTTTTTTCGCATACAGCCGTGTGCCCAACCATGCGGCACGCGCAGGTAAGGGCGTAAATTTATGAGCGATGCATGCCAGTGCATTACTACGTATGAAGATAATCCAACTTTTTGACGATTTAGAGTACCGTGTATAAGCTACAACGGAAAGCTGTGAGCTCTACCCGGCACTATCGTGCTACGAAAGCGTTGTATTTAGAAGACAATTTTGACGATTCAGAGAACGATGTACTCTACTATAGAAGAACATTAGACTACGCTGGTGAAGTTGTGTTTAGAACAAAAGTTCGACAATTTAGACAAGGATGCACTTTACTATGGGGAAGCAATGAGCTGACCCAATGTGTGTTTATCAAAAGTTGTTAACGATTTAGAGTACTAAGTACTCCACTAAGAGAGAACATAAAGCCGTCCCATGGACCTCCCACTGGATGAGGCTTTGTTGACGAAAATTCTAGCTCATGGTTAAGTGTTGAAAGCAATGCTAGACCTGGACAGCTATACTGGTTGTTTAGAAAAAGTGGGTAATGATTTTGAGTACTTAGTACTCCATGCTATGAGAGAGTTGCAAACCATTCCGTGGGCCCCATCACTTGGCTGGTTTGTTTAGAAAAGGTGTTTAACGATTAAGAGTACACGATACTCTACTATTGGAAGGCTTAATGCGTTCCAGTTCGTATGTTTAGTAAAATGTGTGAGCGAATTTGAGTACCTTCAGTACTCTACTGCGAAAGATCACAAAGCCTTCCCATCCACCCGCGAACAGACGCCAGAGCTCGCTCAAGCACTGTCAAAATGTAACGCGTCATGCACATGTTAGGTATAGTTATATTAACATCCGGACACATGCTTGGTTCACTTGTTTTTTTATCTAAAGTTCAAAATTTCCGGCAAACTACAACCAACACTCGGACACAATTTCTCAGCCAAATTTGATATGTTTAACCATGACAAAGGTCTTTTAATAACTAATATGCATAGTATTTAAATTAGCAGAGAAAATATACATATTAACGGTTAGAACAAAAGCTACTTGATTCGACTACATGATGTACCGATTAGTGACAGGTGTGTCACAGTTCAGCGCATGGAACTTTCATTTATATTTGGTTGTATTTAAGCACACGCGATGAAACTGCGTTGAATTCACCTCCATCACAATACTATTTCTTGTTTATTTATTATCAGTCGTCATGTGATATATCGTTTCCAGTATGGTGCTTTCATAATGTATGCCTATGCCGTGCGGCATCACTTGATTGCAAATGTTTCACCTGTATTTGGCACGGCTAACCACAAGCATACAGGGTGTATAAGTTGCGTTAGGTGTGAAACTTCAGAATCATTCGCGCTGCCTTGACCACTCTGTATGATATTTCTTTTCTTTTTTTTTCGTCACCTGTTGTTGAGAGAGGACGTATTGTACCGCTAAAGCAGTAACTGTTTTATGTCGGTCGTGTATTTTGCCAAAAGTAGACAGAGTAGTCTGCGATGTCTTAAATATCATCACGATTATAAAACTGCTCATGCACCTCTCCCATGACCCAAAAAACTTGGAAGAATACTTGGCAATAGGTACACAGGAATTTTTCGCACTAGAAAACTCCTGCTTGATACGAATAAGAGAGCAGTTGTTCCAGAAGGATGCTAATGAGTAACTATGATACCTTAGTTAATCTGATGATCAATACAACTCGATGAATTCAACAGACAATTAGACCAAAAAAAGGCACCAGAAGCATTGAGGCTGTTTTAAAGTGTCATGTGTAAATTATGACAAATTGAAATGTTTTCAAGTCGACCAAAATTTACCCTTTTCCGTCGGGGGTATACGAACTAACAACCTTCGTAATGAAGGAAAGTCTAAATTTAAGGGTTCGTTTTTTTGTGTTAGCCGCAATACTATTGAGAAGTGACAGACGTAACTTCGTAATGGTTAACCGACATTAACTCACCTTGACGACCATGGTAGCTCTCTCTGTTGGCAGGGAAAAGACAAAACCACGGTGGGCACGGACTCGCTTGCGTACGAAAGCCGCCTGTGTGTTTCGTGTGAGCACCCCGCGCAGCGCACAACCTCACCGAAGCCAAGGCAGAGACTGAAGAGCTCCACGTGAAGCGAAACAAAAACCACACCGGTTTTGGGCCGGACTGATGGCGAGACCCACGAGAGAGGATTTCTTCTCGCCCCAGACGTGACCGCCTCATTGGCGCGACGCCAACGTGACGTCACGGCTACGCCTACGCTTTAATTGGGCACGTGAGGGCAGAGTCCACTTTTCGTGCCGCTGGGCTGTATACGTTTGAATACAACCACCACCAGGTTTACCCCAACCTCTCTGCACATGCAAGCTGAATGTACTGAATGCACTTAGAGGCCGATTTCGCACGGCCGGTGACTGCGAGTGGGAAGTGAACATTATTGACTATTTATTTATTTATTTATTTATTTATTTATTTATTTATTTATTTATTTATTTATTTATTTTTTTTTAAGCTTTCTTACGTCGATTTTTTTTGTTGTATGTGCACAAACCACAATATGACTATGACAACTCGGGAAATTTTGACTATATCGGTAGAGCTTCAACGTGCAGTGATATTGCCCAGTAGGCAGGCTTCTACAGTATTACGCATCCATCGAAACTCGTCTGCCTCAGCCGAGGTCGAACCCACGACCTTATGGCCAGCAGCCAAACAATGGCACCACCGAACCATCGAAGCGGAAAAGTAGGACACCCCTTCCCAAAGTCGGTCCTGTCGAAACGCAATAGCAATATGGCTAATCATAAGGAGTTTTTAATTCCAGCGATTAGAATAGGTTTTCATACTGTATTGAGCGTCTTCCGTGTGCTCTTAAAGAGCGCATTAGGCCCCGCCGTGGTGGTCTAGTGGCTAAGGTACTCGGCTGCTGACCCGCAGGGCGCGGGTTTGAATCCCGGCTGCAGCGGCTGCATTTCCGATGGAGGCGGAAATGTTGTAGGCCCGTGTGCTCAGATTTAGGTGCA
This sequence comes from Rhipicephalus microplus, assembly GCF_043290135.1. Taxonomy (NCBI): domain Eukaryota; kingdom Metazoa; phylum Arthropoda; class Arachnida; order Ixodida; family Ixodidae; genus Rhipicephalus; species Rhipicephalus microplus. The sequence continues at coordinate 7,126,269 of NC_134707.1, forward strand.
CGTTAAAGAACCCCAGGTGGTCTAAATTTCCGGAGCCCTCCACTACGGCGTCTCTCATAATCAAATGGTGGTTTCGGGACGTTAAACCCCATATATCAATCAATCAATCAAAGAGCGCATTAGCTTCACCGATGCTTTTCACAACGACGCTTGCTTGTAAGAGCGGCTGCGAATCGTTAAGCATTTCGCGATAAGAGTTTACGAAAAGCAAAACTTCCGACAGATTAAAGGTGATAGTGTTGGCGAATATGAAAGACAAAGGGTGATTAAGGTGCGTTTCTCTCTCTCTCTGATAACGCTACAGCGAACATTTCACCACGTAAAAAAGCGCGATGCAGAATGTACCTGACATGTGCTAATCAGCTGTTGGATTTGCAATGCACATGCCCTCGATTACAGAGTGCTCGAACGATCGTGCGTCTTATCGTGTGTCTTATCGCTCAGCCTGTCGTGGCTGAGCGATTAAACCGATAAGACACAAGGTGTCTTATCGGTTTAATCGATTAGTAGGACGGCATACTAGCGGGTTCGCAAGCATGCCGCTGAAATGAGTGAGCACGACACGACATGGAAACGAGCGCGCATAGCACCGAACTGATTTAAAGCGGTTTTGTAAGTGAATTAACCAAACAATAAAAACTACATTTGGTTTGTCCCACTAGAGAGAGAGAAAGACAGCGGGGAAGCTTGAAGTTCAACCTGACGAAGCCTCCGGTTTGCTAACCTGCGAAGGCGTTTGCGAAGAATGGCATAGCTTCATTATTTTTTGCATCAATTGCAACGCTTTTTTCTATCGAACTAGACCAATCGTAGGGAGGGGGGGGGGGGAGAGCTATGGTCAAGCTAGGTCTCCCCCCCCCCCACTTCTATTATGGAGATAAGGTCAAGGGTGTCCTCGAAACGTTAAGTCTGTTCGGCCCGCATTAAAAAGCCCGATAACTGTGATGTTTTCTTTACCTAATCCCATACTTCTCATTTTCTAAATGTAGAGAGATTACATCAGCTCCGTTTAGCATGCTGCTTTGTATGCAGATTTTTAAATGTCATTTCCAGCGCACGAACGATAAACACGAACAAGAATTTAGGTGACGAGTTGACTGAAATTATTTTACTCGCTTCAGGTTTTCAACATCGAATTGGCGCTGCACATTTGCCTGATCGACAAATTGCTGCATACATAACATATTAATATGCAATGAACAATTTATCAACAGGTTCTGGACCCGACGTTCATGCAAGAAGATTCGTCGTCTTCAATTTACTGTCTTGAAGAAGACGAGTCCGCTTGTCAGAACGTAGCGCAATCGCTTTTGACGAATGTTTATTTATTTATTTATTCAAAATACCTTACAGGCCCTACAGGGCATTGTGTAAGGGGAGCATAAAAGGATATACATACACGAATCGGTACAATTTCCATACAAACAATAACATGAACAACTTGTCAATTATTATACAAGTCCTAACAGAAATAACAATGTGAAAATAGTAATAATTTTAATAGGAATGGAACGGCAATGAACATCAGATGAGTATACGCGTGAGATAATGACGTAAAACAAGCTAAAAAACAAGCACAAATTGTGAAAAGACTTTCCATTATTCAAAAGAAAACGTCACTGAATAAAACACAACAGAACTGAATGGCATGTTAGTATTAAAACCATCAAACAAAATAAATATAAAGTAAGAGAAAAAAAGCGAGATACTAGTAGTGAATAAACGTGTAGGTGCCGATTTTGATATGAATAAAACGAGCAGTCAATCCTGAAAATGGGTGAGTAGAAGGTGCCGGAATTTTTTTCCCGATTGCGTTCAGCTACGATTTCGAGTTCAGCTTCATCAGAAGCTTCAATGTTCTCCTGATGTCTTCCTTTTCTATGCGCGGAGCACTTTAATGTGGCCTGGCTTGTCGCTCATTCGTGCATCTTCTGTGCACGAACATAAATCAATCAATGAATTTTCCATCAAAAGAGGAAGAACGCGACAGCTAGCCCAACACCACCGTCACGTGACAGTCAATAAAGGTTGTGCCTATACTGCCTCCTCAAAGCTTAACAATTCACGTGTTTAGTAGAGAGAAGTGATAAAAAATATCGGAGAATCTTAAGCGAAGGCTTCTTTGTAAACCCGTGTAAGAATGGTATGATCAAGATCCAATAAGACGTTTCCACCCACGGCCGCTACTAGAGAGTAGGTGAGGAGGTTGTGACATCCCCCGAAATATGTCCACGCTTCAATTTCTTGGTTAATACTACATCATTTACACACCTTCATATCGACCACTATTTGCCAAAGCAAGCAGCTCTACATATACTCCCTCCCCCCGAGAACAATTCCTGGACACGATTCTGCCTCCAACTAAAAAATTAAGGACTGTGAATTGAATTGCAGTGATACAACAAATTCGAAAGGCTTGCAAATCATAGAAATGCGTTAGCCTTACGAACGAAACGCCCCAGTTTCGATATTTCGTCGGTGTCCGCGAAGTACATCTGTACAGCCGTGACGGACACGAGTGTTGTTTTTTTATCAAAAACATTGTGTTCACACATACTTGTATTTTGCTCTCTGTTGATAAATTCAGGCTCCAACAGTCCTGCGAACATTTTTTTTACACCTCTGATAACTCGGCGGCAATACTCATATTGCGTCCGATTCTGTTCTTTAGCAGTAAGGTCGTTCGAAATTGCCCGGTGGTCGCTTTTGCGTACTGATTGTTGAATCTACCCATACGTTCTTTAAGTTCGCACTTGCAGTCGTATTGCATGCACCTTCACTGTTTCTAAAGATGACAGTGTCACCCGTCACTCTGAAATATTCTGAATTGACCTTGATATGATTGATATGTGGGGTTTAACGTCCCAAAACCACTATATGATTATGAGAGACGCCGTAGTGGAGGGCTCCGGAAATTTAGATCACCTGGGGTTCTTTAACGTGCACCCAAATCTGAGCACACGGGCCTACAACATTTCCGCCTCCATCGGAAATGCAGCCGCCGCAGCCGGGATTCGAACCCGCGTCCTGCGGGTCAGTAGCCGAGTACCTTAGCCACTAGACCACCGCGGCGGGGCCTCAATTGACCTTCACACTGTGTGATTTAATATGATTATTAAAAAATTGTATATCGTGCAATGATAACCTCCAAACAGGTGAATATCCAAGCCAGTGCATATCTATAGCCCATATTTATCACCCCCAAAAAGTATAATATACGCCGGATAGGTCCTATCTTCCAGCCGGACACTTTCCCGTGGGGAATATTTTTCTGCACAAACTCCTCCGAAGCACGTAATATCCTCCGCCTTTTAAAGACGATAGTTTTTCTTGGGGACCTTCGACGCCAAAATTTTGGTCTGTCTGTACGTTTGTCTGTTTGTCCGTAGTAACAATTTTTCAAAGGCACTAAACGATACCGTAAACGGCCAAGGAGACCGCCAGGGGGCTCGAAGTAGTGCAGACGCGCTCGCTTCGCGCTCTGGATTCTCATGATTTTTAGTGGTGTTTTTCCGTCTGCAACCACTCGAAAACGTTACTATCAGCTTCAAGAAGTTCCGAGGAACGCCTGGGCACCACTCAAGAGGATTTCTTGCCACTTGGAGGTGCCAAAGGACTTCAGAAAGCTCGTCACCCCTAGGACGCTCACCAAACGCTGACCTGGGGAGCCGCCGGCAGCTGCACCGACGCTGGGGACGCCCGCGTCGGAGCTTCATCCAGCTATGGCTCTCAACGCGGCGACCGACCAACAATACCACCTCCTAGACCAGGATGGTACAGCAGACGACCAAATGGATCAACTCCAGGGCGACCACGATACGGTGAGCCGAGACGCTATCGGCGCTCAATCGCATGCAGACGAGGACGCTAGCTGGCAGGCAGCGAAATCCACCAAAAAACGCAAGCAAGAGGCACTGGAGCGGAGACGCGGCAGCGCAGGGCTCCAGGACCAAGTTAAGACAGGCACGCCAACATTCAAGAAATTGCCAAAGCTACCGCCGTTGCCGAAGGACGATTACAAGATCGTCATTCGTCCAAACCAGGGCCTCCCGCTGAGAAACATTCTGACTCCTACGCTTGCGCAAGCAATCATCGAGGCATGCCAAGCTGGCATCAGAGATGACCATTTCATCCTTAGAATCAACCCAGGGTCAAACATAGCGATTCTGTCGACCAAATATGAGGAAGTGGCGCACAAAGTGCGTCTGATACGCGCCCTTGTGCTTAACGGCAGGGCTCACGCTGTCCGTGCATACGCCGCAAATGGAGACGATACTCTGAGAGGGGTGATTCACGGCGTACCGATGAACACCTCAACCGAAACTCTCATGGCGCACCTACGTGTCAGAACGCACGGTGTGGAGATCATCACTGCCAGAATGATAGGCACAACGAAAAGCGCAGCCATTACATTTTTCGGTCCAACGCTACCTCGTACCGTCTACTATTACGGGGGTGAACTCCGCTGCTACCCCTTCCGACCTACGATTCAAGTCTGCAAGGTCTGCCGAGAAAAAGGACACCGCGCGGACGTTTGCCCGCATCCGGATCGCCCCATTTGCCGGCTGTGCGGACTGACTAATCCAACGGATGGACATCCGTGTTCTATTAGTTGCGCCTCGTGCGGGGAGGCTCACCCCACAGGAGATCCAACTTGCAAAAAAAGACTTAAGCCGCCGAAGCCTAAACAGCCGCAAGTACAAGCAGGCCACAGTGATAAGCTTCAACAGGGCACTAGCAACGACCCACCGAGGACCAAGAATCTCCGCTGGTTCTCCTCTGAAGAGGAAGAAAACGCCTACAAGTCAGCAGATGACAAGCACAGATCCCGGTCGCGTTCACGGTCCCCGGGCAGAAAGCCGCACCCGCCATCCAAGAAGAGCGCGCCAGCACCGACTCAGCAGAACCTCCACCGCGGTCCTCCAGGAGGGGGAGCCAAAGGCAACGGCGGGGATCAAGGATGCACCCAACAGGCATCATCACTTCCGGTAAGCTGGGCGGAAGCCGTGGCTCCCAAGTCTGCATGTACTCCCCCCATCACACAAAACGTACACTATCAAGCAGTAATCGTTGAAAACAAACAGCTTAAGCAACGCCTTGACAAATACGAGAACAAAATAATGTGGCTCGAAAAACAGCTGGCCCAATTAATGGGAGCCACCCCGAAAACTACAGTCCAGGCCTCTCAAAATCTAACTAGCCACCCAAGCGAAAAGCTACGGGACAATGGGCACATCCAACCGCAATCGACACCACCACGAGATCCTGTAGCCAATATAGGAACAGAACAAACAGCGACAAACCCCACTTTACAACAACAACTGCAGCTAATGCAACAGCACATACTGCAGCAAACAGAAGCCCAAATGAAACAGTTCTTTGTCGAATTTCAAGACCTGAAGCGATACGTTCATGAAAGCCTCGACAAAGAAACGAAGCGTCGACGTAAGCAGAGCCAAACGCGGTCCCAGGAGTCCGACGCCAAAAGCATGCTTACCTCGGACGCTGAAAGCACACCCACCTCCTCGCATCATGGCAATTAACCGACACATAGCAAACGAGAATCTCACTATATGGTCCTGGAACTGTCGTTCCCTGCACAACAAGCACGCTACATTCACTCTATACATAAAGGCGGCGCTGGTTCCTCCTGACGTAATCTGCTTGCAAGAGGTGGGAACTAGGCCTAAAACAGTTTCTGGCTACAAACTGTACATGGATCCAAATACACCTAAGATTGCGACACTCGTCCGGAAAGAATAGGCAGCTACATGCATAACGGCACCGAACGAAGAGACGCAACACCTTATCGTAACGCTCTGGCCAGCGAAGAAAGGACGCCCGAGGCAGGTTATATGTAACATATATAGTCCCCCACAAGACAGAAAAGCAGAATTCAGCAATATCTTCCACTATTTGAACAACAAGCTTCAACCACGCGACCGCTTGATCATCACTGGGGACTTCAACGCTTGGCACACCACATGGGGTTATAGCGCAGACAGACCTAAAGGTACGCGACTTTTAGAAGCGATACAGCGCTACGACTACACACTCCTCACGACACCGGGCATACCGACTCGTATAGGAAACAGTGTCAACAGGGACACCACTCCCGACCTTACCGTAACCAACAATGCCGCGACCATGCGCTGGAGTGTGCTGGACGACAATCTGGGTAGCGATCACAATATTGTGCAAATAACATATGAAACAGCTCGACTGCGACGCCCGCTCGGAAAAGCCAGACTGACTGACTGGACTAAATATAGAGAGCAACAGGAAGTAGACGGGCCCAAGCCAACAACTATAGCCCAATGGACACCGTACATTAAGGGTCTCTATGACAAGAACACCAAGATATATCAAACAACTACCGACGCACCTGCCATTGACACCCACTTGACACATCTTTGGGAAGCTCGTCGAGGCCTCACGAAACGGTGGCGCCGACAAAAGCTAAATAAGAAACTCAGACTCCGTATAGCGAAAATCACGGAGGAAGTAAACGCATACTCAAAGGAACTTTACAACAACAACTGGCGCACCTTCTGCGATTCCTTAAAAGGCACATTAAGCACGAAAAAGACGTGGAACATCCTACGGAGTCTTTTGGATCCCTCTGCAACAAGAACCGAAACAAACGCTACCCTTCAACGGCTAGCTGGGGAATTTCAAGGTGATCCGGATCAGTTAATAGAAGAGCTGAAACAACGCTACACAGGAGAACGCAAGCGTAACGTTAGTCCAACACCCAGTCAAGAATACAATGGAGAACCCAACACTGAGCTCGACGCCCCCATAACCTTTGCTGAGGTTTATGCAGCAGCTCAAAGCTTCAAAAGAAATACAGCGCCCGGATTGGATGGCATTACAAATGCCATGGTACGGAACCTCAGCGATGAAGCATTACAAGCCATCACAGACCACTTTAATCAGGAAGTCTGGACACCGAGTGGAAAGATACCTGCAGAATGGACACTGGCACAGGTTGTACTCATACCTAAACCAGGCAAACGGCGAAGCCTTGATCAGCTACGACCAATTTCTTTAACGTCATGCATTGGCAAGCTCTTCGAAAAAGTTATACTCACTCGCCTTGAGCAATACACAGAAGATCGGGGGCTTCTACCAACATCTATGTACGGATTTAGGCGAGGTGTGTCTACCCAGGATATCTTCTTACTGCTCAAAGAGGAAGTGCTTAACCCAGCGCCAGGTAGTCTCAACAATCTACTCGTTGCACTCGACATCGAAAAAGCATTTGATAATATTGCGCACTCTACCATACTAGACGGTCTTGCAGCCATTGGATGCGGACAACGTATATTCAACTATGCATCTGATTTTCTTGGAAATCGCAAGGCGCAGATTGGCATAGCTGGTACCAAATCATCACCATACGACCTCCCACTGAAAGGCACACCTCAGGGCTCCACCTTGTCTCCATTTTTATTCAATATCGGCCTCCGGAAACTAGTCCTCCAGCTGGAGACTGTACCAAACCTGGGCTGTGCCTTTTACGCGGACGATATTACGCTATGGGCGACAAAGGGCTCCTATGGAGAACGACAAGATGTACTGCAAACCGCTATAGACATGATTCAAGGCTACCTCACTGCTGCAGGCATGTCGTGCGCACCTAGCAAATCGGAATATTTGCAAATAAGACCCCCCCGCACTCGGTCCAACCGTGCACCAGCGCTGCAGCTAGAAATTGCCGGACAGATCATCAACAGGACCCCAGTAGCTCGAATATTAGGCATGCACGTGCAAGAAAACAACAGCGTAAAGACTGCAATAGGCAAACTCAAACACACCGTAAAGAGTATTGCATCCCTTATAGCTAGAATTGCGCGAAGTAATGATGGGATGACAGAGGCCGACACGGTACGCCTTGTACAGGCCTTCGTTCTCAGCCGAGTCACGTTCGCTCTTCCCTTTCAATCAACACGCAAGCCCGAAATAGAGCAGATTGACAGACTAATCAGAATTGCGTACAAAGCAGCATTGCGACTTCCGAACAGCACAAGCACAGAAAAACTCACGGGACTCGGCATGCATAATACGTATGAAGAATTGGCCGCCGCCACGCTAATCGCACAGCGAGAACGACTCACCACTACGCTCCAGGGAAGAACACTGCTACAGAGGCTGGGATACCCTCTCACCCCTCAATATTGTGGCGATGAGACAGTCATTGCACCCAAGCAAATACGTGATCAAATAATCGTGGAACCAGTTCCAAAAAACATGCACCCGCTCTACAACAAAAAGCGCCGTCAAGCGCGAGCACGAAAACTCCTGCAGAGAAGTAGCGATCCAGACGCTTACTTTACCGACGTCAGTCTTTATCCCGCGCCACCACAAGGCTCCAGAAAACAAGCATATGCATTGGCAGTGACTAACCAAAGCAAAGTCGTGGCCTGCGCGTCCCTACGCACCAGATCAAGTGCCACCGCAGAGGCAGCAGCCATAGCCTTGGCAATCAGAGAAGCCGAAAGAAGGGGGCGCTCAGCGTATATTTTGACAGACTCACAAGCTGCATGTCGCTTATACCTTAGAGGCACACTTCCAAGGTGCGTCACTGATATTTTGGGGTCCATGTTGATGGAGGCACATGGCGTCACTTGGTGCCCAGGGCATGACGGCCTGGGGGGAAACGAGGAGGCAAACTGCGTAGCTCGCGGACTTACTGGCCGAGACGCAGGACTCTCCTCAGGACACCTCACAGGGCATCATGAAGAGCAAAGTGTAACAAGCAGGCAGATATCGGAAAACCAACGCCTTACAAGACGCACGTACGCCCCTCCACATCCGAACTTAAGCAGCCAACAAGCCCGGGATTGGCGCCGCCTCCAAACGAACACATACCCCCACATATCAAAACTACACGCAATTTTTCCACATATATACACAACAGGGGTATGTCCATGGTGTAGTAACCACACAGCCACACTTACACACATCACCTACCAATGTACCGAGCGGCCAGCCAATGCAGTATCTAGGTTGGTGCGCTCACTACAAACACTCACAACGTGGTCTTGGGAGGCACGGCTTTCCGAGCTGGCACTGGGGAGCCAACTGGTGACCCTAGACCAGGCCCGGCGAGCCGCTGTGGCCAGTGGGGCTCTACAAGAGGGCTCCACCCGGGATTAGTCACGTAATTTTAATTCTTCAATAAAGTTTATTCTCTCTCTCTCTCTCTCTCTAAACGGCCAACCCCCTCCGCGGCGCCCACCAATATTGCCCAAGTTCCAGCGTTCATACTAGTGTGATTGTCAATTAAAAAAGCAATTATTGCACATACTTGCTGAGGCACCGTAACAAAACGTCGATGTTTTGTATGTGTGTCTTTGTACTAGAGAAGGCACACACAAGAGTGCCTTCTCTATAGTATAAAGACACACAGGACCGTAGCGTTTATCACGCTGCACTGACAGTGCAACGTCTAAGGACCGTAGCGTTTATTCTATACGGTCCTTATACTACGGTCCTAGTCTAAGGACCGTAGGGCTTATCACGCTGCACTGACAGCGCAACGCGATGCTAAAAAAAGGCAAGCGTTTGCAACGCTTTGCTTACACGACACGGTGGTGGCACCTGCCCGTCGCTTTGCGTTCTAATTCTTATCGCTTCCGAGACAGGTGCGCTTCTTCCTCCGCGGGTGCTCACGCCTTCCTTCACTTTCGAAGATAACTGCCAGATGGCACTCGTGTCTATCGTGCCTCAATTCGTCCGTTCGCCTTCGCTGCACGGATCAAGACTCTCTAATGCAGCGCTTCCCAAATACAATTCACCGATTTCCTCGCACAGAACATCAAATAAACGTTTTGTTCACTCTCTCCACACGCAAGATTATCGTCTTTCAACGACATTTGCAGTGAAACATGCAGATATGGGGCCATTTTTTTTTCTTCGTATTGGTACAGCGGGAGGGACGGCGTCGATGAATATGACGGAAAGCCTTCTAGCAGCATTTAACGATATTCATGCAGTCCCGTATCTGCGTAACTATATACCCATCTCCCCCCCCCCCACAGAGAGAGAGTGAGAGAGAGAGAAAAGGTAGAAAAAATCTATATCACTAGTTGATAACCCCTAAACAGGTGAATATCCAATCAAGTGGTAATCTAGGCCTGCGTGCTTCTCTGCAAATGTCGTCTCTTCTGACGGTCGTAGTATACAGGAGTCCTGGTTTCATACGCGGCCACACGTGATGCTGGTCTCTTACCGTTCTCGCCCTGTCGAGTTGCAGCACTATATCGTTGGCAGAGGGCTCTTGCGTGCATAGCGTCGCATTTCCAGTGCAGCGTAGGAAACGCTAGTGTCTTTAGAATTGCGTATCTATGTATTTATATATAATTACGGATCTATAATTTCTAGTACTTGCGTGTAGATGTTGCGCCTCAGATGTGCGTAATATTAGCTTTTTTTTTTGGTCAACAATATTCACAAGTATGAACACAGCCGTCAGTTCATATGGTTGGGCGTTAAGCAAGTTCTTTAAAGGTAGCCTGAAATGGTTTTGAAGATTTTTTTACAAAAACATTTGACCGGTAGACCAAGTCCCAAGGGTAATTTAGAGACCAATTTGAGCTATCTGCGTAAGTTGTGTAATTTATTACAATGCTTTAAAGCTGCGAATCGATCCAGATCACTGCAGATCGCTGCGACTCGGCCAAACGCATTTTCAACCGCCCATACACCGAGCGATACGCTCTGTCCCTCTGACGTCATCGTTTACAGCTGATCTGATTGGCTGTGCAACGCGCAGCAAAGACTGCCGGTATCAGATCGGCGGCGGGATTTACGCGTATGTGGTCGAGCTTGGCCCCGAGCGCTCCAAGGAAGAGTTGAGGGCAGTTGAGGGTGAAAGGCGGAGCGGAGGAGGAGGGTACTTTTTTACAACTCGTAGCTCCGTCAATAATGGGTCTTTCGGTTGCACTCTGGTGCGAGTGATTTGCTCCAGCAGCTGGCCTAATCACAAACGGAATGTGGGAAAACTGTTTCAGAGACCCTTCAAATTTGGCCGGGTGGCTGAACCGTGTGACAGACAGACGAAACTTTCTGCGTTCAAGTATCCGAAGAAAGACTACCGTCTTTTATAGAAAATCTGCAGCAGCTTCGCTACTGCGAAACCCGAGAATGTGCGTAGCACGTGCGCCCAGCGATTCAAGTTCGTCGAGTTACCTCTGCTCCCATCGATGACGTCAATGTTTGGGGTAAGCACGTTGAGTTTCCCCGGCGCGAGTTGAATTCCGTTCTCAAACTCGAACGCGCGACATGCGCGTCACTTAACGATGTGTTTCATCGGTTTCCTGCTTGTTGTGACAGTTGAAACACGCCTCATCGGCAGCGAGATCCGTCAGGTCGTTTTCCTCACCAGATGTGGCGACACAGCGTCGGTGAAGAGCAGTGGAAGGGGCATTCTAGAGTTACTGTATATGCTACCTTAGTTATATATGCTACCAAGGTGGCATATACAATAACTCTATAAGGCATTCGAGGCAGGGGTGCCCTCTTGTGGGTGGTCTTAGCAGCACTTTTTGTAAACGTTCTTACTGATTGTTATTTATATTATTTCGATAATTCCGTGGTTATTCTTGCTAATTATATATTTATTGATCTTGTTTGTTTATTTCAACCTGGTTTTGGAAATTTCTAGCCTTGTTATATGGTCTGTGTTGAATGATTTTAGACCTACAATATTTAGCTGCGCTGTACGTACTTTTGTTACGCATTTCTTATGGGAGGTCCCTTGTGTAGTCTGTTGACTTGACTGATTGATTGATATGTGGAATTTAACTTCCCAAAACCACCATATAGTTACGAGAGAGGCCGTAGTAGAGGGCTCCGGAAATTTTGACCACCCGGGGTTCTTCAACGTGCACCCAAATCTGAGCACAACAGTCTGCTGAATTTGGGACCTTCTTCTGTATATGTATATTCCCCAAATTTAACTGCCATTTTTATGCACAATAAAAATCTTGATCATACAATTCTTGCACGGTTTTTCAAAGAAGCCTTCGCTTAAGATTATCCGACATTTTTTTATCACTGCTCTCTGATAAACACGTTCATTGTTAAGCTTTGAGGAGGCGGTATAGCCACAACCTTTACTGACTGTCACGTGACTGTATTGTTGGGCTAGCTGTCGCGTTCTTCCTCTTTTGATGGAAGTTGTCTTTAGTGGGATTTACTCAACGTCAGTGGCGCACGCCCCTTTATGATGCTCACAAGCGTTACCGTGGATCGTGGACACGAAATGCTCGACTAAGTTCAGCTTCGCTGTTGAAAGTAATCCACTCCAGCTCTACACGTCCAATAGAGCCAGTGGAGTGACATTGATCGCAGCCAACTGACAATCATGCCAAGGAGGTATCGTGAACGCTGCAACAGACAATAACTCTGTCGGTTGTAATTATCGCCGTGCTTAACCAAGAGAGCAAGCGCTTCAGGTTCCCCTCCTCTCGTTCGTTTAACAACGTTAGACTCGTTGCTTGGAGCCAAGCAGTCTTCTTTTTCGGCAGGTCGCGTGTTTTCGTCGATACACGCAAGGTGCACGCGTATACACCGGTGTCCCCACGCGTAGTCGCCGTACAAGGAAAGCTCGGTGCGAGGACTGAGTCAACGCGCCGCTCGTGTAGGCGACCTTGAACTTAGCGCCCGCTTTTCCCACCTACAAGAAAGAACGCTGTCCCGCCGTCGCGCTGAAGGCGGTGCCGGCGAGCGTTAGGTGGCCGCGGCCAGTCTCTGCAATGTACAGGCGAGCGGCACTGCCGGCATGAACTGTTCGATCACGTGGTTGGACGCCTGCGCCAGCTGAAGCGCAAAAAAAAAAAGGGGGGGGGGGGGTAACAACGGGCTAAGGGAACAACGAGGACAAGCGCTAACTTACAACTAAGATTTTGTTGCAAACCAACAAGAATATGTATACCTGTCACACGACATGACAATCGAATCAATGAATGCGCAAAGATAAAGACAAGGAAACAAAACAGTGCTGAATTTACATGGAAAAACCACGTGCCAGTGAATTCAAGTAATCTAGTTCTTTTTTTTGTTAGTGCTACGGATGGCTTGCTGACAGACCTTCAATTCGCTATCGCCGCCACCTCAATCATGAGCCTTTTTTTGCTTCAGCTGTTTAAGACCAGGGGTGGCTAAGTTAGGGGTCAGCATCCCTTCCCTGCCCGCTATCCCACTGAGGCCCCCATATATGTATAAAATCAGATCGCACGGAAAATACAAAGTATATCCGGAGAATCGGATGTCCGCTCTACTACCAGTGCACTCGCCTATGGTTCTGACGTAAGTGTTCGGATAGAAATTATACTTACATCATATTGCCGTGATCACTTCGCAAGTTCTGTCATTGCCCTGTTACAGTGCAAGTGCTGCCTGGTGCAAACAACGCCGATTGACCAAGAACAACCGAGATAATCTTAGACCCTTGCGATGCGATTACGCACACAACGCAAGCATTTCAGTTTGCTCCAAAACGCACGTGGCCGCTAGTGATAACGCTGCAATATTCGACGGCAGATGTAAACATGACGACGCGCGTCAGCGCTCGTCAGTTGATCGATGGCTGACGCTCCGTTCGCCGCTATCAGTGCCAACGTCTACCGCTGTGATTTGACATCCGTTCACCAGCCTCGAACTCTGCAAAATAAGCAGTTTCATCATGGATCAACAGTCTCATTCTTTCGTCCACGTCACGATCCCGTGACAGTATGAACTGAAAACAGTAGAAACCAAAGCACGTAGTACATCACCTATTCACCACTATCAGTGCCAGCGTCTACCGCTGTGATTTGACTTCCATTCATTGGCCACAAGCTCGGCCAAATAAACAGTTTCATCTTGGATAACAGTCTGATTCTTTCGTCCACGTCACGATCCTGTGACAGCATGAACTGAAAGTAGTAGAAACAAAAGCACGTAGTACATCACCTATTCACCACTATCAGTGCCAGCGTCTACCGCTGTAATGTGACTTCCATTCACCGGCCACAAGCTCGGCCGAATGAACAGTTTAATCTTGGATCAACAGTCTGATTCCTTCGCCCACGTCACGTACCCGTGACAGCATGAACTGAAAGTAGTAGAAACAAAAGCACGTAGTAAATTACCTATTCACCACTATCAGTGCCAGCGTCTACCGCTGTAATGTGACTTCCATTCACCGGCCACAAGCTCGGCCGAATGAACAGTTTCATCTTGGATCAACAGTCTGATTCCTTCGCCCACGTCACGTACCCGTGACAGCATGAACTGAAAGTAGTAGAAACTAAAGCACGTAGTACTTTACCTATTCACCACTATCAGTGCCAGCGTCTACCACTGTAATGTGACTTCCATTCACCGGCCACAAGCTCGGCCGAATAAAGTTTCATCTTGGATCAACAGTCTGATTCTTTCGTCCACGTCACGATCCCGTGACAGTATGAACTGAAAACAGTAGAAACGAAAGCACGTAGTACTTTACCTATTCACCACTATCAGTGCCAGCGTCTTCCGCTTTAATGTGACTTCCATTCACCGGCCACAAGCTTGGCCGAATAAACAGTTTCATCTTGGATCGACAGTCTGATTCTTTCGTCCACGTCACGATCCCGTGACAGTATGGACTAAAAGAGTAGAAACGAAAGCACGTAGTACTTTACCTATTCACCACTATCAGTGCCAGCATCTACCGCTGTAATGTGACTTCCATTCACCGGCCACAAGCTCGGCCGAATAAAGTTTCATCTTGGATCAACAGTCTGATTCCTTCGTCCACGTCACGATCCCGTGACAGTATGAACTGAAAACAGTAGAAACGAAAGCACGTAGTACTTTACCTATTCACCACTATCAGTGCCAGCGTCTTCCGCTTTAATGCGACTTCCATTCACCGGCCACAAGCTCGGCCGAATAAACAGTTTCATCTTGGATCAACAGTCTGATTCTTTCGTACACGTCTGATTCTTTCGTACACGTCACGATCCCGTGAAAGTATGAACTGAAAACAGTAGAAACTAAAGCACGCAGTACTTTACCTATTCACCACTATCAGTGCCAGCATCTACCGCTGTAATGTGACTTCCATTCACCGGCCACAAGCTCGGCCGAATAAAGTTTCATCTTGGATCAACAGTCTGATTCCTTCGTCCACGTCACGATCCCGTGACAGTACGAACTGAAAACAGTAGAAACGAAAGCACGTATTACTTTACCTATTCACCACTATCAGTGCCAGCGTCTTCCGCTTTAATGTGACTTCCATTCACCGGCCACAAGCTCGGCCGAATAAACAGTTTCAACTTGGATCAACAGTCTGATTCTTTCGTCCACGTCACGATCCCGTGACAGTATGAACTGAAAACAGCAGAAACGAAAGCACGTAGTACTTTACCTATTCACCACTATCAGTGTCAGCTTCTACCGCTGTAATGTGACTTCCATTCACCGGCCACAAGCTCGGCCGAATAAACAGTTTCATCTTGGATCAACAGTCTGATTCTTTCGTCCACGTCACGATCCCGTGACAGCATGAGCTGAAAACAGTAGAAACGAAAGCACGTAGTACTTTACCTATTCACCACTATCAGTGCCAGTGTGTACCGCTGTGATTCGACTTCCATTTACCGGCCACAAGCTCGGCCGAATAAAGTTTCATCTTGCATCAACAGTCTGATTCTTTCGTCCACGTCACGAAGCCGTGACAGTAAAAACTGAAAACAGTAGAAACCAAAGCACGCAGTACTTTACCTATTCACCACTATCAGTGCCAGCGTCTATCGCTGTGATTTGACTTCCGTTCACCGGCCTCAAACTCGGACAAATAAGCAGTTTCATCATGGATCAACAGCCTGATTCCTTCGTCCACGTCACGTACCCGTGACAGCATGAACTGAATGCAGTAGAAACAAAAGCACGTAGTAAATTACCTATTCACCACTATCAGTGACAGTGTCTACCGCTGTGATTCGACTTCCATTTACCGGCAACAAGCTCGACCGAATAAACAGTTTCATCTTGTATCAACAGTCTGATTCTTTTGTCCACGTTCCGATCCCGTGACAGTATTAACTGAAAACAGAAGAAACGAAAGCACGTAGTACATTACCTATTCACCACTGTCAGTGCCAGCGTCTTCCGCTTTAATGTGACTTCCATTCACCGGCCACAAGCTCGGCCGAATAAGCAGTTTCATCTTGGATCAACAGTCTGATTCTTTCGTCCACGTCACGATCCCGTGACAGCATGAACTGAAAACAGTAGAAACGAAAGCACGTAGTACTTTACCTATTCACCACTATTAGTGCCAGCGTCTACCGCTGTGATTTGACTTCCGTTCACCGGCCTCAAACTCGGCCAAATAAGGAGTTTCATCATGGATCAACAGTCTGATTGCTTCGTCCACGTCACGTACCCGTGACAGCATGAACTGAAAGTAGTAGAAACAAAAGCACCTAGTAAATTACCTATTCACCACTATCAGTGCCAGTGTCTACCGCTGTGATTCGACTTCCATTTACGGGCCGCAAGCTCGACGGAATAAACAGTTTCATCTTGGATCAACAGTCTGATTCTTTCGTCCACGTCCCGATCCCGTGACAGTATTAACTGAAAACAGAAGAAACGAAAGCACGTAGTACATTACCTATTCACCACTGTCAGTGCCAGCGTCTACCGCTGTAATTTGACTTCAATTTAACGGCTTCAAGCATGGCCAAGTAAACAGTTTCAGCTTGGATCAACAGTCTGATCCCTTCGTCCTCGTCACGATACTGTGAATATAAGAACTAAAAACAGCAGAAACTGACCCACGTAGTACATTATAGGTATGCTTATTCCTGCATTGTTGAGCTTCAATCCGTGAACACTAGCGTGCACTCCAATTCTGAAGCGTCGTTTAAGTTTAAGCTTTACAATTTTCCTTCCTAACCGGGAAACAGTTCTGCGAGTTCATCACGAAAGTAAAACGCGAACGCAAGATTCGATGACAAAATTTGCTCACCGCAAGCACAGGTATATTGGTCAACACAACACGCTGCCACAGCGATCCGCCAACGTGAAATAGTGGGAACGAATCGGAAAAGAACGAAAAGACTACAGCTAAATTGCAAAATACTACTACTACTACTACTACTACTACTACTACTACTACTACTACTACTACTAATAATAATAATAATAATAATAATAATAATAATAATAATTTTTGTTGTGGTGGTTTAACGTCCCAAAACCACATGATTATGGGAGACGCCCAGTGGAGGGCTCCCGAAATTTCAGACACCGGGGGTTATTTAACGTGCACTTAAATCTAGGCACACGGGCCTTAAGCATTTCACCTCCATCGAAAAATCCAGGCCACCAAGTGTGGGATTTGATCCAGGGTACAGCTAAAGTGTAGCTGCTTCGTTATACCGCGGCTTACACTTCGGAAAACGCGGTACACTCACTGTGTTAGCGCCCCCGTTATGGATGTATGTGAGCGTGGGTTGCGACAGCGACCGGTAACACCCGTGCGAAACGACGTACAGTGCATACGCGCGACTGGAGATTAGGTGTGAACTACTGAATAATTAAACAAATAAATTAAATAACATACAAGAATGGTAGCCGATATCACCATTGAGAAATAAAAAAATAAGTTAAGAGTGGACACTCCGATTGACCCAGCACGCCAATTGAGCCTAGCGCATCTGGTGGTTGGTAAAAAAAACTAACCTACGCTTTCCGTTTGGGTTTCACTGGCGCGAAATTTGGATTACTGTGCGCAACCGGCGTTTGGCTATGGCGGAAGTTAATGATTTCAGACCATTTTTCTCCGCCCAAATGGCAAGGGTATTGTTTGTCGTTTCGATTTAGCGATTCCTTATTTTGTATAGCTCAAAATTGTTCGTGCGAATTGAGTTCATGGCATAATTTTTAATTCGGCTAAGTTATAATAGAAAGAGATGCATAATGCAGATAATCATAATTCACTAAGGCTTTATTCAACGCACTTGTTTATGCTTGTTCTTCTTGTGGAACAAGCGACAAATCTATGTATAAATGAAATAGACCGGAGACAGAGTATCCACATTGTTTTTATTTTATGACGAAGTAGATGTTGAGCACACAAAAAGCACAAAACGAGAAAGCATCGCACAGATGCTTTTCTATACAGCATACGTTGCACAATGTTCACATCTTGCCGCCGCATGCAGCCTCAAACTGTTTTTTTAGCTAACCTCGCCGTCCTAACAAGCTTCTGAAAAAGGTTACAACTGCGCGAATAAGACACCACGTAAGAAACATATAAACAAGCCCCACACGAAGTGATACGTGCGTGGGCGTGTTTATGTTTTTTTACATGCTGTCTTATTTGCGCAGTTGTAACGTTTTTCTAAATCAATGACCCAACTAGCCCAACCACATGCCACTCAACAAGCCTCGCTTGAAAACGTGCCTCACCTACTGTCTCACACACGAAAACGCCGAAGAAACGAGACCTTCCCGATGTTATGCCTGGGCTTGTCACATGCTTGTATGGTGGGGACTCGATAATGATGATTCCCGAAAGAATGGCACTGCCCACCACGGGGGACCAGCCCCGAAGTGGGCGACAGTAGAATTAGTGAAACATAATAAAAAATAATAAAAGAGAGAGAGAGAGAGAGGGAGGAGAAAAGGAGGGCGGAAATTGTGCGAAAAAGACAATCTAAACAGGTACAAAAGTATTTGTGATGATTTTGGTGTCTTTCAATGCAATGCTACATAAAGTAAAACATGTGAACTAATTAATGAAATGAATTAGAGTGAAAGATAGATTAAACATAATGTTTTGGATGTACTGAAAATTTTAACATGGCATTCTCTTTAATTCTTTTAAATAATTAAGTATAGCATCGCAAATGGCCCTGTCACAGTGCCCCAGTGTCGACGATCCCAGGGTGACCTGAATAAGCGCGAATCGTTAATGTTGTTTATGGCAGTGCGGCTTAACAAAAAATGCTATGTAAGGTGTGTTGAATAAATTGTTTTTATGTATAAAGAACATACCAAATATGGGCGTATAATTATTATTTTGTAAAAAAAAAACATGCTGTTCAATTGACTTTTTGTTTTTGTTTTTCGCACTTGCCTTCTCTGGCGCTTGGTGAGAGCACTATAGATTGTTGCGTAGTCATGTCGTACTTCATGAGGCCAGGTTTCGCGGAGCGTCCTCTCTTAATTTTTAAAGACGATAATCTTTCTTGGAGACCTTCGACGCAAAACCTTTGGTCTGTCTGTCTGTATATTTGTTGGTTTGTCCGTCAAAACAACTCCGAAATGGCCAAAATTCAACCTCACCCACAGCGCCCACCAATATTGCTCAAGTTTCAGCGTTCATACTTGTGCGATTGTCCATTAAAAAGTGATTGCGCACATCTGCGGCACAACAACAACACGTCAATATTCTGAATGTGCCTATTTATACTAGAAAAGGCATACATAAGTAATTCTAAGGGCCATAGCGTTTATAACGCTGTGCAGTCAATGCAACGCTATGCACGAAAGCGCAAGTGTTTCCAACGCTTTGCTAAGACGACACTGTAATGGCACTTACCCGTCGCCTTGCGCTCTTCACCTTATCGCCTCCGAGACAGGCGCGCACTCCGCACGCTTCGTTTTCCAAGATAACTGCCAGATAGCGCTCGTGTCTCACGTGTGACATGCCTCGATGTGCTCGTTCGCCTCCGCTGCACGAGTCGAGGCACTCTAAGGCAGCGACTGATTTGCTCGCGCAGAACATCAAATAATCATTTCGATCACTCTCTTTAGACGCAAAACTATCTTCTTTCGACGACATTTGCAGTGAAACGTGAAGATACGGGGCCAATGTTTTTTTTTATTTCTTTATGATATCACTTCGAGGAGGAAACATAATTTATAGTTTCAAAGGGCCCCAATACGACCTCCGAAAATACGCAAAACGAGCGCAGCATTCCCTCCTGACACTCTTCGTGCATTTCGAGGCCTGATTTGAGACCCCAACAGTCTGTTTACGCGATATCACGAAGAAATAAGCTCTCGATTGGTTCAAGTACGACAGATGCCTGTAGTCACACTGTTCTGCCATACATGCTGTCGCGCATACCTAGTATAGCATGACTCGTGCGTGTTTAACTGATTGCACTTAATTTGGTGCGTTTCTGACTACGTAAGCGGACGTAATAGCGTAAAGCAGAAAAGCGCGAAATCTTGATAGGTTCAGTACTTAGTGCTAACATTGCCCACAGTGGTGCTTTATGAAGAAATAAACAGTGAATAGGTGATACAGCCTGTAGGAAAGGCATTGGTGGATTCAAAGGGATGGGGGGGGGTAGGAGTGATCTCGCACCCCCCCCCCTCTCTGCAGCGCTTGTCATCAACCTCCTATTACCAATTAGAACAATTGAGTGGGACTGCTGTGAGCACACATTACCGGCATTTATGCTACGACCGTTAACCATCTACCCACCCTTTAGTGTTACTTCAAGTGACCGCCCCCCCCCCCCCCCCCTGAAATGAGTCGCTGAATCCACCCCAAAGGAAAGTTAGTGAAGGCGAGAAAGAAACCACTCTGTCATCTTTAAATCTAAAGTTGTTTTAGGGGCACTTTAGAGAATGCTCAGTGTACATTTCACTGACTCAATTGATCATTGATATGTGGGGTTTAACCAAGGAGGTTTAAACCTCCCTGGGTTTAACGTCCCAAAACCACGACATGATTGTGAGAGCTAGACGCGGCAGAGGAGGGCTCCGGAAATTTCGACCACCTGGGGTTCATTAACATGCACTGCCCAAATCTGAGCGCATGGGCCTACAGCATTTTCGCCTCCATCGAAAATGCAGCCTCCGGGATTCGATCACGCGACTGCGGGTCAGCAGCCGAGTACAATCAGCCACTAGACCACCGCGGCGGTGGAATCGCGCTGACTTGTGTTCTTAAACAAAGGCGTAAGCAGACACTTTTTTCGGGACTCTTTGAGATGGTCATTTTTCACTTTGTATGCCACGGAGAAAAAAATATCAGGGGGGGGGGGGGCGCCCCCTGGATAGGCTGCTGTTTCTAAGCCTAATTGCTCGAAAGGAAAATACATACCTGAGATAGAAACGGAGCTCTCTGGTCGTCCACCATTTACTGGACTTACATGTAGAAACGGCCGCCTTTCTTTTGGTGCCTTCAGGAAGGCGACGTACTCCGGCCGTTACCTGCATTACGAGTCAGTCCACCCAGCCTGTCATAAACGTTTTGTTGTCCTCTTACCTGATGCCTTCGCCGCGGTGGTCTAGGGACAAAGGTACTCGGCTGCTGATCAACCTCAGGTCGCGGGATCGAATACCGGCTGCGTCGGCTGCATTTCCTATGGAGGCGGAAACGGCATAGGCCCATGTGCTCAGATTTAGGTGCACGTTAAAGTACCCTAGGTGGTCAAAATTCCTGGAGCCCTCCTCTACGGCGTCTGTCATAATGATATCGTGGTTTTGGGACGTTAAACCCCACATATCAATGAATCCCTCATACAAAGAGTGCATAGGATTTGCTCCAGTGACGTTGGCCCAACCTCTTATCTTTCCAAAGCGCGCTGCGAACTTTCTGACTACGGGCACACTGTCAGTTTCGTGGAGCAAATCACACGCGCAACGCCGCCTCGCGCGCGGTGTGCCACCCCAAGCTCGTGCATCGATCCATTCCTTATGTGTCAAGTGTCAGTGAATGGTTGCTACGGTTTTTACGAACCTTCGACGTACACGTCCGCGCATGTTAAGAAACGTCCGCGTTGTCCGCGACGTATACGTCCGCGCTGTCCGTAAAGTTAAATACAAACTCGCGCACGTAAAGAGCCCGCGTTCAAAAAAGAAAAGTTCCTAGGCATGTTTTATGAAAATTCCATGTGCAGACTGCGAATATGATAATATCGGGAAGAGTAGTAACTTTGAAAGACCACATGAATGAGTTCAAGAAAAATAACGGAGTACCCGATGCACTTGCGGAACACGCGGATGCGTCTACTCACAACAACGACGGGGCCAAGGCAATGGCAATTGCGAAGTTAAGAAAGTGGTGTTCGCGTCGATATCTGGAATCTCTTCTTATCCTGACTACAGAAAAAAAAAAAAAAAAACGCTGAACAGAAATGATGGGTAATCTGTCGCAAGCGTACGCCAGGTGTCTTGGCAGTGCTCTAAAACAGACCGAAGCCTGCTTCGCTGAGCTATTTTACTGTAAACCATACCGTAGAGTGAACTGGTTACTATACGGTGGCCAAAACGTCTGTTTTAATTGCTCTAAACCGGTTCATTTTGGTAGGTGCTCTTTCATTTAGTTTGTACTTCAAGGTGCACATTTAAACCCACGCATGCGCACCATCGAAAAAACAAAAACAGAAATAATTTGCAACTACATATAACTGCGCGGAGGAAGGAAAGGTGTGTAACTGGCTTGCGCATCAGGATGGGTGGATGAATGGATAGATAGATGTGGCTGTGCCCTTTAGATCAGGCGGCGGCTAACGCTACCTAGTCATAATATTTACTGAACTAACCACAAGTTTTGTCTTTTTTTCCCTTTAAAACGTAAAATTGACAACTGGTACTTCCTTTTCGCAATGCACGGTTCCTAGCGGCGTTTCAAAGTAACACACGCGCGCCTGAATAGCGAGGTTGTTCACATCCAATCCAATCTACTAAAGAAGTTCGCGCGGTTGTTTCGCATAGCGTCAAACTTGTTTGAAACTTAGCAACAAAAAATTGCAAGAAAACGTAAGTATTTTAAATTTTATTCACTTAAAATTTTTTTAAGGATGAAATTGTAACTTGTGAAACAACATTATTGGCTTCTGGTTTGGATCTGGTTAGATCCGGTTTCGAGACAGACGCACGTTAGTTCTCGCGTTTTCGCGTACCTTCGCTTGGTAAGGCTGCCTTCGTAGTTCTCGTGCCTAGGTGAGTTCGAATTAGAATAAATTTGAGCTTAATTTGCGTGACTCAATTCACTTACGAATGTGAGAGAGGATTACAACAACATTTACGAACTAATTTCAACGCTTTCGCTTATCGTAATTCTCGAAAACGGGCACCTATATGAGCATGTGGTGGCGGAGACGCGTAGTGAAGTTTCGTTTCTTACGGTGCTCGTAAACTTTCCTGTAGCTTGACCTTTTCACGTCAAATGATAGAAGATGCACTGAATGGCACTTTGAATCAGTCGAGACATTCAATTATGCTATTACATTGTTTTGTTCTTGCATTTTCAGTGCGTCCGGCCTCGGCAAGTTACGTAACCGAACGTTAACACTTGTGGCGTTCCATCTCCTTAGTAAGTATATGGATTTTCTATGCACTCTGCGTTCTTATTCGTGCGGGCTGTGTCACAATTTGTCTCTTGATTCATACTGAATAATTTTGTTTACTTGTCAGTTGAAAAGCAAATTACAAACGCGTTAAAGGCGGACACAGTGACAGGAGTCTGAAGTACTACGCTGAAATGGCAAAGGTAACCGTACCCACCGTGATGTTCTAGTTCGAAAAAAAAAATGTACTAAAACGCTCATTTATGCTTTAGTAACTAGTATTACACTTATAGTACAAGCTTATACGAAGACCCTAAGCGTGTGCATTAATCATTCGTAGGGTTGGCTTTGCTCATGCGCTATTTTTAGAAAGTTGTGGCCGTCCTGTTCTAAAGCTGCATTCTGCGCGTAGGAACCGCACCATAGTTACCTTACTCTACCATCACTACGGAACCTCGCAGTCGTATGTCGGTCAGAGCCCCAGTGCAATTGCTTTGAGGTATTTTCTGTCATCCGTGGTGTTCCATCAAATTGCTACAAAGCACTTGTTATGTCAAAGCATGTAATTACCCTATTAGTGGAGACATTGCTATGCTAATTAGCAGAATTCACAGCAATATCTGTGGCTAGTGTATATTTATTGTAGCATGCGTATAAGTACAGGTGCTGACCTTTTTTAATTTTTACAGCAAAATTGTTTTTACTGCAAGTTTTTTTTTTTTCTGCTGGCGATGTTTTAGGTTTGCCACAGTTCAGAGGGGTCTGATGACTTTTTGACATCCGGCCAAAAAAATTTTTTTTTGTTTTGCTCGTGCTTTACAGAATATGGCACGTAACCACTTTGGTGGATTGGCCAGGATGTCGTAGTTTTAAATTTAGTAGATAATTTCAGTGATGTTGAATGATTAGGAAATAAATAAAAAGGGAAGATGGGGTAATATTTGATCATAGCAATTGCGAATGTGTTGTATTATAATATTTTTTAATAGATGTATATTTTTTATCTATATTTGTTGTAGTAAAAATTACCATGGAGTACGTTTGAAAATTCTGTTATGACCGTCTTCTTTTTCTTTTCCCCACTTATTGCCTGGCTCACCGTGCGTTAACTCAGCCAAAACCCTAAACATGAGCCTGAGACCTGGCCAGCGCCTGCCAAGGGCAACAGCGATTTCGGGGCCCTACCTGACCGCTGAAATGCGGCGAGAGCACAGTGACACAGGCGGTGAGCTGGTTGACGAAGGTCACTTGAAAGGTAATAAGCAGTTTTATTACTTTTTCATTATGCTTGCAGACTCTGATCCTGTGGCACAATGAATATAGTTAAAAGTTTGCACTGGGTGGGTCTTTTTTCTTGTCCATCTTTTTTTGTTGTGTGGTCCTTTATTAATTATAGTAATGTAAGTGCTGCTGCTAAAGAGATATGTTGTTCTGTGCAGTAATTTTTGTTAGGAATTGCTGCAAACATGCTCCAAAATGACACTGAGAGAATGAAAAGGGACGAACTTTTACTTTTTGACTGACTCGTAAATTCTAAAGAAACTGAAAAGAATCTGCGTACTATCATCCTAGTGTTCTACTTGTGCGCAACATTATCGGTTCTGATCTCGTTCATGCAACAAGAACTGTCATATTAAGCATATATAGCTCATTTGGCTGTTTTTTTTTTCTTCTGAGCTAGACATCAGTCTCGTGTATGGAAATGTAAAAATGAGCAGGATTAATTTTATCTCATACCGATTATATACTGCTGACTTGGCAACAGTTATACGGGATTAATTACTTTTAAAATGTGTTGCTCAGCGTTTTCAGTTTTTGATTTATGCCTCAAATACAAGTATTTTAAATTATAGCTCACTTAACAGCACATTTTTGACAACTGGCCGTTGCTTGCTTCATGAAATTCAAATTGATTGTTGTCTGTTGAATATATTTCATTATAAATATTGATATTTATGAATCACTTCGACAAGGCTCGAACTCCAACTTATGTATGGCAAATTTAGTATCTGTTCAGAAAACACTGGTAGCTTCTCCAAACTAGCGTTTCTTTCTGCTCCAAAAAACACTTATGGCTGCTCGAAAATATGCTCCAAAATGTAGAAAGTCACTTCCATCACTGAAATTATGAATTACCATCTTGCACGAAATTCTGCTCCGACTTGTATAAGCCATGGGTCATAAATGGAGGGCAGTGTTATTGTAGAAAGGCTCAGGTAACCACTCGTAAAGCTTGCAGAAAGGTCGCCCTGTCAGGTCTCAGAGTGTCGGAAATTTATTGTTTGGTTGGAGTTTTCATTATCCGATGGAGGCGGAAATGTTGTAGGCCCGTGTACTCAGATTTGGGTGCACGTTAAAAAACCCCAGGTGGTCGAAATTTCCGGAGCCCTCCACTACGGCGTCTCTCATAATCATATGGTGGTTTTGGGACGTTAAACCCCACATATCATCAATGGAGTTTTCATTAACCCTTTCGCTGCTGTTGACAACTATAAGGACGAAGTTTTGTTTCGGAATGACCGAGTGAGACTGTAGCATTCTTCATCAACAAAAATTAGTCACAGATGGAACCAATAAAGTCTATACTCTTCACACTTTTGTTTCTTGACACGAGATGGCCTCTTTAGTCAATACTGTGCCAGTTGCAGATCGGCTTTCATTTTATTGTGTCTTTGTACGTATTTCTATTTGTTGAAGCCATTCCCAAGTTATATTTTTTTAGCTATTAGTGAAAGGGAGGAACTCTATTGAATTGATTGAATGGTACTGTTTCATTAAAAAATGGCTTTAAAAACTGAGGGAAAAAAAATTTATAGGTAATTTGGGCATATTTTTTTTCCTTTCTTGCAGTAGTGAAACGGTTAAACTCAGTTGTTCCTGGACAGGCAGATCTCCTACTGAATGTTTTAACCTTGATTTTGAGTTTTTTATGAGATTATTGTGTAGCCCCAGAGTAAAAACTTTTGGGGCAATCTCTTGTTTACAGATGCATGTGGTTGGCACTGTCATAAGGTTTGCACCAAATCTTCTTATCCACTGCTTTTTAACCGATTTCTTTTTGCCTTGTACATCATCAGGCTGTAACCGCATTTCACAGGACATTATAGCCATTATTGGCTAATCTTTTTTTTTTTCAGCAATCTTTAGAGAGGTGTTGTATAGCTGGTTAAAAATTTTAAATTTGTACACTTGCCAATGTTAAATTTGTGTCAATGGAATTCATTTTCTGACTGCACATACCTAACATTGTATAATATAGGAGTTTTCAATTGTGCAATTATTTCATTACTGCATTTCTTTAGAAATGTTTTTGCTTGTGTAAGTATTAGTGTAGCAGCAATAATATTCTTATTGTCAGCATACCATGTACTATTATTAGCTGTTTCTGATTCACATTGTTTTGAAGATTGTGCCTGGTTTTTATTAGCTTGACTTTTGCATGGCATTTGCTTCAGCCGTGTGTGCCACAAGTGGGTTGCCGAGAAAACTACCTCTGCCCATGCCTCGAAGGACGGCGGTTAGTCTTCTTCAAGCTGCTGACGATCAAATTGTAGCCATGGAAACGAAGTTACAATCGAAGGTGAGGAGCCGGCTTTACAGCTTTGTGTAGATGCTCTGTTCAGGTTACCGGAAATTGTCAGGGAATTCGGATGTTTTCGCAGAAGTCAAAGAATTACTCTGGGATTGTTTAGAAGCTTTCAGAAAACTTGGGTGGGTCATGGGAATGGACTGAGCCACCGCTAGAATAGTCTTTACCTGTGATCACAGCTATAATGTCGCTACCTCTTAAGCAACTAAAGTAAACAGTGTAGCGAAAAACAAGAGCGCATAACTGTAGATGCCTCAAATCACAGTTTATTTCAATTCCTAGGAACAATGTTACCATACTTTTCTCTTTATAAGATGCATTTTTTCCTGATGTATTTTTGTGGTGTGTCTTAAACAATGGTGAATTTTACATAAGCGATTCGCCTCGCGATTATGCAAGATCACTAGGTTTATATTTTATTCGTGAGTATGATAAACTGAGTGCAAGAGCTTTCATTAAAAAGATCTCTAATCTTGCTTCAGCAATGAGGCAGGTGTGGTCATAGATGTCAGCTACTTTGCTGTCCAAGCACTGTGGTGACCACGGAGATTACAGCTGTGGAAAAAGCCACCATCATCGTGTAAACTACTGTATTGTTAAAATTGTTTGTCCTTAACTGAATCACTGCTTGACCGAAACACGTTGTGTAGTACCCATCGTTTCCACGGTGGCTGAACGATCCCAGCTCCAGAGTCCCCTCTAGTTAATTTTAGGAAACTCTATGGCTGTGGGAGGATTGTAAAAACTACCAGGTGGCTTTCCTGGCAGAGAAAAGCTCATGCACAATGGCAGTGTGTTCAGTCCTTGCTTCAATCGTCCCATGCTGTGAAGCATTTTGCGCGTTTACTCATCACGATGCATGCGAATGAGAACATCGATCATGCCTCCATATTTTCTGGCCTAGGCTTAACAAGCAAAATGCCGTGTTGCATGTAACATATGTAGCAAGAACAGACTAGCTGCCATAGAGAATGAACTTTTGTACTGCAGGAAGTTTACTCTTAAAGGTTTTAGTAGTTGCCTATATTATATTAGTGCAGAATTTCAAGACTCTCAGTGCGGGCTCCACGAATTCAATCTATCTCAATCAATCTTTTTTTTTTATGACACATGCTGACTTCATAATTTTTGTACAGGCAGGGCAGTCCATTTCGCAGGTTGTAGCAGGTGTCTATTTTTACAGCGAAAGCTGTTATGAGATCAAAACTCGGGGTTACGCGCAGCGCCGTACTTGTCTGCCCTCAGTGTTCCTAACTGCTATCGCGAAATAAGACAAAAAAATAAGTACCAAGGACACAGTAGGGCTCGAACCTGGGTCCTCTGCATGCCAGCCCAATATTCTACCACTGAGCCACGCCGGTGCTTGGGACTTGTTGGCACACTTGCCTTAGGCAGGCTTGATGTCGGGAAAGGAATTGTGTTAATATGAGTAATAAAGCGTCTTAGAACAGCAAAGGAACAATGAAGCATCACACATTGTGAATAGCACAACGAGTGGGTTGTCCAATGTTCCAACCCATTACAAAAGCTCTTTTTCGATCACTATTAATTGTGGCACATACCCACTTCAGGCACAATTCCTCATCGTCGTCAGCCACTGCATGAACAATTTGCACGAAATTTCTTGTAAGTGTTTAGCGTATACAACGCTTCTCAGAAGAATGACAAAAAATGGCATAGTGAATGCGGGTCTACTACCCAGGAATTATTATTATTGCCGTGGTGGGTACCCAGCAAGTGTGCTTGTAGCAGTTACCCAATGAGTGTTTAGAAAATGCTATAAAAGGCCGCTGTTCTAGCTTTCGATGTGACTGTGCTGCACCTTCCGCGCAGGCCTGGCGTTTTTTTTTTTTTTTTTAGACAGAATAGGTTTCAATTGAACTACAAGGCAAAAAAAAAAAATGCAAAGGTCTTGTACATAGGAATAATTCGAAAACATGTTTTTGTCAGTGTGGCATACAAGCAGTTTGCAGGTATTTATTTCTTGCTTTCTGGTTCTTCAGGAGGCGGAGTTGGATCGCTGCAATGTTGAGAGGCAGCAAATATTGGATCGCTTGAACAGTATCACCCTTGAGCTCATGGAACTCAAGAAAAGCTCGGAAGAGGTGGAGCAATGTTGCAAGGCAGCCTGCATGAGGTATTCTGCATAGCATATGCAGCTCTTTGTTTTTTTTGTTGTTTTTTGATGTTCCATTTGATTGGGTGCTAAAACTGTGTACTTTGGAAGTATTTCTGGCTTGCAACTATAATCATCTACCGTGCATGCTTTCTTGCTTGTCGTCACGGTCCGGGCACTTGGCTGTCATCATCTGCAGGCGCACTATTAGAATGACTTGGCATTCTTAATAGGAAAGTGGTGAAAGCCAGTTTACCTTTTCACTCGGTTTCAAGATCGAAATAGCAGCCAGACGTGTTTTTTTTTTTTTTTAGAAACTCTCGGTCACCTCAATTGTCACTCTCCAACACTGAAGCAAAAAGGTTGTTTTTTAAGGGTTGCTACAGTAACGAAAGAACCTCCCCTGCCTTTCTTCATACTATATCTCTCTCTTTTTCTGCTCTCAGGTAACAGGAATGTGATTGAAGTAAGGGACTAACTCTTATGTTGTGGGTAGCTTGGAAAAAACTGTAATTAAAATATTTGGACAGACAGAGGCAGAAAACTGTTAAAGAGCAGGCTAAAAGATAGCCGGCTTTTGTTTGTCACCATGGCCACTAGGTTGTATGCTGGCTCAAAAAACTGAAAGCCGTTCAGGACCTGTCTTTGCAAACAGCAAAAGCGTTTATTTTTTAAAAGCAAATGCACAAGCAAGCCAGATGATGAATATTTTTCTATGGCAGAAATGATTCCTAAATACTCGTTTTTTATATTTTTTTTTACAATGTAAGGGAATTGGGAGTATTTGGGGCAACTTTCTTGCACTAAGTGACAATCCTTGCTTGCATTTCCTTTCTTGAAATCAGTGCTGTTGGAGCTACTTTCTTGTCACAAGGGCTATATGTCACGCTAATAGCTGCGAGTTGCGTGTGCTGTGAAATTACCGCTTGTGTGTCAGGAAAGCATGCAATTTATTGCAAATGAGTTCTGTGGAAACCCGCAAGATGGCAGAATAGTTAAAAAAAGGGAAAGAAGACAACCACTCGTTTGTAGGATTAAGCCATTATTTGACAAATCAATATTTACTTTGAATTTGCTCAGAACTTTAATTTTCCTATTCACACAAGCCTTGTTACGTGACATTCACTCTGGAGCTGCATAGCATTGCTAACTACACTGGGGAGAGTATTTGCCCCACAACTGCCTGGGGTCAGTTGGTAAAAAAAGAAGGCGAATTCTTTAAGGGGCCCATTCTTCATTTCCTTTTTTTAAGACACCACAGAATGGAATCAACAGGCCAGGGAAGGCATAGAGGCAAATAATTATGGTATTCAACTTGATTTGCTAGTGATGATGTGAATTGAAATGAATAAAAATAATTAAAATGTACGAGCAATCTCTTTTTTCGTAGGTAAGATTTACACCACATGACCTGCCATGTGAAGCCCTTTGGCAAAAAAAGTGTTCTACTCTCACGGCCTTGGCTACAGGATGCGCTGTCTAACACTGTCAGGGTTCAGATGTACAGCAACACTTAAGAACTGGTGAATAAAGAAGTACCTTCCGTCATGGCTTAAATGGCAGAGCATCAGACGTGTTATTCAAAGGTTGTGGTTCGAATCCTGCCAATGAAAAGGGCGATTTTCGGTCCACTTTAATTCATTTCAATTAACGCCATTGTTGCTATGCCCAGTTGACTACGACACATAATGGACCATTGACATCTGAATAAGTCAGACAAATGAAATCATAATCTGAGAGAGGGAGAAAAAAACATTTATTGAATGAAGCTTGTGAGTGAAGGTGGGAGGGTCCCTTATTCCAGGAACCCTCTGGCTTAGACAGCCCGCCGGGTTCGAGCGACGAGTTGACGCTGCTCGACCAGATCCGGCTGGGCGATCGCAGCCTCCCACGCTTCACTGAGGAGGTCTTGGTCCGCATCTGGTGCTGCTGCTTGTAGTCTTGGGACGTCTACTTTGCGCTGCAGTAGAATGTGCGCCAGAGTGCCTGCCACATTGCAGTGAGGGCAGATGTAGCTGTGCAACGTTGGCCACATATGGTGCAATAGTACGCCGTGGGTGAACGTGTTGCTTTGAAGTTGCCTGTAGTCAGTGCCTTCGTCTCTTGTGAGTTTTGGATGTGGCAGAGGGTATGACCTGCGTTCGAGCCGATAATGTTGCAGCAGTGCATGATACGTTAGTGGTACCGGTTTTCTTGCCTCTGATTCTTATCTTGAGTGGGAGGTGCCTCGGATCTCGTACAGAAATGCCTGGTTGACAGGTTTGCGGGCTGCGGTGTGTGCTGCTTCATTTCCCTCGAGACCTTCATGACCCTGAATCCACATGATGCATATGTAGAGAAAAGGATTGTCCATGCGCTTTAGTAGCCTAATTGCCACTGCGGAGACCCTGCCTTTCAGGTAGTTCTGTGCCGCTGTTAGTGAGTCGGTAAAGACCACGATGGGATCCTCACTCGTCTGGGTGGCGAGGGCTATAGCAGCCTCTTCAGCTATTTTCGCACGTTTGACGAGGATAGTCGCCGATGCCAGTACCGCGCTCTTGTAATCTGTGACGGTAATCGCGAAGGCGTTACGTCCCGGATATTTGGCTGCATCCACGTATCGCGCCTGCGGGTCATTGCAATGGTCTTTCCGGATCATGTTAACCTTGGCGAGCTGCCTTGCTCGGTGATGTTAAGGAGGCATGTTCCGAGGGATCTGCTGAATTTCAAGGCATTCTCAGAGCTTTGACGGTATTTTGCTTTTGCGTTCTTCGTTGGGTTCTAGGGTGGTCTCGTATCCTGTGCGTCGAAGGACGGCTTGATCTGTGAGTGACAGCTCAACCTGGTTGATGACGTATGCTTCGGTGAGTTCTTCTCACGTATTGTGAACTCCCATGCGAAGCAGTTGGTCAGTGGAGGCGGCTAGCGGCAGTCCTAGGGCAAGCTTTGTAGCCTTTCGTATCAGCAGATTAAGTTTTTGTTTCTCCGCTGTCTTCAAGTTGAGGTAGGGAGTTCCGTACATTATGCGGCTGTAAAGGAGAGCTTGTACCATATTAAGGGTGTCGTCCACTTTGAAGCCACTGCGGCGGTTAGTCACCCTTCGGATTAGGTGAGTGAGCTGTGTCACAGTGTTCTGAAGCCGGGGTAGGGCAGCGGAGCCAGACCCATCTTTCTGTATATGTAGTCCAACGACTCGAAGCGTGTCAACTTGTGGCATTTTGACTCCCTGCAGAAAGACTTGTGGGTCAGGAGCGTCATAGCTTGGTGGTCTACCCCGGGTGCATGCCGCAAGTACTAACAGTTCCGACTTTTCCGGAGCACATTGGAGGCCGCAGGTCTTGAGATATTCTTCAGTGATGTTAACCGCCTCTTGAAGTCGGTCCTCCTGTTCCCCCGTGCTTGCACCTGTTGTCTACATAGTGATATAATCTGCGTATAACGTGTGATCTATCCCAGGGACAGCGTCCAAGAGACATGGGAGCTTAAGGAGGGCCAAGTTGAAAAGAAGTGGTGATATTGCCTCGAGGCGTATTGCGGATAGTGTTGCGCATGCCAATAGTGTTGCGACTGAGCCTCGCGGTGTGCCTTTCTTTGTTAGGGAGTTGAAAAAGCTCGCTCCAGATATTGGCAATACCTACAGTGGATGTGCGGTTGGTGAGGAAAGCCAGTATGTAGGCGTGTGTTCTGGCTCCGCAGCCGACATCTTCCAGGCTACGCAGAATAGCTTCGTGGCTCACATTGTCAAATGCACCTTTTACGTCCAGAGCTAGAACAGATGAATTATTGTGCTTGCTCAAGCAGAGAAGAATATCTTCCTTTATCTGCAAGAGGACGTCTTGTGTGCTGAGCATTTGGCGGAAGCCGAACATGGTGTTCGGGCAGTGACCATTGTCTTCGAGGTGTATGGTGAGCCGATCGTTTACCATGTGCTCAAACAGTTTCCCAGCGCAAGATGTAAGGGAAATGGGACAAAGATTCGTAATCGAGATGGGCTTGTTTGGCTTGGGTACCATGGTCACCTCCGAGTGCTTCCAGGCTTGTGGTAGCTCGCCCTTTTTCCAGCAGTCGTTATAGTGCCGAAGGAGTGCCATCAACGTCCGGGGCGGTAGCTGTCGTAGGTGCTTATTGGTCATTCTGTCTTTTCCTGGGCTTGTGTTGCGCGTAAGCTTAGCGAGGGCCACGTGTAGCTCTGCCTGCGTGAAAGGCTGATCTAGTGCTTCGTTCAGTGCTCCTCAGTACTCCCTGGGTGTCAAAGTGTTGATGGAGGTAGCTTGCTGGTTAACAGAGCCACACAGCTTTGCTTGAAGTTCTTGGAGTAACTGGTGCTCTGTGCCCTCATGGTTGTGCATGAGCCGCTGAATTGTATTTCTTTGATTAGTTCTGGTGTTGGTGTCGTCGATCAGGGCTCGAAGAATGCGCCAAGTCTTCTTTGTGCTCATTGTCCCTTGAAGTTTGTAAGAGAAGGACGGCCAGTTCTGGCTCGCAAGGTTTTTGGCATACTCTTGTGTCTGCGTGGTGAGTACGGCAATGTGGCGCTTCATCTTGCGGTTGAGCTTTTTCGGTTGCCATCGTTTAATAAGCGATCTTCGAGCTTCCCATAGGTGAAAGAGATGATTATCGACTGCCGGATTGTCCTCGTTCAAGTGTATCGTTTCGGTATGTCCGTCAGCAACACATACAATACTGTTTAACCAGGCTTCAATGTCTTTGATAGTCGCGGTCCAGTCAATGAGCCGAGCATTACCTGTCTTGAGCAAGCGGTGAGCCTGTTCGACCTCTATTTGAATGATGTGATGGTTGCTCCCTAGAGTGTCCAGTAGCATTGTCTACGTTGCGTTGTGCACGACTTGAGTGAACGTGAAATCAGGATTAGTATCCCTCGACATGCTGTTGCCCATTCGGGTTGGATGAGGCAAGTCATTCCACTGTGTCAGACCGTGTTGCTGTGCAGCGTCGCGAACACGCGCCCCCTTCTTGGTGGTGCTGTGATAGCCCCAGGCCGTGTGTGGAGCATTGAAGTCCCCAACTAAGATGAGTCGGTTGCCGTTAACCATTCGACGGAGCTCGTGGACGAAGTGGTCGTATTCGTGCAACTGCTCCCGCGGAGGGCTGTAAAGGTTAGCCAGGTATAAGCTCTGTTGAGTCTTTCGAGTGGGGATTATCTCCACGATGGTGTGTTCGATGCCAATGTCTTCAATTTTATGAGCCTGTGCGGTTAGAGTCTTCTTGACAAGAATTGCGGTGCGGGGTGAGCATGTGAGAGTGCTGTAGCCAGGGAGCTTGATTTTTTCTGTTTGGTTTTGCTGCAACATGATTCTATCTGGATTATTTGTTTTAACATATTCTTGCAAGTTTGCAGAACGAGGTCTGTAGGATCTGCAATTCCAGTGCCAAATTCGAAGAGTGGGGAGTGGCTCAGACTGTCTACGTGTGGGAGCTGCCATTCTGGCAGTTGATTTCCACCTGGTGCTGTCGATCGAATCCGCCTGGTGCTGGTAGTTTGGTGCTGTCGATCGAATTTCTGCTGCAGTTTCATCCCCTAAAGTCTTTCGCTCTTTCCACTTGATTCCTGATTACTCCACCAGCTGCTCATGGGTAACGAAATTTTTGTATACATAAGTTATGAAGTTATGCTGTTGGGCCATGAAGCCATCAAGCTTGGCGTCGAGCGTGCTTACAGTACGGGTCAGTGGGTCTACCTTTTCCATAATTTTAGTAACCACTTTCTCTATGGTTATGTCTATGGATGCGAGGAGTTTCGCAGTGATGGCTTCCTCGAAAACTTCAAGAGGTCGTTCGACGAGGTCGAGCATCTTCGCTTCATGTGCTAGCAGCCTTTCGTCTACCTGCTTCATTATTCTTGCTTCCGTCTGTTTTAGTATGCTGTCGTCAAGTTCTAGCGTGCTACACTCGGCTGGTGGGCGGTGTTGTATTCTCCATTGTAGATCTTAGACTTTATTTTCTAGAGCCCTTATGATCGCTGTCTGAGCAGGCGAGATGGTCGAGGCACTTGTGGTATTTAGAGAACTGGGCTCGTCACTGCCGGCCACCGCGGCGGCGTCACTGATTCTCCTAACGGAGCGAGACCGTGATGGCGTGCGGGATCCAGAGCGACCTTTTTTCTTAGAGCGAGAGCGACTTTGGTCAGATTTTTGGTGAAAAGAGGGGGCCCGTGAAATTTCTGGTGTGATAACCGACCCGGGTAAATCATTGGATTGAGCACTCCAGCGATTTTCACGGGCGCGGGCGTTATCGAGCTGCTGGCGTCTTACTTGATAAGGAGGGGGGTTGCTGTGGAGTTTCTTCCTGCGTTCCTTTCCAGCAGTCTCATGGTATTCTCCACAGATCTTGCACATTGGTTGGCAGTCGTGTGGTTCTGTGCCTTTTCGTTGCCGCATTTATAGCAGAAGTTCGCTTTCGGCTGAGGGCAGACGTTTTGTCGGTGACCTATAGCGCCACAGGTTTGGCTATATTGGATGGACTTCGGTATGGCTTGCATCGGTAGTCTCCACTGAGGTACGTTACGTAAAAAAGAACGTGCTGCCCGTCGAAAGTAATAACTGCAGCAGTGGAAGATCCCAGCATGCGCGCGCCAAAGACTTGCTATTTTGGGTCTATGCGAAGTCCTGCGACAATCTCCATGTGGCTTGTTCCTGGTTCGAGGCCGTTGATCACTCTGGTGCACACATCATCGGGAAGTCGAATATGCGGATTTACTTGATATATTACTCCACCGAGCTGTATATCATTTAGACTTTGCAGTTTGGAAGTTCATTCAGTGCTTGCTGTGCTTGCGATGATCACATTCTCTACTTTCTGCACCTGCACTCGCACATGGTCATAATAGTCCTGCTGCACCAAGCCACTGGATCTTCCCATGGCATGTGTAACCTCGATGAGTGTTCGCTTTGAAAGATCTAGTCCTGGTTGCGGGCGGAATACAATTTTGTAGTCATCAGTAGGGAATGGCCGCATCCTAGTGCTGCGTTGACGCTGCGGTTGAGATTCAGCATCTGACTTCACAGGTTGTGTAGCTCCTTCTTCGGCTGACTTGTCTTCTTTGGCTGACCTGCCTTTACGGTCAGCTTGTAGCCACTCAATGTAGGCTTTGCCTGTCGTTTTGCCACTATTTTCATCAAACGTCCAGTGTGATGTCGTTCTTGAGTTACCCTCCATGTTGTACACTTGCATCGTACTCGAGCCCCCTTGACATGGGTTAGACGTCTGCGTTTCCATGAGAGCGTTAGCTCTTAACCTCAGACGCTGTGCCTGTGTGTTGCGCGAGCAGCATGCTCGTGCACCTACGAGCCGCTGGCGTCCAGCTTGTTTTGCAGGCCCATCCTCGTGTCACAGCGGCGTGCACGTGCAGCGCGGCCTCTGGATTCCTTGGTGATGTTGGGTCCCAGCGAACAGGCACAATATGTTTGGAGTTCAATATCTAGTAAAAAGTACTCATTGCGATGAGTCTGCTGTCAAACGATGCCCTGTAACATGAGGAATCCCAGGTCACCAAATGCGAGCAGTGTCTAGGCAAGGTTGCACAGAAAATAGCAGTAAGAGCAGTAGCCCATGTGAGGTGCGACTACGCACCTCGGCCCCCTGGTGGCTAATCTCTCATAATCTGAGGAAAAAAATTATCTTAATGTCATGACACTCTTCATAACATCACAGATAGCCTCAATTGGTGACATCATGAGATCAAATGACGATGTCATCAAATAACATTGTCCCTTGGTGAAAGATTCATAAAATTTCCCACGTAATCAACATGCCCCCAACTTCGCTTTGATTTTTCAACAAAGACTCGTGGCCTGACGTCAGTCCGAGTCCGAGCGAGTCCACTCATGAGTCAGTTTGGCAGCCTATGCCTGTTAATAAACGTTCAGTTGTGAGTCAGTGCTATAGTCTGACCCTCGTTTTCTCTTTGTCCATGTCGTCATTGTACTGTGTTTGCAAAATGTTCAAGTACTCTCAATCCTAATATGTAGGTGCATCGCGTAGAACAACAATGTTTGCCAAAATGCACCAAATTAGCGCTATAACAAGTTTTAAAAAGTCATTGCAGGAGGAATTGGATATTGAGTTTCTACAACTCTCTTGGTTGTACAGTGGGTGTTTGAACGGCGTACTGTAATACCTCCCCTTCGCAGCCATCTCTGTCCTCCTAACATAAAAACAAAACAAATGTTTTGGGAGCTAATTTGGGCTGACTGTATTCTAAAACCTTTCCACTTGAAAGAGCTCATTTGCTATTTCTTGCTCACAGGGCTGCAGAGAGGGAACTTGCGTTGAAAGACAACTACATTGCTATGCAACGCTTGCAGCATAGGCTAGCCACATGTGAGTATAAAAAGTGGACATATTTCTTTCACTTCAGTGCACTGTGGTATAGCTGGTATAAGACTGGCATTCTTAATTATTGGTGGGGTGAAGCCATTTAAACTAGGAGTGTGCGAATATTCAAAACTTCGAATATTTTTCTTATAGTGTTTGCTATTCGATTAGATTCACAGTGAAATTTTACTATTTGAACTTCTCAAAGACAAAATAAGTTGGGCAGATCCCACGTGCCTTGGTAATCGATGTCATGCAAAGCATGCGGAGGAAAGGTGACTGTGTTCTAATTTTTTTATTGAGTGAAATCTTGCAAAATGATGCTAAGGATGTGTACAAATGTTGTGCACACTGACATCAGTTTACAACCATAGCGGAGCCCTAAAGGTAGCTTTGCCCCAATATGAAGAAGTAATAAAGTGAAACACAATAAAAATGCGAAGGAGTTATCGTAATGGTGCATTTCATCTCCTTGTAGGAATCGGCGTTTTCTCGAGTCACTACATTCACTACCATATCAAGCTCTGAAAGGCGGCTTTGCTGCAACACTTGCAATAGTATAATAGGTTGAAGCATAAAAAAAAAAGCTTAAGGGGTCATTGTTTATCGAACGTTGACTGTATTTTTTTTTTAAAGTTCTAATAGTCAAAACTGTAGTGCGAATCGAATCAAATAGCAAATAACTGTGCAAATAGCAAAATTTTAGGCTTCAATATTAAAACTACGGAAAAATTTTTGAATAGCAAACACTCGAAGAATATGTAAAAGTTTGAATATTTGCTTACCCCTACTTTGCACCCAAAATAACACTATTTTCACAGCTCTAGTTTAAATTTTTGATTACAGCAGTAAGTAATGATGTTTTCTTCATTTTTTTTTTTACGACAAGGCTACGGTGTGAATGACCAGCTGATGGAAGAGTCAAGGGCTACGGGACAGTACAGCGCTGTACGTATGCAGCCTTTAATTTTTTATCTAGGGAAGTAAATAGCTAAGGGACTCCTCATCATGATTCAAGTCATGCAGTCATTAATTCAAGATGTTAAAAGGGTCCTGAACCACCTTCATAATGAGTGATCTTTAGGAGCGTTATGTTGGTGGGCTCTGAACTCCAAAGGAACGTGCTCGGATATGCGCTCGAGTGCGATGCCTTCGGAGCTTAGCCCTACGGCGATTTCTGCTGAATAATTGCTTTTGAGGGCACAAAACGGTTATATGGCAAATGTAATGTTTCCTAAGTAGGAACGATTAATAAAGAAAAACACACTTTAACGGTGGAGACAGCTGGAAGCACGCCATTCGTCTGGAAGCTGTAGTAGAGGCGAGCTCTTTAGCAGGCCCTCGTGCACGGTGTCATGAACCAGAGGTCATTTTTTAACCCCTTAACTGCTTTGGATGAGTATAGCTCGTCCTGCCCAAACTGTCGCCATACTGCTTTGGACGAGTAGAACTCGTCCTAGTGGAATAGGTACTCCTCTCTAGCATTCAGGCGGAGGAGCACACATTTGCGAGTTACATTGCACGTCATCCACTAAATGGCAGCATTTTCTTGAGGATTTAGTTTCTTCCTGCGGCAGGAGAGCAGTTTTTGTATGGAAAGGTAGTGTGCAGTAGCGGCGATCCATGCTTAGCTGGCTTGTAGACACGGAAAACAAGCTATTCGCTTTCGTGATCTTCTTCGAGTGATGATGATTCGATTGCAGATATTTATCTTGTGTTCGGAAGTGAAGACAGCGATGACAATGAATTAGTAGCTGTTCCAGTGATGATTAAAACAGCTTGGACGCGAACAATGCGAGTGCCCGCAAGTGAAGCCGCTTTGCATTATTCCGTCTTTTAAAATTTTCCGCACTGCCCCGAAATTTCCCAAGTGAAATACTCAAGGCTGCCTAGCCCACACAAGTGAAAAAAGATGTGGCGTCTGTAACTATCTTGTTTATAAGGTTTTTAATTTTATTATCAGCAGGTAGTGGATTTTTTATGTATTGTTCAGAAATAAACTTCAGTCCTTTCATTTAACTCTAACTAACTCTATCTCTAAGTATCTGGTGAAAAATTTTTTTCCACATCGACCAGCTGCTTTTAGTATGATCAGATTCGAAATCAGCAATGAAAAAATAAGCACTTTATGGCCGGAAAATTTCAAAGTGAATGAGCAGTTAAGGGGTTAATGGTCAAGTTTACTAGACCGCACTCCTTTGGCTAGGGTGCGCATGAGCTCGTTAACTTAACCCACCCATTGAATAACCTTGGTATCAGGGTTCATTGCTTCACGAATCTATTGCTGGGAAAATTTCTCGTATCCATCAAGGATGAGCAGAGTTACATAGGTTTGTGAAGCACTTCGAGTGCTTTCTTTCTTTTCACGTCTCGGCGTGCTCACTCCAGTCTATGCAGCTAGGGGTGGCACAGAGGAAAGAAGTTAAGTTAGCAAGCATCATGTTCTTAAAGGGCCACTCATTAGGCTCCTCCTTTTTTTCACGCCCCTCAAAGAAGCTCGGCCATTCGTTGTGTAAACCACGGCAATCACATTTTTCTAATATTGTAGCCCCGCACACTGTGCAAAGCCTTAA
The DNA here is from genome assembly GCF_043290135.1 of Rhipicephalus microplus. Lineage (NCBI taxonomy): Eukaryota > Metazoa > Arthropoda > Arachnida > Ixodida > Ixodidae > Rhipicephalus > Rhipicephalus microplus. The sequence goes on from NC_134707.1 coordinate 7,166,163, forward strand.
TTTCGAAAAAAAAAAAAAAAAAAATTCTGCGCTCCTTTCTTATGCCTGACCAATATTCCTTTCACTTGCAGTGACGTAAAGTTGCCGATCGGCGACTTGACGTAGGATACAGCTGGTTGATTGGTCTAAACCAGTCACTATGACAGGCTATGCCTTGCCCTCCCTTCCAAATTTTCGTGCAGATCGGCACCCTTCTCCCTGTGAGGGAGAAGGTTGCTGATCTGCACGAAAATTTGGAACAGTTAAGAACGATTCCCTAACCCCTGTAACTTCCTTTTAATGTAGCTCGCATTCGCGAAATTCTTGCCGCAGCATGTTCACAAAGCAAAAGTGCACGTATTTTACTTTATACGCAATTGCTCTTTCCCATTGTGATTCATAATCTCTAGTGTGGCTGCCATGTAATATCAGCAGAGTATGAAGTTCTGTGCTGACAATTGGTGGCAACCCATTGCAAGAAGCACATTCACTCAAAACAGTGCTTTTAAAAGGGCCCTACAATCCTGTTTGAGCATGGTCATAAAAGGCTGCCGATTGATTGTAGAGGTTTCCGAGAACACACGAGCCAAATATTATAGGCAGCATGCGGCCTGGAATTCACAATAAATTATCAAATCAACTCAAGATTGCGTTCCCTTCTCTCGACAAATTACGGAGGAAGTTTAAAAATCACCCGTAGAAGGCCATCTATCAACCATTGGCTGATTTGGACATGGCACGCTCGGTCGTTACAGGGATCGCCGCGAGAAGCCGCTACTGAAAAAGCCACGCATTTGAAGAAAGAAGAAATAAAAAAAAATGCTGATGGGCATGAGGCGTGCGTGACGTATTATCTTTGCCCATGCCATGCCTCTCTTAGCTTCCAGTGCTTTTGTCAGGATGAGAGAAGAGGGAAGGTGATTGCAGCGTGGTACAAATATTTGCAACTCCACTCGTACTGGACAGATTTTAAAAATTTTTGTGGCGTTGAATTCGTGAGGCAATAAGCTCTTTTTGTGAATCCATACCATGGGTACTAAAAACGTGTTTCAGGGCCTCTTTAATTTGTGACTGCTATGGGCCTCTATCTGTTGTTTGACTTCAAAACAGCCGGCACCAGCAGCTGTGAAGAGTGGGCGCAGGCCTCTGTATTAATTCAGAAGCACCTGAGAAAATGGCATATTCGTGCTCTGCTTTTAAACTCCTTGCCGTGTAGGACTTCAAGATTTGGCTGAGATATTTATGGTAGTGGCTGCTATTCATTATGTGTTTTCTCACCAAGCTAAAGGGGTGGTTCATTATCTCTTTAAAGGAACAGTGACACCAAGTTTCAAATTCAAAATTTGGCATTAATTAAATTGCTTGTTATGCATGAGGTTATTTAGCTAAGTACAAATGGCGTCCGTTTAGTATAAGTTACTCTATTTCGAGTGTAAGGAGCATTCAAAGTCTCAACAGCAGGTTCACGGCCATGCGACAACAACAGTGTGTTGGTGTGTTCGGCAAGCTACTAGGCCACGCCTCAGGCTCTTAGTGATGATAAGCGAGCAGCGACACTGCAGACAATTTCAGTGTTGCGATTATAGTGAACTAAACTTATATTGTGGTAATGCCTTGCAACGGCTTCACTTGCTTTGTTTTGCTTGTTTTGCTTAGTTTGTGTAATGCATTTGTGTGAATCTTGCGTTTTTGTTGTGCCACTTCAGGTGATTTGTTGATGACTCGTGAAGGCAAATGTGATTATTTGACGCCATGGTTATCGCGAACATGTAATGATATGGCTTACCAGCCAGCGTGGCCCTAATGTGCGTGTCTATTTGCGTCGCTGCTGCTCAGTCATGCTTCTATTTCTAATCGAAGAATAAAAAAATTATTCGCCACACCATGATCACAGCGATTCTATACTCCTCAGTGTTTTCATGGCGTCTCTCATAATCAAATGGTGGTTTTGGGACGTTAAACCCCACAAATCAATCAGTGTTTTCATCATCACTTGTGGACATTGATGACGGTAGCAATGACAAGGGGGGTGGTGGAGACATGCTTATACATGTGCGCACTGAGCTGACGAATTGTCAGCTGAAACTCGAGTTGTCATTTCGTGAGGCCACGTGATCAAATGGGGCAAAACCATGGGAGATGACAGCTCGGCAGTGCTGAAATTTGGTGGGCTTCGTACCTGTTTGAATTGGGTTCGATACTGGTCATACTAATCGATATGACATATATTAATTTGAATGACTGTTGCATTATTAGTAAATAATTGTTACTAGGGGATCCAAAACTATGTGTTGGTGCAAAAAATGCGACATGCGTTGAGTTTGTCACTGCTCCTTTAAGACAGGTTTGGGTTTACTTTTGCATTAGTGTTTCACACTCACCCACATACATGAAATCAGAGCTATATTCTTGCTTTGTGAACACAACGAGATCAACATTGTCAATAAGTTGTCTGGGATTTTTCTACGCTTCTTCCTTGCAGCAGTTGCCGAATTTCGTGGCCGATATGACGAGACACTTGTTGAAGGCTGTGGAAAAGAGTGAGTTGTTATTCATATGAACCTTCCTGTGGCTCGTGAAACCTGGTCAATCTAAGGAGTGTATGATTAAGAAGCTTGACAAGTTGGCAAAGATATTGTTACGTACCAGTGGCAATATTCTGGACACACTCTATGTGTATCACTAAGCTGGGATTAGTGACCACTATCTTGCCGTGGACAGCTGTTGTTTAACTTGGATGGTTCAAACCATATGGTTATAGCATGAAATTGGACTAAGAACTAGATAAGAATAATATTGCACAGTCCAAGTTGTTCATACAACTTGGAAGAGCACAAGGAAAATGCGATTGTGGTAAAAACCCGCGAGAAATGTTGAAACAAGAGAGGACTGAAGCAACAAGCACATTAAAGCTTGTGTGGCATGTATTTTACATATCTTTACACTCTGTCTTGCTGTTGATCCGTGCTTATTTTCACGAAAAAAAAATACTGTATCTCACGCTAGCTAGCCCAGTTCAGCCATGTTACATGCATAATGTATCAATCACTATTGTGTGTCATTTATATTAAGCTTAATCTTACAAATCCAGTGAAAGCTGATTGGTATTAGTGTCTGCTGATATACACATATTTGATTTCTATGTAACGCATGGATACATTGAATATGCAATATCTTTTTTAGTAAGTGCAACAGAAGGCATGCTCACACAGGGGTCACCTAGCAGTTGCATTTGATTAGCCTCAGTGAGTATGAATGTGAACTGCTGACAATGTTTCGGGACAACTGTGTGCTTCTGTTGCGCTCACTCAAAAAAGATTGTGTACCTGGCTGTTATAATAGGGTGTGCATTTGTGCTGAGGTGTGCTGTTATGTGTATATACTTCTGGCATTTTCACTAATCAAATTTAGTTAGAAGTCGGCACCCGTGTTGTATCCTTTCCTATGTTCTTGTTTTTTTATGTTGTACAACTATGTTGATTTTAAATAAAATCTTAAAAATAACTTGAGAGTTTTATAGTCATAGCTATTATAAGTGTTGCTGTACTGCCAAATTCTGAAACTCAAGTTCAGTCTTTTACCCTACCTTAACAAAAGTGAGGCCTTTGAGATCCACCATTTTACTCATTGACAAAAGGTCTTGGTTGAATCTGCTGGCATGTGCAACTATTGCGCTCTTAGTGGGAACTGTGCCTAGCAGCATTTGCAGTGATCTCAGAACTTTTTAACACTACAATCGAGCCTATATATTGTTACGTGGAAAATAACAGTTGTCAGTCCGCAGCCACAACGCAGCTCACCGACAACGTCCACTTCTTCAATCTTAGACTGAGGTACCTTTCTTGGGTATGCCCCACTATGCCCTGTTACAGTCAGCCGAAATCACGTAACACGACCTCCGGCGGCAAAAGCGCCGACCCGAAGAGTTTACAGGGCCACAGCAGGAGCAGTGTGGTAACGCTTGAGGCTTGATACGTGGACGATGTTCCTTGACAGCAGAGCGGAAGAGGTTGATGGATTATCAGGGACAATTTCATATGTAGTGTCGGTCACTCGTCTAAGCACGCGGTATGGGCCCGTGAAACGAGAAAGTTTTTCTGAAAGGCCTGCATGTCGCGTAGGGGACTAAAGAAGAACGAGGGAACCTGTTGGAAAGTGTTCGTCCTGATGCCGCTCGTCGTAACGATGCTTCTGCGAGTCTTGGGACTCCATTAATCTGCTGCGGGCAAGCTGACGAGCGTGGTCAGCTCGGGTAATAGCGTCGCGTGCATATTTAGAATTAGACTGCGTAGCGGCTGGCAGGAAGGTATCCAACGGCAATGTTGGTTCCATCCAAACAGAAGGTAAAATGGCGAGTACCCAGCAGTGTCATGCCGGGAGGAATTGTATGCGAACGTCACGTAGGGTAGTGCAAGGTCCCAGTCACGATGGTCGGTCGAGACGTATTTCGATAGCATGTCTGTCAGGGTGCGGTTTAAATGTTCTGTAAGCCCGTTTGTCTGGGGGTGGTACGATGTCGTGAGCTTATGTTGAGTAGAGCAGGAACGCAGGATATCGTCAACCACTTTCGAAAGGAACGTACGGCCTCGGTCTGTCAGCAATTTACGAGGGGCTCCATGCACTAAAATGAGATCGCGTAGTAGAAAATCAGCGACGTCTGTAGCGCATCTTGTTGGCATGGCTCGCGTAACTGCATAACAGGTCGCGTAATCCGTAGCCACTGCGACCCACTTGTTTCCGGAGGCGGATATTGGGAAGGGACCGAGAAGATCCAAACCAACACGGAGGAATGGCTCCGATGGGATGTCGATGGGCTGAAGATATCCGGAAGGGAGTCCCGACGGCTTTTCGCGACGCTGGCAAATTTCACAAGCCTTGACATAGCGACGTACAGAGCGTGAAAGGCAAGACCAGTAGAAGCGGCAGCGGACACGGTCATATGTGCGAGAGACACCAAGGTGACCCCTTGTTGGCGCGTCATGGAGCTCGCGTAGGACTGTGGAACGCAGGTGCTTCAGTATGACCAGAAGTAGGTCGTGACGATTGGGCGATAAATTACGCTGATAAGGTGCGGTCCTTTAAGGTAAACATGCGAACAGAAGCGTCTTGCGATGAAGATTCGAGCTGTTGTATTAGGCGGCTGATATCCGGATTGCAACGCTGCTCGTCCCTGAGATGAAGCAGCTGGGAGATGGAAAGGACGCAGCCCACGGAATCAGTGCTTGTAGGATCACAGTCGGCCACAGGGTAGCGTGACAGACAATTCACATCTTTGTGCAGTTTTCCTGATTTATACACTACGGTGTTAGAATACTCCTGGAGGCGGAGTGCCCAGCGGGCGAGACGACCTGTGGGATCTTTGAGGGAGGCGAGCCAGCAGAGAGCGTGGTGGTCGGTGATAAATAGTCGGCCGTATAAGTAAGGGCGAAATTTCGTGACTGCCCACACCAGCGCTAGGCATTCGCGCTCTGTGATGGAATAATTACGCTCCGAGGTGGACAGCAGCCTGCTGGCATAAGCTATCACGCGATGCTGCCCACGTCGCTGAGCCAACACAGCACCTATTCCGTAACCGCTACCATCGGGGCGCACTTCGGTCGGCGCCGTAGGGTCGAAGTGAGCCAGCACAGGAGAAGAAGTGAGCAAAGTGGTCAGGTCGGAAAACGCTGCTCGAGGGAGCCCAGGTAAACGTCTCATCTGGTTTGAGTAAATCTGTTAGGGGCCGAGTGATTTCCGCGAAGTTCTTGATGAACCGCCGAAAATAGGAGCAGGGCCCCACAAAGCTGCGGACATCTTTGGCGGTTTTTGGCACAGGAAAGTCCTTCACTGCTCGAACTTTTTCTGGGTCAGGCTGTACGCCGTAAGCGTCAACAATATGTCCAAGTATTGTAATGCGAAGGCGACCAAACTGGCACTTGGATGAATTCAGCTGAAGGCCGGCAAGACGGAATACATCAATAATTTTCGACAATCTCTCAAGGTGCGCTTCAAAAGTGGGAGCAAACACAGTCACGTCATCCAGATAACAAAGGCACTTAGACCACTTGAATCCATGGAGCAGGAAGTCCATCATTCGTTCAAAGGTGGCGGGGGCATTACATAAGCCGAAAGGCATGACTTTGAATTGGTAGAGGCCATCGGGTGTTACGAAAGCCGTCTTCTCTCGGTCCATGGGGTCCACGGCAATCTGCCAATAACCAGAACGAAGATCGATGGAAGAAAAGTAGGCGGCACCGAGGAGGCAATCAAGGGCGTCGTCAATGCGGGGCAGAGGGTATGCGTCTTTCTTGGTGATGTTGTTAAGGTGGCGATAGTCCACACAAAATCGCCACGATCCGTCCTTCTTTTTAACTAATACCACGGTGGATGCCCAGGGACTGGAGGATGGTTCAATAATGTCCTTCGCTAGCATCTTGTTCACCTCCTTCTGAATTATGCTCCGCTCAAAAGCAGACACTCTGTAGGGATGGCGGTGAACAGGGTTGGCATCACCTGTGTGTATGCAATGCTGGACAAAGGACATCTGCCCAAGAGGTCGGTCGCCAAAATCGAAAATATCCTAGTAGGCCTCGAGAAGATGTTGTAGGGCTTCAACTTGTGGAGGCGGCAGATCGGTGGCGATCATGCCTACAATTTGACGGCTGCCCGAATGTGTTGTGAGTGACGTGCGCTGCGGTGAAACAAGTGTGTCTAAGACAAGCACTTCAATTTGTGAATCGAGCAATGGACACAGGTGGGCCACAGAAATGCCTTGTGGAAGCACATGATTCATGTAGCCGAAATTGACAAGAGGTAGACAAGTTTTGTTATCTGTGATGCTGAGCACTGTATAGGGCACTGCAACATTGTGCGCAAGGAGTACGTCGGTGAGAGGCGTAGCGTAATAGTCACCGTCGGGCACAGCTGGTGAGCACAGAAAATCGACGTACGTCACAGTTTTGGAGGGCAGGCGAACAAAGTCGCTGCATTGTAATCGGCATGTAGGTTGGTACGGGGCGGCACTGATTTGTGGCAGTTCAAGGCGGAGCACACCAGTGGAGCAATCAATCAGAGCAGAATTGGCGGCAAGAAAATCGAGGCCTAGTATGAGGTTGTGGGGACATGTTGCAAGCACGGTAAAGAGGACGACCACTTGCTGACCGGCTGCGGTAAGTTGAGCTGTGCACATACCGACGACAGGGACTGTTGCACCATCTGCAACTTGGACGACACTGGTCAAGGGGGGCGTGAGGACCTTCTTCATGCGACGACGAAAACGCGAACTCATAATACAGACGTGGGAGCCCGTATCTATCAAAGCTTCAACAGGTGTGCCATCAACATATACTTCTAGGGTGCTCCGTTTCAAACATAAGGGCAACAGAGGATTTTTGGGTAAGGTCAATAGGGCAGCTTCACCTCCAGAAGCTGCGCAGCCTAGTTTTTCGGGGACATGCGGCGGTTAAACGATGGCGAGGGAGAGCGGCGACGCGTATTTGAACGAGAAGGGCGGCTTTGAGGCGGTGGCGACGACGGGACAGGGTGGCCGTAGTCCTCGGGGGCAGTAAATGCTGTAGACTCAGTGCGGGTCGGATAACGGTGGTTTGGTGGACGGAATGAGTTACTGTAAGCGGGGTACGAGCCAGAAGACACAGATGGCCATTGGCTGCGGCAGTAACGAGCGATGTGTCCTGCGCAACCACAGCGGAAGCATATTGGCTTATCATCAGCTGTTCGCCATTCAGACGGGTTCCTGGTTCGAATAGAGTACGGACGGCGACGTCTCATGTCCACAGAAGCTATCGAGGGACCAGTATTATCCAGGGTGGGTGCAGTGGACAGGATACCAAGGTTGGCGAATTCCTGGCGGACAACAGCCTGGATCAAGGCGACAGCTGGCATAAGGCGTCGGGCAACGTCGGTTTGTCGGCAGCCGGGTAAGCGGCCTCGAGTTCACGTCGGACGATGCGCGTCACGTCTTCGGTTGTAGACGGATGACAAGGAGTGGCTTCGCAAGACGACGTTGCCGCGGTGTTGAGTAGGCGCTGAAACTGCTGCAAAATGCGTCGACTCTTCGCCTGCTCGAGACGGCGGCACTCTTTGATCACGGCGTCGATGGTCGTTACGTTGGTAAATACAAGCAGGCTGAACGCATCGTTGGCGATTCCTTTTAAAACGTACGAAATCTTGTCGGCCTCAGTCATGTTGGGATCGGCCCTTTGACGCAAAGCTAAGACGTCTTGAATATAATTATAAGTCAAGTAGGGCTCAGTGGACGTCTGTGCCCGTACAGCCAATTGCTTTCGGGCATCAAGCTGTTGACCAAACGGGTTGCCAAAGAGGTTGCGGAGCTGTTGTTTAAACATTTCCCAGATTGTGATTTCGTGCTCGTGGGTCGCAAACCAGATGCGAGTGGTCTTGTCAAGATAGCAAATGACACTCGCAAGCATAACGGTTGGGTTCCAGCCATATTGCTCGCTGACGCGCTCGTACATGCTAAGCCACTTGTCCACATTCGCGTTGTCCTCTCCAGTAAAGGTACCGGGATCACGGGGTTGCGTTAGGGCGACGTGCCGGGTTGCTGTCGTTGCTGAGGTAGGTGGCGAAGCCGTATCCTCACCCGGAGCCATGGTAGCAGACTTAAGGAGGTGTCCACTGCGTAGCTCTGTTGTCAGAAGAGTACCCAGCACCTCCACCAAAATGTTACGTGGAAAATAAAAGTTGTCAGTCCACAGCCACAATGCAGCTCACCGACCACGTCCACTTCTTCACTCTCAGACTGAGGCACCTTTCTTGGGTATGCCCCACTATGCCCTCTTTCAGTCAGACGAAATCACGTAACAATATAATGGTCCCACATAAAACAAACTTTCGCTTGAAATGAACGATATCCGCATGACCGTGGAATTATATATCATTTTAATGGCACAAAATTGCACTTACAAAGAACGTCTGCGAGCGTCGTCGATTGGTTACTGTGAACAGAGATGGTGGTCTGGTAACTTCTTGGAAAACCACTTTCGACCATTGATAAGTCATCAGCGCGGTGCTCATAAATTCTTATTGTTAAATGACGACCCTACCATCGTCGGCCATCGACTGTACCCGATCGTCTGCTTCTTGTCTGGATCCGTGTCGTATCGTTCCAGTGCGCTTGCTTGCACTACCCCACTGACTTTGAATTCGTTTCGTGTTTAAGACTTGTTTTCGCTCACTTCGCACTCGGCCCAGCATGCCCTCTTCATGGTTCGGAAGCGTAAAAACGACTTTTACACAGAACGAATTGCGAATTATCAAAAGTTGGCGGGGCAGGCAAGTTTCCTGATGCCACAATGCGATTCTTCGACCTCTGAGCACGCAGACCACTCTCCCAAGTTTTCCTATGCGCGAAGTTTGCATTTGGTCGACCCTGCATGTAAGCTACCCGACCTCCCTTCCACCCGCGTGTTTTGATTTTCAAGGTTGCCTTCTCACCTTATGCTCCCCTACTCATGCATCACTCTATCGCAACTTCACATGTCGCTCGCAAGTCTGCTTTCCTCTCTTTATCGCAACTCTTCCCCTCTCACTTCTCCGCGACGCCAGCGGCCAGCTAAGCTGGCTTGAATGCAGTTTTCTGACGAGAAATGGGTTCATAAATCGCGCCTATGCGTCATGCTTGCTGTTGGTGTGCGTGCGAGGCCTTCTGCTTTCTTTCCTGCTGCACAACAAATTGTTGAAAGTGTGACTGCTTGGCTTGGCCGCAATTCGCCCATTTAAGACTTAAAGGAGCCGCGTCGTGGAGCGCTTGCTCATACCTGTTGACCGCCCGGCAGCTAACTTGATGCTTTGGGCGTCCCTGTATACTATTCAGCTGTAGGGATGGTGAAGGCTGCGTGGGCAGTGGTGATGGTTACATGTGTGAAACTGTTTTCGCGAGGCTAACTTAGTCGATGTCAGACCCAATACTGAGTCTGAAGCTTCCAAACAGAACCACTTCAGCAGCAATTTGTGGCAGCACGTCTTTGACACCGACATGGAAGGGCGTGCAGGACATCTGTTGCGATGATTTCATCATGGCTGATAATGATGCCGGCACTGTGGAACCCTGGATGGATGAGGGCATTGTGAATGAAGTGCATGGCAAGAGCGATTTGGTGGAATTGGATGATGACGATGACGAAACTTTGGAGCCAGTGCCCACAAGCATGCTTTTTGCAGTTACCTACATTGAGAGACCCAGGCAGCTTGTTTATGCCAAGGACCTCGGCGAAGAGCACACTGCTGCTTTAAGTAAACTCGAGACTAACCTTATCACTTCTGCTCTTCAAAACACATGCATCGGGAAAGAAAAATTTCGTGTTTTCACTGCCAAGTATTTTAAAAGCTTGTTTCATTTACTACGAACTTCGGGATACAGCAAACAGATGATGCATCACACTTAGGTTCGTTATAAGTGGGCTCTACTGTATCTTTATTGATAATATTGTTGTGCTTCAATTTACTCCAGCTTAACATACCTAATGCATCGCTGTAGGTGGCTCTTCTGGTGAAAGCAACTGTGGCACTTTAATTTTTGTTAGCTTGATGATGAATATTGGTTGAGTTTTTTCAGTCATAAATATTGCCGCATTCAACCTGCAGAGGAGAGCTCGCACAGCCAGAGAGGAAGACGAAGCTCTTGCCCGGTCCTCTTTACGAGCGCCTTTCATTTTTAATTAAAGTGAGCTCTTCTATATCGAACTCCTGCTGTGTCTGCGTCGTGACACTGGTGGAGGTGCTGGGTACATGTCCAGGACACTTTCCAACAGCCCGGGATTTAGTCCACAAAGACTTCCGCTCGTCGAAACACCCGTTCACCGCTCCAGCCGCCGCCTGTTAGGCCTGAGCCCAGAGTTTGGTCCTTGGACGGAAAACATGACCGCGCCGGGAAGCAGTTGCCCCATCATGACGAGCCCAAGCACGACACAGGTGACTGTTTTCACCCCTAAAACTCCTGTGGACTTCCATGGCAACACATATGAGGACGCAGATGACTGGCTTGAGGAGTTCGAGCGCACAGCCAACATTAACGGGTGGAACGCTGCACAGAAGTTGGGGTACGTGTATTTCCCTCTTTAAGACGGGGCTCGCACGTGGTTCACGAATCGCGTGTGGTCAACGTGGGACGAGTTCCGGCGGAAGTTCGTGGACACCTTCGCTAACACCGAAAGGCGGGAGCATGCACAACGACTCCTTCAATCACGGATTCAAAAGCCCAACGAGTCTGTTGCTATGTTTGTTGAGGACATGGCTCGTCTCTTTCATCGAGCCGATCCCGATATGTGCGAGAAGAGAAAGATCAGCCACCTCATGCGTGGTGTTAAAGAGCAGCTGTTTGCTGGTCTCGTACGGAACCCACCTTCAAGCGTCAACGAATTTTCGAAGGAGGCGACCGCCATAGAACGCGCACTACAGCTACGGTACTGCCAGTACGACCGTCCAAACAACACCGGACAAATCAGCGCAACCGCCGTGACCACTGTGACTCCTGACGAGCGTTCTTTGCGTGACCTGATACGCGAAATTGTGCAAGAAGAGGTGAAGAAGCTCGCCGCCACACCGAATGACTGCGCAATTACGTCGGTCACAGAAGTTGTTCGCCAAGAAATAAGGCAAGCGCTTTCACTTCCCGAGCCGAACACTGAAATAGTTAGGCCAACACATGCAGATATTCTCCGTCGACAGCCTAGATCTAACGTGCCGCCACCTCAACAGTACCACCAGCAACAGCCGCCGACAGTGCCTTGGTACTACAGGGAAACGTCGACACCGATGCGACCCCCACTCCGCAAAACCGACATATGGCGTACCCCCGACTACAGGCCCCTGTGCTTCCATTGTGGGGAAGCAGGCCACATCGTGCGGTATTGTCCTCATCGCGTTGCCGGGTATCAAGGATTTCCGTTCACTACCCCTCGGCGCTATTTCGACGGAAGGCGCAACGTTGAAACGAGCGCGACGATCCCGCGAGACGTTTCTCCTGGGTTCTGGTCACGCTCGCCCTCCCCAGGTCATTTTCCCCAATCTAATAGGGGTAGCACCACGAACATGGCGAAAGGAAGGTCTCCCAGTCCACGCCGGGGAAACTAAAAGCAGCGACCTTAGAAGGGAAGGTTGCGAATTGCCGAAGATTTGAAAATCCCCCATTACCGCCGCATGAAGTGCTGCACATTCCGAATGAACCGACGAAAGACGAGATTGTCACCGCCGACATTACACTTTCAATTGACGGTCACGACGTGACCACATTGGTCGACACTGGTGCGGACTTTTCATTAATGAGTGCGAATCTGGCCGACCAACTCAAGAAGGTAAAAATGAAATGGACGGGGCCGCAAATTAGAGGAGCCGGAGGCCAGCTGCTGACATCTACCGAAAAGTGCACCGCACGAATCAAGATCGGGGATTCATCATTCGTGGCAACCTTGGTTATTCTTTCAGAGTGTTGTAAACGGGCCATTTTGGGTATGGATTTCCTGCGGGAGTACGGTGCCATTATAAATATACCGGACGATGTACTGACCTTTTCAGCGGACCATAGCGCAGCGCTGCAGCGCAAGCCCATGCACGTGATTGACGACGTGACCATGCCACCGTTGTCATGCCGCCTCGTCTCTGTCACATGTAACACGCAGCATAGTGGAGAAGGTGTCGCGGAACAAATATCGACGCTTTTACTCTCTCGAGGAATCGCTATTGCCAGAAGTCTCGTCAGTGTAGTGTCTGGGCAAGCAGAGGTCCTGTTGACAAACTTCAGCAACGAGCGTCGACACATTGCAGAGGGTACCACAGTTGCATACTTCGAAGAAATTGTAGAATTCCGCGAGTGCTTCGCAGTACAACAGGCAGAGACGCCGGTCGCTTCAACACCACTGCCTGTCGACGTGAGCACAGATTTATCGCCAGCGCAGAGGCAGAGTCTTCTAGATATTCTCGGCCAGTTTGAAGATTGTTTTTCGTCGACCTCGAGGGTAAATCAAACGCCACTGACAAAGCACCGAATTATAACGGAAGAGACGGCAAGACCAATTCGACAAAACCCATACCGCGTGGCACCGAAATAACGCGAAGCAATCCAAGAACTAGTCTAGAAAATGCTCAATGATGACATTATTCAGCCGTCAAAAAGCCCTTGGGCATCACCGGTAGTGCTAGTTAAGAAGAAAGACGGCAACTTACGCTTCTGTGTGGACTACCGCAAGCTGAACCGCGTGACAAAGAAAGACGTATACCCACTACCGCGTATTGACGATTCACTTGACAGGCTGAGGCATGCACGCTTCTTCTCGTCGATAGACCTTAAAAGTGGTTATTGGCAAATCGAGGTCGATGAGCGGGACAGAGAAAAGACTGCTTTTGTTACGCCTGACGGGCTTTACAAGTTTAAAGTCTTGCCCTTCGGATTGTGCTCAGCCCCAGCAACATTTCAGAGACTGATGGATACTGTCCTATCAGGCCTTAAGTGGCAGACGTGTCTGGTATACCTCGACGTCATTGTTCTCTCACCAACATTCGAGGAACATCTAAGACGGCTGCTAGTAGTATTTCGAGCAATACAGTCCGCTGGGTTAACGCTGAAACCTGAGAAATGTCATTTGGGTTTCAAGGAACTCCGATTCTTAAGACATGTGATGAAGGTGTTCATCCAAACCCCGACAAGATCGATGCCGTCCGAAAATTTCTGGTGCTGACGGACAAGAAGGCTGTGAGACGTTTTCTTGGCCTTTGCGCCTACTACCGCAGATTTATCGCCAATTTCTCGCACATAGTGTCGTCCTTAACACGCATAACGAGAGACGATGTTCCATTTTTATGGGGCAAAGAGGAACAAGCAGCATTTGACGCTCTACGACAGCGCCTGCAGACACCCCCTGGGCTTGCTCACTTTGACGAGGACGCTCCAACCATGATCCACACTGATGCCAGCAACGTAGGTTTAGGCGCTGTACTCGTCCAGTGGCAAGACTCAGCTGAGAGAGTGATTGCATATGCAAGTAGGACGCTTTCCCGTGCCGAGTCCCATTATTCCACAACGGAAAAGGAATGTCTTGCTGTAGTATGGGCAGTTCTGAAGTTTCGCCCATACCTCTACGGCCGTCTCTTCCACGTAGTCGGCGACCACCACTCTCTTTGCTGGCTGACCAACTTGAAGGACCCATCCGGTCGGCTAGCGCGCTGGAGCTTACGCCTACAAGAATTCGATATGACGGTCGTCTATAAGTCGGGACGACAGCACTCTGATGCTGATTGCTTATCCAGGTTGCCTATAAAGCAAGATGATGTCTCAGAAGATGGTGACATGGCATTTTTAGGAGTGGTCGACACGGTCACCATTTCGTCTAAGCAGAAAGAAGACAGTGAGTTGCTCCCTCTTATTAATTTTCTTAACGGCCAGTCTACAAGCGTTCCCAAGATATTTGCAAGGAGCCTGCCATCATTCTGCTTGCGCAGTGGTGTCCTATACGAGAAGAACTTCGCCCCCAGCGGAAATGCCCACTTACTTGTCGTCCCGACATCCATTCGCGATGAGATCCTGAGCGCTTGCCACGATCAGCCAACCTCCGGCCACCTCGGATACACGCGCACATTGGCCAGAATCCAACAAAAGTACTACTGGCCGAAGCTTCCAGGCACTGTAAAGCATTACGTCCGCACGTGCCTCGATTGTCAACGACGAAAATCGCCACCTTTAAAACCAGCCGGATTGTTGCAACCAGTTCAAGTGCCCACCATGCCTTTTGCACAAATCGGAATGGATCTCCTTGGACCATTTCCGACTTCGCATACTGGAAATAAGTGGGTAATTGTCGCTACGGACTATCTTACTCGCTACGCAGAAACAAAGGCTTTATCAAGTGGAACCGCAGTAGAAGCGGCACAATTTTTCATTGAAAATATCGTTCTGAGGCATGATGCTCCTACAATTATAATAACAGACAGAGGTACCGCTTTCACGGCCATGCTCCTCAAGTCAGTGCTTGAGTTGAGCGGAACAGCGCATCGAAAAACTACCTCCTACCACCCACAAACCAACGGCTTAACAGAACGCCTCAACAAGACAATTGCTGATATGCTTAGTATGTACATCGACGTGGATCATAAAAATTGGGACGACGTTCTACCATACGTGACGTTTGCCTATAATACGGCGCAGCAGGAAACTACACAGAGCACGCCATTTAGTCTTCTTTATGGCCGTGAAGTGACGACAATGCTTGATGCCCTGCTGCTGCACGACTGCGAGGATAGAGACATGGATGTTCAAGCCTTTACCCAACGAGCTGAAGAGGCACGGCAGCTAGCACGCGTGCGAATCGCCCGACAGCAGAGTTACGACGCACAACGTTATAACCTGCGACACCGATACGTCACTTATCAACCAGGCGAGAAAGTGTGGGTCTGGAGCCCTATTCGCCGACGCGGCCTTTGTGAAAAGTTACTGAAGAAGTACTTTGGTCCCTACAATGTTATACGGCGCCTAAGTGACGTGAATTATGAGGTCATCCCTGACAGTTCCTCGCGAGCTCAAAAATCTGAAATCGTACACGTTGTGCGGATGAAGCCATATTGCAGTGAGCCAGTTGCGTAATACGTCAACTACATACACCGCAAATTCTGTAGCCGAGCATCGGGTCGATGCTCTTCCTGGAGGGAGGCAAATGCCGCATTCAATCTGCAGAGGAGAGCTCGCACAGCCAGAGAGGAAGACGAAGCTCTTGCCCGGTCCTCTTTACGAGCGCCCTTCATTTTTAATTAAAGTGAGCTCTTCTATATCGAACTCCTGCTGTGTCTGCGTCGTGACAATATAGGTTGAAAGCTAGTTGTGGCTGACATTTCTGTGGTAAAAAAAATTGTTCTAAAATAAAATGATAATGATAAATTTTTAGGCAGGGGGTTCACAGTTTTCCCAGAAATATGCAAGAGCTGTACTACTTTCTGTGGGAGAATTTGAAAGCAGTACTCTGCGTGTCACAATAATCGCTGCTTGTCAAACATTGGAGTCTATATGCTGACTGTGCACGTTTTTACTGGAAAGCTTATTGGTGGTTTATTTTTCCTCATCTTTTCAGAAGCCGCACGCAAACATAAAATGAAGAAGCTTACTGCAGAACTTGAAGACAGCAAGAAGGACTTGGATGAAAAAGTATTGTATAGTTGAGCTTGTTTTTTTTGTTCTGAAGAGGTGTCAGTCAACTCAAATTGAGGTCCCGCTCAGACAGGTGTAATTTGCCTAAAATGTAGCTGGTTGCTGGTTTGAAGTGGGTGACGCTTTTTCTAATTCAAACTTTGGATTGTTCGTCTTCATTGTTAAAGAAACGTCAAGAGGTGGGGTGCAGTGTGTGCTGCTGCATTTAAATTGTGATGCTTAAATACATACCACATGCGCACTTAGAGGCACACATGCAAGGTTCTCTTAGTTCGAAGGTTACTAAAGCCCAGCTGTTGAATAAATGTGTGTGTTGCCTGTGAGAAATTCGTTGACTGGTTGTGCACTATGTGACAGCATATGTACATGCAGAACTTTACGAAGATTTATGAATAGGATGCTTGTCCTATAAAATATAAAGTGGCAAGGTGATCTCCAAACCAGGGCATTTGAACTTTTGCAGTCTCAGTTGTACCAGAACACAGTCGACATTAAGATGGCTCTGGAAGAGCAGCTCGGAGAGCTGCAGCAGCGTGTTGAGTGTCTGACAGCGGACAATGGTAAGATTTACTTCAGATTAAGTGATATCACTTTATTTTAGAATCTAATGATGGAAGGAAGCAGTATGAGCTGTCTCAATAAATATTGTCGACTTTTCAGGATAATACCCTAGGAAATAACAACATAAGGGCTTCATTTGACATAGTAACATGGTTAGGTAGTGGCATGGCAGTCACTGTTCATTATCAAGGACTCTGGAACTGGCGATCGATGGAAGGCTAGTACAAGTGTTAGCAAACTGATGAGAGTTTAGGTATAGCTACAAGTATCAAGATGCCTAGCAAGTTTGCTGGCAGATCTCCATGGATATTATATGATTGATGTGAGCTAAACTCATTTTAAGTGTCATGTTAATAGTTGAGCATATGACACTGATGTGTATTGCAAACCATGAAGTGAACCACTTGTGCATGTCTTGCAATGCAGCCAAGTGCCAAGACAAGATGCACTTTCTCGCCCAAGAGCATAGTACTGTTGTCACACAGAGAGACGGCCTGCAGGAGCAGCTCAGGCTAGAAAAGGTATGTCTGCCTCCTCATGTGGGCTTGTATCTGCATAACCTTTTGCTAGGGTTGGGTGTATAAATTTATTTTTTTTCATAAACCTTCTATCCAGAAGGCTTCCACAAAATGGAATCGCCATAAGTATTTAGTATCTTCTCACTATGTGTTTTTTCCGTTGGGTCTTTGTGTACAGTCTCCCAGATCGCCTCATTAGCTTAGACGGCAAAGCGACCAATTTCTAAAGGAATTGGTCTTGGAAGAAAAACAGGTGATCACTGTACATGCTAACTAGGTTAGTATAGATAAGTACCTTCAATTAGTTTCATAAATTTCTCTAATGTTGGCTGCTGTCCAATGACTGTATTCAGTGTGTTCCATTCTCGACTTACGCGTGGAAAGAACGAATAAAAAAAGTATCATTAAATGAGTATTCTACGAGTTCCCATGCGTGCCTTTGCCTCATCGTTCTGGTGTCTCGAAAGTTCAAGTCAAGATCTGGGTTTACGCGGAGTGATCTGCGTAAAAGTAGATAAAGAAATTTAATCCGGAAAACCTTTGCACGATTGTGAAGGGTGGCTAGACCAGCACGGTGTAATAGAGCAGTAGGTGAGTCATTGCGCCCGTATCTGTTGAAGATAAAGCGCACTGCTTTCCGCTAAACCATTTCCTGTATAGCGATATTATTCACAGTGTGAGGGAACCACACAATACTAGCATATTCTAAGACCTGGCGGACAAATGTGACGTAAGCAAGATGCTTCATTTCATGTGTGGCGAATCACAGGGCCTGTTTAATAAAAAATGATTTGCTCATCGCTTTTTTCGACACTTGACGCATGTGCTCTGTCCAACTAAGATCAGACGCAATTGTGATACCAAGGTATTTGTACTGGTTAACTCTTCGTAGTGGCACATTATTAATATGGTATTGAAAATCAAACTTAGACACCTTGTTGGTAATAGACATAAATACAGTTTTGTCAATCTTTATAGTCATTTGCCAATCAGTGCACCACTGAGCTATTTTGTTTAGTGAATTACTTAACTTCACCTGATCATCATGATGATGTATTTCATTGTAGAGCATACAGTCGTCTGCAAGGAGTCTGAGTTTAACGTCTGCGTAGTTATGTAATTTATATAAGGAACAAAACTGGAGCTACTACAGACCCCTGCGGAACGCCTCACAACACCAGAGCTAGGTCAGAAGTGTGGATGCCATGCTGTACGTATTGGTGACGGTCAGTTAAGTAATTAGTTATCCATCGGAAGATGGGGCCATCGCCTAACTAGTGATTAAGTTTCAGTAGTAGTTTAGGGTGCCAGAGGCGGTCAAATGCCTTCGAGAAGGCGAAAAAAATATCATCAGTTTGAATACGTTCATTTATGCAGAGAGACAGGTCATGAAGTGTTTCGACGAGCTGTGTAACTGTAGATAGTCCTGATCTAAAGCCATGCTGGTTGGAATGCAGCATGTTGTTTGATTCAATAAAGCTAATTAGAAATTTGAACACAATATGTTCAAGAATTTTACTACTTGTGCAGGTGATCGAAATAGGGCTATAATTAGAAGGACTAGCGACAATACCTGATTTAAATATTGGAGAATTTTGGCAATTTTCCATTCAGCTGGAATGCAGCAGTCTGCCAGTGATTTGGAGTATATCAAATAAAGATGTTTACTGACTGGTTCTGCATATCGTTTAAGGAAGCCATTCGGGATTCCATCTGTACCGCAACTTTTTTTTTCATTGATGCCTAGAAGCAGTGACAGAATGCAAGCCTCTGATAAAGAAGGCGTGCCTAACAATTGGATATCCTTATTATATAAAGAAGCATTTATGTTCACAGTGCCATTATCGACTGTAAGAATCGATCGAAAATAACAGTTGAAGTCATCAGCTCTTGCTTGGTCTTGACCTTCTGGTGAAGGTCGATTAGGCAATCTTGTGTTCATATGTTTCCAGAATTTGTGGTTTATGACCAGGTTGTAATCAGGTTATAACCTGAAGGCAGGAAGAGAAAGAAAAAAAAAAAGATGGCTGCAACGGTGCTCAAAAGCGGGCGGGAGGGGGACCTGGTTCTCGGAACACCCTAGTGGAGATAGGGGCACAAGATTGCTCATAGAGCGCATGCGCACATTGTCGTTAATTTGGCCGCTGTGTTTTGCTTTTATCGATTCAGCATTTGATGCTCGCCCATTCAGGTAAAAGAGATGTACATGGGCGGCTTTTCATAAAAGTCACAGTTGCGCCACAAGGGTGAATCAATCAATGTGATAGCAGCAAATGCAACTTTATACGAAGTGAGGCTGGCAGCTTACTCTGATCTCACGTAACAGTCCAAAACGTTGGTGTTCGAGAATATGGCCAAACCAAGGAGAGCAATGCTTTTCGCACAGTCTTTTCGCAGTGCGAGTTCAAAACGTGGAAGTGTGTGCGAGTCGCTCACTGTTGACTGCCAAGATAGCATCTGCGCCAGTGATCGCGACCACGTCCTTAGAAGCGAAGTTCATAGTTGTTGCCCGAATGACACCCCCACTTTCTCATTTCTTTTATGCTCCTCGAAAGTGGGCGGAGCCCTTCCTCTTTTCTTGGGCTACGTGCCTCCTGGGCGGGGGTATCTGATGTTATTGCACGTACCCTCTGAGTAACGTAGAGGAGCCGGTCTGATCATTTGATCTCTGCTTCCGCTGCGTTCGTCGCCCTTGCTCGTGCGCTGATAGAACATAGGATGTGCAGGGGTATGGTACCAATTTTTTATTTATACAGGATATGATGGCAACGATTAACACCCACCGGGAGTGTCTATATAATTTCATTGCAATAATGAGGCTATTGCACAATTTAGCTGTGTGTTTGAAAAGTACAACGATGCTGCTTCACAAGGGCTTTAAACGGGGCTACATCTGCTCTGAATGTTCCTACTGCTTTAAACTTGCCGGAAGGCCCTTCTGGCTCATGCAAGCCTGCTCAGAAATGTAAAACGTCTTTCTGGCTGCTCCAAGCCTGCTGCAAAAAGCATGTTTGCCTGCTCCCACGACTGCTCCCAAACCCATGTACCCTGTTGCACCCTGATGTTTTTGTGATACTGAACTCTCCTTTTTACAAATAATGGAAAGTGGGGTTTTAATTGCAGTATTTGCAACTGTAGCATTAAAAGCATGAGTGAAGCAACTGGAGCAATTGCAAATGTATTTTGTGCATGTGCAAAATGCTCTAGAGTGCTAACAGTCACTGCATTCATATAATATTGCCCTCTGAGTGCTCTGCATATGCTGTTAATGTTTCACATCTTTGCTGTATCCTCAGTGATGAAAATTGCTTTTTTTTTTTTCACCTAGCTTTTGTGAATGGAGCTCTTTTTTCTTAATTTACATCCATTTTTTAAGACATGACTTAGAGAGGGTTATATGGTCTTAAATAGGCTAAATATTGCAAATATTACGATGTAACATATTTTGCTGCTTTGAACTTGCACCCTACGGCTGTTCAATGCCTGCTACTATATAAATCCGCTCTGAAACTTGGTTAAAACCGTGCATTTTTTCCTGATTACCAAACCAGGAACTTTTCAGCTGCAAAGACTGGTCGTTTGATGAGGATCAGTTATAAGCCACAGTTGGGGCAATTTCACTCAAAGAAATAATGAGGGAAGAGTAAAGGGGAGCCTGATGATGATGATTAGCCTGAAGTGAATGAATATGCAGCTGGAATTTCGTTGGTTCCCAGCTAGCATTCGGCATTACTCCAGCGTGACATTCGTCAACTTCGAGCTCAACGATGCTATTATATAGCTCAATTAATGAACCGGAAATATTTCGTGATAGGAAAGGAAACATTATCATCTGAAAAATATTCTTTACTAATCACACTGTTTACTAATCACTGTCTGCCTTGAACTAAAAAAGGCGTGTTTTTGCACAAGCCTAAGGAGGCCCTCTTTGAATGGTGGTATGCTGTGCTCCTTTCTAGGAAGAAAAAGCTGTGCTGGAAGATTGGTTGAAGAAGCTGGCTGGAGGGATCTGCACCCAGCTGGACGTGGAAAACACGTCATCGGTGGTGATCATGGAAAACTTTGGCAACGTGCTGGGCGAACTGCTACTTGAACTCAACACTCTTCGTGATGAGTAACTGCATTTCTTGTTCTCTCTTATGTAAATTGAATCATGTAACGAGACAATCTTGGTCTTGCCTTTTCAAAAATGGCTGTAATGCCATATCTTTGGTGTCACAATACCAAACATAATAAAGTGTGAGATCTCGAATCATCTTACCTGAGATATAGTGTGAGAGGATGGATAACTTTGTTAGGAGATTGAAACGTGTGATTTAACTGACCTAAGCGTGCACAGACCAAGACGAAAAGGAAGAACAACAGGACAACTGCTTACTTGCAAATAAGAGATTAATGAATACGAAATATAAAAATATGCTTTCTTGTTCAGTAAGCGCTTGTCCTGTTATCTTTCCTTTTCATTTAGGTCTGTGTGGGCTTAGATAAGTTAAATAATATCACCGAGATAACCATTTATGATATCGAAAATATAAATTTAATGTTCTTCCCCCGAAACTTTGTACCCTGTGTTCGCAGACAGCTTAGTAGTTTACTTATCATACCGCACAGTCATGGATTTTGCAGACAGTTCTTTCATTTTGCTCGTTTCTGAAAACCTTAGCGTTTAACACTTCGTGAGCACGAGGGTGAACTGCTTAAAAAAACGGCAAGTATTTGCCATTAGCTTACAAAGCATACTGGAATCACATGTAAATTTTGGCATGACTGCCATGATTTTTTCTTTTAATGAAAGCCTTGTATAACATCTTCCTTGTGCAGAAAAGTAGCAAACGACGGCACCATCAAATTGTTGACTGCTGACAAAGGTAGTGTCCCAGTTTATTTTATCCTCCTCCTTGCAATGTCTTGTCCACAGTGATGAAAGTGCTGCTTCAGTCGCTCCAAAGTGTAATATTTGTTCGTAAGTGCTCTGAACCTGTTTTAGCATGGCGCTGGAAAGTGCAAAACAGTGACCTTTATCAGAGTGACCATCCAAGAAGCCTAAATGAAAACAAAAAAAAGCTGTATGCTGTCATCTATAGTATGCAGCTTCTATACTAGGATATCGACAGTAGTAGATGTACGGGCATCATCTAGATATATATCTGATTTAACTGTGTATTTGTACCTGACGAGCAGACTGTATTTGGGAATTAAGATTAGTTTATCATACTGACTGCTAGTGGCTACTCCAAAATAGTATTTTTGCTTATCTAGAATCTGCTCCAAAAACCAGAATGTCACTTTTATCACTGTGTTTATTAATGATTTGTTATTAACAGAAGGTGCATGTGACTTCATCAGTGCAAGCACTAGAAATAATGGTGTATTTGTTGACTTCAAAGTTTGCACGTCAAGTATTGCTTTTCATGTTATATGCATATTGTAGGCATCTATTACGTGCTTCATCCTCATCTGAACAGCAGTCAATCATCATCATCTGTTCTGGCTGACAATCATCATCGTCATTGAACGTGCGCTTCATCTTCGGGTTTGTTGCGCTTGTTTGTTCGCGAGTTCACGGCCAATAAACCTCGTTACAACCGAGTCGTCATAATATATGCAATCTTCAGCATTCAGCATTGGGTTCATTCTTGAGGAGGTAATGCGAAATATGAAGACACAATTGATGAACGAAGAGATGAGACAGGTGTTAACATCACATTAACACTGTCATGACCATGAGAAATTTGCCTGTTTATAGGTTGTCCAGAAAACGTCATTTTTATGGCACCCAAAGTTTTTTATGTTAATGTTTATAGTAATAAATTGTATACTAAGGAGTTATTTTTCAAACAAAGTCAGTTTGAAACTACAACTTTATTAATAATAGTACAAAAAATGATCAAACGAAAAAAAAAGGTGTAACATGAACAAAGAAATTTTATGAGACTATCAACACTGCTCTGAACAGCGTAAGAAAAAAAAATCGAAATACATATTTTAAGCACAAGGAACATGCACAATTATCCTGTAAATATAAGCACTGTAAATGCAAATATTTTGCGTATATAGAATAACATTACATGTGTTGTATTTCATGCCACCATGCGAAGCAGTTTTGCGATGCGACAAAAAGACAAGCTTGCATCACATATTCCACAGAAAACATTTGTTTTCTGTTTTCTCCAATAACTTGAGCAGTAAAAAAATAGACAAAGTTGAGAGCTCTAGCGAAAAGGGCAGTTTCAAAGTTCAGTCTGTGGGAATTGAGGCTGGCCCGCTGCCTTTGCGCGGGCTTTCCCGCCTTTTCTGCCATTCTCATGTCCCGACATGTCTGCCCTCCTTTGCTGTCTGCCGCGCTGGGAAGGGCGGAGTGACGTTTAACTCCCTCACCCGGTAGCGGATGTTGACTGTGGCGCCGCGCGCGGGGACTCGCAAGAGGTTTTCGCGCGCTGCGTCGGGAGCAGTGAGTACAGTCCGGGACTTCAAACGGTGAGCCACGCATTCTTTTCCGTCCGTGGAGTCCCGTCGCTCGGGGCTCGTCGGACTTCGCTGACGGCGCCTCGCGCCCGATGCGAACGCTCACCTTTTGTTGCCCCGCTGCGTACTCACGGCCGAAGGGCAGTACGGTGTCCTAGTGCGTGGCCTAGCTACGCCGACCCGTCTCCCTTCGAAGCCAACGCGAGCGCCTTTGCCCTCGCTCGAGCAACCGGCCCCTTTGTCCCGGTGTTTCCGTGGATCACCTTTACCGCGGAGACGTGCTCGTGGCACCCCTGTGTAGTACTTTGTGCCCGTGGCGTGGATAAGCCTACTTGCTTTCCCGCCGCGCCTATTTGCAACGGGCTGTACTGCGTTTGGTGTTGCCACAATAAAGTGTTGCGACTTGAGCAGTATCGTGTTTCCCGCCACGGCGACGGTTAACGCGTGCCCAGCGGCTCGCTAAGACCGGACCCACGCTGGTGGCCGTACTCCTTCGGGATACGTGTACACCACACTGGCGCCCAACGCGGTATCAAAAGCTCTAGCTTTTGATTGCTCTTAGCGAGTCAGTTCGCCTGCGCGATTCGGGCTCGTCGCAACATGGCTGCTTCGCGGGACTTTTGTCCGCTGTCCCTTTTAGCGGATGCCGCGTTGCACACGGAGGCCATTGCCTCTATGGACGGGAACCCTTCTGCGCCCGTCCGTGTCGGCACCCCCTATTGCGGCACCGCCTCTATCGACGGGCGCCCTTCGGCGCTCGCCTGTGTCGTCACCCCTTTTTGTGGTGAATACACTCCTACGTGGTAGCTGACGCGCTATCTCGTGCCCCTTGTTGTCTGCCGAGAACCTGGATTTCGGTGCGACGGCCGCTCGCGGTGCCTTAGCACATGCAAGCGTCGGGGGCGAAACAGCAGCTTCGCCGCCATTCGGCGAGAAGGGTGAGTCCCCATGCGGACAAACCTTAGCTGCTAACCAGGTAAGCGGCGCACCGCGAAGCGGCCGAGCGGGGGAGCTTTCCGAAGGCCACGAGGCCGAGAGCGAACCCGTAACGCCGACTCACGCGGCGGTTGCTGCGGTCCTGAGTGGGCGCGATACCGGACTCCCCCATTTGGGAGAATGGGAATTGCTTTCGGCAGCGAAGAGCTACTGAAGGCTCAGCAGAGGGATCCGTTTCGAGTCTCGGAGGGACGGAGCGCCGTATACGCTGCTTGCTTTGCGGCGGGCGCCGTTAAACCGTCTTGACGAGGTGCGGAGCGCCGTTACGCTGCTTGTTCTGCGGCGGGCGCGATTAGGGGGCTGAAACAGCGTGTGTCGCTGAGTCCCCGGTGGATTCATTTTGCTGGACCATGACGGGCTCCTGCTGAAATATATAGCCACTGACGACGAGTCCATAGACCCGTTTAAGGTGGTTATGCCCAAAAGTCTGAGAGCCGCACTGTTGCGATCCTCTCACGACGAACCCATGGCCGGTCACCTGAGTGGCTCGAAAGTTTTTGCAAAACTGAGCCGCGTTGTGACCTGGCCCGGCATGAATCGAGACATTTTTCGCTACTGCCGTTCTTGCCGCGTCTGTCAAACGGTGAAATCAAGGGGTGGCAAACCGCCCGGTCTGATGAAACCGATTGTCAGTGAGCGTCCGTGGCAAGTGGCCACCTGCGATCTAATGGGACCATTTCCCAGAAGTAAGCAGGGGTTCATTCACCTGATGGTAGTCGCTGATCACTTTTTGAAATGGGTGGAACTTTTCCCACTTCGGAAGGTGACAGCGCGAGCGGTGCTTGAGAAGCTGCAGGAAGTGTTTTGCCGGTTCGGCTTCCCGGAAAGGCTCATCACTGACAATGCTTCGTATTTCACCGCTCGGGTGTTTGGTGTCACGTGCCGTTCCCTCGGAATTGATCACTGCACCACTTCACCCTACCATCCCCAGTCCAATTTGACGGAGCGCGTCAATCGTACGCTCAAACCGATATTGGCGGCCTTTGCCGAAAGTCAAAGGGACTGGGCAGACCATTTGAGTGAGCTCGCGTTCGCTATTCGAACATCCGAGAGTCGCTCAACTGGTTTCTCGCCCGCCTTCTTAAATTTTGGAAGGGAGTTGGCAAATCCGGTGACCAGCGTCACTCAATGCCAGCTCGAGGACGAGGAGGCGCCGGCAGACTGCTCTGCTTACGCGTCGGCACTTCCGGACAGGCTTTGTCGAGCTTTCTGCAAAGCAAGGCAAAGTTTGGCGTCGGCCAGGGCTCAGCGGAAGGCCCAATATGACCGCAAGCATCGCGACCTAGTTTTTGAGGTGGGCGATCTTGTCCTGAAGCGCAACCACGCCCTTAGCGATGCCAGTAAGGGGTTCTCAACCTCGCTCGCTCCTAAGTGGCTTGGTCCGTACCGAGTGGAGAAAGCTTGCACTCCACTCGCGTACTTGCTGAAAGATCCCCATACGGGAAAACTCAGCCGTGCCCATATCGCAGACCTGAAACCCTTTGTATCACGGTCTCACGAGCTCGCGCAAGAGCCCTGCGGCACTTCGCGCCAGCAACGAGGCACACCCGGAGCGGCGGACCGCATTCGGACCCCGCGCCGGTATAATCTGAGGAAGCGGTCACCTTTGTGATTTCGCGCCGGACGGCGGACTTCTCCGCAACCGAAGGCCCTCAGTTTACTGTCTAGCCTCAATATAGGTTAGCTTCTTTACGGCCTTTTCTCGTAAAGAAGTTGACCCCGCCGTGTCTGCTGCCAGTGTTTCTTTTTTTTTTTTCAAGTGTTCATGTGTATTTTATGTTTCTTTTTCTAATATTGAGTGTTATCTGTGTTTTGTGTTTTTTTTTGCCAGATCTTGAGTGTCATTTTGCTCTGTTTTTACTTTTTTTTCTCGCGTTCGTTTCGTCTACCGCGAAGGGAGCTGTGTGTGACCTTGAGTGTCGGTGCTTGCCGGGAGAGAGAGAGAGACGAAGGACGCTTTGCGCCTACGCTCGCGCAGCTGTCGGCGGTGTGTGTGCGTGCGTGCTTCCGTGCGTGTGTAAGTGCGTGACGCTTCAGTGCGAGCCCGCGAAGAGTGCGTGATGGCTTTCCCCCATCAATGCGGACGCTGGAGGTGCTGGGGGGTCATTGACCCACTGACGTCAGACCGTCTGGCTGTGCTCTGCTCTCGGCCGTCGCCGGAGAAGCCACGCTGCCTTTTCCCACCATGGCTCCTGCGCGAGGCCAGCTGAAAGCAGCTATATGCTGCCGGCCAACGCCAGGGCGCCTCGCAGCCCCTTGTGGTTCGGCCTCCCTGACCACTGGAGAGGCCCGGCTTCGTGCAACGTCCCAGCTCCATCATCGAGCCAGAAATGCGGGGCCTCCGAAGCACAGCCGACGCAGCGTTCGTCGGACTCGCTGCTTATCAAAACCCGCAACGAGCCATCAGTGAGCCCCCTCCCGTACCTCTGACCTCGCACTCGGGCATCGCACCCAGCGGACACTGTTACGCCCTTTTCCGCCCCTCCGCGCAGTGGACGCTATTCCCGCTTCAGCACCACGAACACTAATCCCACTTTTCTGTGCTCCCTTTCGCAACTGTTTTATAGTGTTATGTGTTTATTTTGTTATTTATGTTTATGTTTCTCCTTTGTAATCATTTTTTTTTAGCAGCAGTAGCAGGGCTGGACTGAGGTTAGCTGTCGCTCATAGCAGTGTCATTTTAACTGCATGGGTGACGCCCGGCTGCCTTTTGCAGACCGGTAAAGGGCAAATTTAGGAGAGGGGGATGTGGGAATTGAGGCTGGCCCGCTGCCTTTAAGCGGGCTTTCCCGCCTTTTCTGCCGTTCTCATGTCCCGACATGTCTGCCCTCCTTGCTGTCTGCCGCGCTGGGAAGGGCGGAGTGACGTTTAACTCCCTCACCCGGAAGCGGATGTGGACTGTGGCGCCGCGCGCGGGGACTCGCGAGAGGTTTTCGCGGGCTGCGCCGGGAGCGGTCAGAGTACAGTCCGGGACTTCAAACGGTGAGCCACGCATTCTTTTCCGTCCGTCGAGTCCCGTCGCTCGGGGCTCGTCGGACTTCGCTGACGGCGCCTCGCGCCCGATGCGAACGCTCACCTTTTGTTGCCCCGCTGCGTACTCACGGCTGAAGGGCAGTACGGTGTCCTAGTGCGTGGCCTAGCTACGCCGACCCGTCTCCCTTCGAAGCCAACGCGAGCGCCTTTGCCCTCGCTCGAGCAACCGGGCCCCTTTGTCCCGGTGTCTCCGTGGATTACCTTTACCGCGGAGACGTGCTCGTGGCACCCTGTATAGTACTTTGTGCCCGTGGCGTGGATAAGCCTACTTGCTTTCCCGCCGCGCCTTTTTTGCAACGGGCTGTACTGCGTTTGGTGTTGCTACAATAAAGTGTTGCGACTTGAGCAGTATCGTGTTTCCCGCCACGGCGACGGTTAACGCGTGCCCAGCGGCTCGCTAAGACCGGACCCACGCTGGTGGCCGTACTCCTTCGGGATACGTGTACACCACAAGTCCCGGCTGCCTCCGCGCGTGTAACTGCATCTTTCTGCGCTGCTTCTGGCAAGTGATCCCGCCCAAAGGGTGTAGACACCCTGCAGATAGGAGCCCTAACCTTCAGAACCTATCAAATTGACTTACACCAACGTGCGCCGGCCATAATGCAGTCCGAGCGTGAAGCTAAACTGACCGGCGGACGACCGCTGATCTTCCGGGGCGGTTTGACGAACTCTCTCCGTCCGTGCTTAACTCAGAAACGTCGATGCTGTCTTCCGAGCCTGTGCTGGTGTTATAATTTGAAGATTCCAGCCCAGATGCACGAGAATCCTCCGAAATTCACCGTTTTCCTGAAGTGGTCACATGTGATTTCGACGGCATCATTGAAACTACGCATGCTCACCTGCGTGTCCAGAAAGGCACTTTAGGATCCCTACGTGATGAAAAAGAGAAACACACAAGCGAAACTGATAAAATACTCATATTTTTAGGTAATGTAAGTGTGGTGTTTGCGAAAGACGTAAGAAGCACCGGCAGCACCACCGTACAAAAAGCCGTTTATTGTACGCAACACATCGAATATATACATAAAGGACAGACGCGCCCCCTGGGGGTGAAAGAACGCAAAGTAAAAACCGAAACTGAATATAACATACTCCCTCCCTTATATGTAGTGATTAGTTGTTAGTAAGTGTTAGTAAGAAACCCCTACGCATGCACTGTACATTTTACACGCTGTATACACATACATATTTACACTACATACACACTGTGCTATACACACAGGTAACTAGTGAGTCTGATAGTCCTTGAGCCAGACCGGTGGCCGGCGCTCTCGGGACGGCCGATGGGGATGCTGCACGGCCAGAGATGGTAATGAGCTTGTAGAGCTCTGTAGTACGCCAGGAGACCGCGATTGCGGCCCAGGAGAAGGCGGCTGCAGCATGGCAGGCTCCGGTACAGGCAGCTGCGGATCAGGAGCAGGCGACTGCGGTACGGCAGACTGCAGTACGCCAGGAGGCGGGGGCTGTGACCCGGGAGAAGGCGGCGGCGGCAGGGCAGGCTGCGGCACTTGAACCGGAAGCTGTGGCGCAGGTAGCTCCGAACGTTGGTATGGTGGACTAGTGCCCCTCTCAGGAACCCGGGAAAGCTTGGAGGCGTTCCATGTGCGGCCGTCTGCAAGTCGGAAAGAGGCAGGTCCCCTCTTCCCCAACACCTCAGCTGGCGAGGAAAAAGAGCGATCCCCCTTGAAGCGAACGGACTGCTTCCTGATTCGAACGAAATCACCCACAGCTATCTTTGGCTCTTTAGCGACTCTCCTGCGGTCCGTGTACTCCTTACTGCTTTGCTGTTGAAGCCGGACCCTTTGGCGCAGTCGCGCTAGTTCCTTTGCTGGGTCTTTTGCAAACGCTGGTGCCGAAAACCCATAATATCCAATCTGGTTCGGGGCATTCGCCCATGCAGCAGAACTGCTGGGGCAACTCCAGTAGTAGCCTGTGGAGTACAGCGGTAAATAGACAGGTAGTCCGTAACTGCTTGGCGGATAGGTCTCCTTTCAAGGAGTGAAACCTGGATGAAGTTCTTCAGAGTTCGATTGAACCTCTTGACTTGCCCATTCGCCTGGGGGTAATATACAGATGAATGAGACAGCTTGATGGCTCGGTTTTGAAGAAAGGTTACAAATTCACGTGAAGTGAACTGCAGCTAATTGTCGCAAACAATCTCTTCCGGGTATCCTTCACGGGCAAAAACACTGGTTAAGAAGTCTTTCACGGTGCTTGTGGCCACTTCGCTGCAGAAATATATCTCTGGCCATTTGGAATGGTAATCGACCAGTGTTATAGCAAATTGGCTATTGTGAGGTGCATGTTCCAATGGGCCAACAATGTCTAAGCCCAGTTTCTGCCATGGCCTTTCAGGCCAGTCAATAGGCTGCAATGGCGCTGGCGATGTTTTGGCAGACTTATCTGCCTCCAGGCAGATGTGACAGTTTTTCACGGCGGATTCAGCTTGCTTGTCCATCCGGGGCCACCAGAATAGCTCACGAAGTCGTGCCTTTGTGCGCGTGATGCCCGGATGTGCCTCGTGGGCAACGGCGATGAACTGAGCCGTGAGTGAGGACGGAACAACAAAGCGTTCTGCGCGCAGTAGAAGGTCATCAACAACAGAAAGTTCTTCGCGCACAGAGTAGAAAGGTTTTGCCTCCTCTGGTATGGACTTTTGTGGTGGCCAAGAACCGAGCACGAACGACTTGACCGTTTGCAGACAACCATCGTTGAGGACGGCTTGCTTGAATTCTTCTTTCGTCACGCAAGCCGACTCGACCAACGACACAATTTCTTCATCCTTGTCCAGCTGTGCCTGGGTTGCTCTATTGACTGCATCGGAATGTGACAAGGTGTCGGGTCATTAACACGCGGCGGCGTGGCAACGGACGTGTGCAGGCACTCAAGAGTGGAGCCCTGTATTCGAAGATTTAGGGCCTTAATGCCGTTGAGGCCTATCAGACAAGTTCCTTGGCGAACGATGTAGAAAAGAAGTGGTGCAGAGCGCCCTTTAAACTGAACGTCTGCCTGGAAACAGCCTAGCACGGAAATTGGCCGCTTCAAATAGTCAAACAAAGTGACATGCGGAGCTGGGAGGAGCCAACTGCTTTGAAAGTGTTGGTGAAATTCTTGCTCCGATAGAATTGAAACAGACGACCCTGAGTCAACAAGGAATGACAACTTGACATCCGCTACGCGTACTTGTATGTAAATTGCGCTGCGAGCGGGATGCTGCACAGTCAAAACTTGCTCAGAACTTCCCCCTGACAAAGCATCGTCATCGATGCCAACTTCACGAATCCTGCCTTGCATTTGACCCTTGCGGTTGCATACTTTCTGAAAGTGGCCCTTGATACCGCAAAACAAACACTTCTTCCCCTGCGCAGGGCACTGTGACGCTGATGCGCGGTGATTCCGCGAGCCGCATCGGAAACAGTGTGGTGAAACGGACTGGCTATCTCTGTCTCGCCAAGGGGGGCGGGGCCCCTGCGGCGCACGCGAACCGCTAGCGCTTGGAGAGTTTTGCTGAAAATGCGCTTTTGGCTGGAAATTGAATTTTCGCGAAGAATGCGAATACTGGGAACGACGCCGTACAGAAACAGGCTCGACCGAAGCAGAAAATTCCTTCAACTCTTCAGCTGCTTGCTCAAACTGAAGAGCGATGCGCACTGCGCTCTCGAACGAAAGGGTGGAACCCTCGAGCAGCAACCGTTCACGTACGCGGTTGGAAACAACGCCGGCAACAAATCAGTCCCGCAGAGCATCATCTTGTGAAGCGAACGAACAATGCGAAACGAGCTCCCGTAAAGCAGCAACAAAGTCATGAACGGACTCGCCTGCGTGTTGGCTGCGGCGGTGGAAACGATGACGCTCGACGGCGACGTTACACGACGTGGAAAACTGCTGCCGTAAGGCGCTGAGTGCAGCCTCGTACTCGTCAGTAGCGGCCGCGGGAGGCTTTTCTTGTACTTCCGGTGCTGCGGCGCTTGCTGGTGCTGCGGCATTTGACCCTGCAGGTAAAGTCCGGTAAGCACGCTGCCCTTCCGCCCCCAAACAATGCAGAAGAATGGCCTTGCGTCGCGCTGGTGGGAACTCAGCTGCTCCGGACGCTAGAAGGTCATACCATTTTAAAAAAAAAAGGTAGACTGTTAAGGTCTGCTCCCTCTCCCCCCATGGAAGTGACAGCCGGCCGGGCGTCGGGAGGAACGGCGGCGGCGGAGCAAGGCCGGAGAAACTCATGGCGGGGCGGACCCGGACGACACTCGATGCTGAAGGTAGCTTGACGTGTTTATCCCATCCTCGTCGCCAATGTGGTGTTTGCGAAAGACGTAAGAAGCACCGGCAGCACCACCGTACAAAAAGCCGTTTATTGTACGCAACACATCGAATATATACATAAAGGACAGACGCGCCCCCTGGGGGTGAAAGAACACAAAGTAAAAACCGAAACTGAATATAACAGTAAGGTGTCCACAAGCGCTCGGACGGGGGCAAACATTGAAGTTGTAAATATATACAACATACCATCGATAGGGATAGGCGCAGTCACGAAAGCTTTTATGGAAGGCATCTTCAAAGCAGTGTCGACAGGACACCCGCATTTTGATGTCAAAGCGTTCAGACACTTTCTCCTTTAGAAGCACTCTTGGGTGCATGTGAAAAACTGTGGTCCCATTCTTCACTGTCGAGTTCCTGACTTTTGGCACCATGCTCAGCATTGGTGCACGTAATAATTCGAGACTTGCTTTGGGGCCGGAAAATGGGAATGTGTCAAGTAGGCAGCTGGCGACCCATGTCCGTTTTTCATCTCTGTATGTCCTGTTAAAGCTTAGTTGTTTCTGAATAGTGCTTCTATTTGCTTTGAATTTCGGTCTCCACGCTTTGACATCAAAATATGAATGGCATGTCGACGCTTCTTTCAAAATGCTTTCACTGTTCTTGGCTCTGTACGCTGAAAAGTGATCATTAGCCAGGAAGTCCCTGTCTAAATACACGAAAACTTCGAGATTGTTTTTGTCAATAACCACTGATATAAGCTTGTTTAAAGTTTGTTTTGTCTAACTGAGGAGGTATAACCTTATAACCATAGCGAGCACATATATGGATTTAAGTGGTCAATGTTTTAGCAGAACTTTTTGAGTGTTGTGATATTTGTCATACCATTCTAGATTTACTACGAAACTGTTGTGAAGTCGGCTAGGTCAGGAACTTGAAAATGAAGAATGGCCCCACAGGTCCTCAAACTGCACCCAAAAAGTGTATGTAATGTGAAAGGAAAATGTATACAATGCTTTTAAATGTACACCGTTAATGCTTGAGTAGGATTTCTGATATTTGAGTATGATAATTATTCTCAAGATGTCGATGAGGATTCAAAAATATTTAATACTCAGCATGATAGTGATGCTTAATAATTATGGCCAGAATGATGATTCTAGCCAATCACACACACAGTCATGTGATTAACACTTTGTTGTTCTGAGCATAGAACTGGCTGCAAATAATTTTTTTTTCTCCAGTTGCCTTGATGGCTGATAAAGAGGCTTTAGAAGACAAGGTCAAAGGCCTTGATGAGCTTCAGGTGAGCTGTTTTGTTTTCTTGAGCACACAGTTTTCTCTCGTTTTTTTCAAGTTGCTCTATCGTGGCAACCATCCCTCACCAGCTATCATTAATGGCCATGCATTCAAGAGCTTGGGAATAGACTTCTTTTTTATTCAAGTGGATTGCTGCCCCCTATGATTGTATTCAAACATGATTGTGGTTTTTCACACTACTAAAGTACTGCTTACTGTTGATTTTTTTGAAATAATGAAATCTGAGAATTTTCTATAGTACCTGAAAGTATTCTGTTGATTGCAAAAGGTTTTTTGACTGTATGTAAGAATTAAGAACTCGCACCTAATCTTTTTGCGCTCATTCAACTATGAAAAACCAACAATTCACTGTTGTCCCGAAGAACTTCTGTCCTCTTCCCTTAACAAACCCATAATTTATCTTATTGAAATACTTTTTTTTTTAGAAAATAAAAGAACATTTGGAAGCTGAAGTGAAGGCTCTGATGGAGACCAACGAAAAAATGGCGCAAGATTTTCGGGACTCCCAGCGCAAAATGTTGGACTCGTTAGAACAGCTACAGCATGAAAATGGAGAGACAGCTGCTGCTGTAGAGGAATTTTCACATGAGTGAGTTCTTGACCTAGTGTTTTTTTTTTGGCTCACATTTTTCGCCATATTTTTACAACTTGCATTTCTTAGCTTGCTTATTAGTTTGCTTACTTATAAACTTAATTTCCATTTTCAGCGTTTTGTTGGATTTACTTGGGCTGCGACAAGACAGTCGTGAGTGCTGATTCTTTCTATTTCATTAAAATATTCATAAGCAATGCTGTTTGACAGGAGTGCCATGTAGCTTTAAGGAGCAAGAACTATTTAGTACAGTAAAGCCTCGATAATCTAAAGGCTGCCGTACCGTGAAAATTCTTTGAATTAACCGAATCTTCAAATTAACTGGAATGAAGAAAAAAAAAGCAAACAAGAACTACAAGATGAAATCACATTTTTTTTCCTTTCGAGAAAAAGGTTATTTAAAATACTTGGTGATATTGCATTGCTTATTGCGGTAGTTCGCCGCCCCAAGTGCCATGTTCTTAAACCTGCTCACAATACTTAGCATTTCACTGTCACCACCACTGCATTCGACAAAGCTACGGAAGGTGTTCACGACATCGACAACTGAAGCCAAAGGGGCCCGCGGCCAGGCTCGTTATCGTCACCATCATGGCCATCATCGCTAGTAGCCCACTGTTGGTGGTGTCCTCGTGTACATCAGCATATTGTTACGCACAAGGAGGACGAGAACGTATACAGCTGAAGGGGCCGTTTATTTTAGTCGCGAAGAGAAGCGCCGAAGCGGACAACAGGTTGATGATTGCAGTGTCCTCGTCTTCGTTCTTTCTCCAGCTTGGGGCAGCCAGCATGTTCACCCATCTTCGTTTTTTTCCCAGTCATGCGCAACATTCCTCCCCCCGCAGACAAAGCCCGCCGGGCGAGGTAATTGATTCACCTATGTGTGTACAACTTCAGTCGAGGGACATGGACTGCTTAGGTTTTAGCGGCTCTTCTACCACTTCTCGTGAGGCGAGCTATTGTGTACGTCACTTCAGTGATTTTGTTGAGAACAACAAACGGTCTGTCATATGTGGCCAAGAACTTTTGGCATAACCCGATTCTTCGTACTAGAGTTCCTTCGATTCTTCCTGTGATTCCAAAGTGCGTAGATAAGCAATATGACGCGCCTCTTTTGCAAGGCAGAAGATATCAGCGACTGAGAGGTTCTCGTGCGCCGAGAATGGCAAAACTTTGTCCAGTGTATGCCGTGTCGGTCGTGTGTACATCAAGAAAAAGGGGCTATAGCCTGTTGTCTCGTGCTTAGCGGTGTTTAACGCGTACGTTATAAATGGTAGCACGTCATCCCAGTTTTTGTGGTCGGATGACACACTCATAGAGAGCATGTTTACAATTGTGCGGTTGGTGTGCTCCGCGAGCCCATTTGTTTGCGTATGGTATGGCGACGAGTGACAAAGGCGGGACTCACTCATTCGAAGCAGTTCTTCTACTATATCTGTCGTAAATTGTCGTCCACGATCACTGATGATCACGTGAGGTGGGCTGTGGTGGAGGATAACGTGCTGCAGCAGGAACACAGAAACGTCGCTGGCAGTTGTGGCTGGTATGGCCGCCGTCTCGCAGTAGTGCGTGAGGTAATCGACGCATACAATTATCCAGCGATTGCCCTTAGCCAACTTTGAAAAAGGGCCCACGAGGTGAATGCCCACTTGTTGGAAAGATGTGCTTGGAGGTGACAAGGGCTGTAGAAGACCTGCCGGAGCAGTAGATGGGTATTTGTGACGTTGACACTGCATGCAGCTGGCCACATACACCTCGACTGACTGTCGCATTTTCGGCCAATAAAAGCGTTCCCTAGCACGGTAAAGCGTCTGCGCAGAACCTAAATGTCCGGACGTAGGACTGTCGTGCTACATAGCACTTAAAATCGCTGTTCGAAGATTTTCCGGCACTACCGAAAGGAAATGTGCGCCAGTGCTGGAAAAGTTCTTCTTATACAGGAGTTCATTGCGTACACAGAAATGGCATGCCGTCGGAGCTGTGCAGAGCGATGATAGCCTGGTGTCTTTTCGCTGTTCATCTTTGAAAGTACTGAGGTCGGGAAACTTTGGTGACACAGAAGCTACGAGGTGGTCGAGGTCATCGGCATCACACTCTGTAGTGCTCAGTGGCATGCGCGAAAGGCAAACTGCGTCAGCGTGTCGTCGACCAGTTTTGTACGAGACTATGAAGTTATACTCTTGGAGCCAAAGTGCTCAGCGCGCTAGACGGCCGCAAGGGTCCCGAAGGTTGACGAGCCAGCACAATGAGTGGTGGTCGGTGGCGACTGTAAAAGGGCGTCCATATAGGTAAGACCGAAACCGCTGAATCGCAAATACTACCGCGAGGCATTCTTGTTCTGTGACAGTGTAATTCTGCTTGGGCCTACTCAAGGAGCGACTTGGGTATGCGATCACGTGCTCGCGGTTACCATAATGTTGAAATAGGAAGGCACCAATTCTTATGCCACTGGCATCCGTGTGCAGTTCTGTTGGAGCTGAAGGGTTGAATCGTAGAACAGGCCGCAACGTCAGGAGGAACTTCAGTTGACGAAAAGAGGAGTCGCACTCCGGAGTCCACTCGAAGGGAATATTCTTCCCTCGCAAACATGTCAGCGGATACGCGACATCGGCAAATTTAGGTATAAAGCTGCGAAAACAGGAGCAAAGCCCAAGAAAACTGTGGAGCTCCTTGGCCGCACTGAACGTTTCAACGGCTGCTGTCTTCTGGGGATCTGGACGGGTGCCATCATGATCGATTAGGTGTCCAAGAACAAGGGTTTGTCGGTCTCCGAAGTGGCATTTATTTGAGTTAAGAACAAGGCCAGCGTTTCTTATGCAAGTCAGTACAGTATCCAGACGTGAATAGTGTTCACTGAAGGTGCGGCCAAAGATGACGACGTCGTCGAGATAGCACATGCAAATGCTCCACTTCAAGCCACGAAGAACAATGCATGTCCATAAATCGCTCGAACGTCGCCGGTGCATTGCACAGTCCAAGTGGTATCACGTTGAATTCAAAAAGGCAGTCAGGGGTTACAAAGGCTGTCTTTTCTTTATCTTCAGGATGCATGGGAATTCGCCAGTAGCCCGATCTACAGAGGAAAAGTAAGAGGCCGAATGTAGACAGTCTATGGCATCATCAATACGTGGAAGTGGGTACACGTCTTTTTTTGTTATAGCATTCAAACGGCGATAATAGACGCAAAATCTCCAGGATCCGTCTTTCTTTTTAACGAGAATTACTGGGGCTGCCCATGGACTCGCCGACTCTTGAATAACTCCGTTTTGAATCGTTTCGTTCACCTGCTCATTAATAACCCGCCGACGCAAAATCTCCAGGATCCGTCTTTCTATTTTTTGAGAATTACTGGGGCTGCCCATGGACTCGCCGACTCTTGAATAACTCCGTTTTGAATCGTTTCGTTCACTTACTCATTAATAATCCGCCGCTCGGATGGCAAAACACGCTATGGCTTTTGTCTAATCGGATTGGCCAAACCAGTGTTGATGGTGTGACATGTCCGTGAAGCAGGGATTAAGAACGCTTTTTGTTTTTCTGCGCAAAGTCGAATGCAGAAACGTGCTTCGAAAGTACATTCACCAATGTTTGGCGTTCACTTGTGCTCAGCGACTTATTAACCATTGACAGAAGAGCCGTTTCCAAACTGTGACTACGATGCTCTTCCAGCGCATCTCCAAGCTCGGTCACCAGTAAGGCCTCGTGTTGTCCACTGACGACGGCTAACTTTAGACCAGCTGGTAACACCACGGGTTCTGTGGAGCAATAGGTAGTCCATAAACCAGCGCGTTCATGTCTAATCGACACCACACAATGTAGGATCAACACCTTATTTTTCATGCAGCTGGTGTACACTGGTTCAACATTGGCATCAAAGTCGGCGGAATAGCTGTCACTGCAACCAACAGGTACACCAACCGTTGATAACGATGGTATGAAAGTGTCGCCACAGACACACAATGCTGTCTCACCATCCACAGGGTTTTCCAAGAGTGCTAGCGGAATGTGATCACTCAAGAATATTGTCCCTGTGCGGCAGTCGAGAGTCGCACCACACTCCCTCAAAAAGTCCGTACCCAAAAGAACATCATGTGTCGCCTGCGGAATAATCACGAACTTCGTTGGGGTAACGTGGCCTCCGAAAAACGCGTCAGCTTGACAC
The DNA here is from genome assembly GCF_043290135.1 of Rhipicephalus microplus. Lineage (NCBI taxonomy): Eukaryota > Metazoa > Arthropoda > Arachnida > Ixodida > Ixodidae > Rhipicephalus > Rhipicephalus microplus. The sequence goes on from NC_134707.1 coordinate 7,204,193, forward strand.
ACACCAACAGGATGCAGTAGCTCACCAATCACTCCGCAAAACTTCGAAGCTTGATTCCACTTAAATAAAACCTTCCTGCCCAAGGTATCTTTAAAACACGCACTCATGACAAATTGTTGCCAGTATCCACCAAAGCTATCACAGGCACATCGTCAACAAAAACACGTACTTTGTTCTTGAGCATCAACACAGGAGGTATTTCTGATATTAGCATGTCTCCGGCGACCTCACGTCCTTCGGCCGCACTTGCTAGTTTTCCTGTGGCAAAAAAGACGTGTTACGATGCCGTGGTGAAGGAGAAGGGGGAACACGAGGAGGTGGAGGCGTCAAGCTCTTGTCAGATGTAGGGGAGTGGTTCCGGAAGCAGCGTGTCCTGTAGTTTTCGCGAGGCAGCAGGTGTGTTGCCCTAAGGTCGTCGTGCAGTCGATCAGACGATCGTGTGGAGTGTTGTGGTGGGCCATAGTACGTTGCTCGCGGGTCGTCCCGAAGTGGTTCAGAAGGCCGTGCAAAGTGTGGTGGGTGGCCATACCGTGGGGCTACACGTCGACGGTTGCAAAATTGCGAAATATGTCCTGGGACACCACAGGAGTAGCAAACTGTGAGAGGTCGAAACTCTGTTTGTCGATGAATCGAACATCGTCTTCCCTGGCGTAGTGGGTCGGTTCGTCCCGTATATCACAGGGATAGACCGGGCGTTGCGAAGAAGGCGGACGCTGAGTGAGCCGGTCATGGCGAGGAGCTGGCAAGCGTGGTGCTCTCCTTGGCTGTGGGGGTGCACTGTACTCAACAGCGGCTGCACTAACCATCGATTGCCAAGGGGTCGTAGAAGGCGGTGGTGCAGTCACAGCCTCACGTGGCACATATACCGAATGTTGGTCGTTTACAGAATGGTGATCAACTGCTGAATGTGTCTGTTTTCTGTAGCGAAAAAGTTCTTCGCGAACAATCTGTCGAATCGTAGAGGACAGGTCTGGGCAGGAGCTCGTGTCGATGCTGGCAACCGTTGTAATATTTGCGAGCCGGCCGATTTTTGGAGCAATCCTGCGCATTTTCAGCTGTTCGAATGTTCGGCAATGCCGAATGACGTCGGACACCGAGTTCAGGTGCTCTTTTCCGATGAAACTTATAGACATCCTCGGCTATGCATTTCAGCAAATGTCCTACTTTGTCTTGTTCTGACATCTGATCATTGACCACCTTGCAGAGCTTCAGCACATCCTCTATATACGTGGTATATGTCTCACCTGGAAGCTGCGCGCGTTAAGACAGTGTCTTCTCAGCCCGCTTCCTTTTGATGCTCGAGCCGTCGAAACACACTTTCAGCTCCGCAACAAAAACGTCCCACGTCGTCAGTGTGTCCTCGTGGTTTACGTACCACATGAGCGCAGTATCCGTAAGGCAAAAGACCGCATTGCTGAGCTGAGCTGAGGCATCCCAGCCGTTGGACATGCTGACTCGCTTGTACTGGACGAGCCACGTGTCGACATCTTCTCCCGATTTTCCTCCGAAGGTTGGCGGGGCTCGGTAGTAGGGCACGGAACCCATTAGAGTTGGCCTTGAAGCGTTAGATGGCTGATCTTGGGCCATTACGATCGGTGCAGGCGGGAGTCCGTCAAGGTGGTGGCTGCGGCGAAGTCCTGGTAGTGAAGCTCCTGTCGTTGGGTTTATCTTACCCCGCACCTCCACCAATCTGTTTCGCACAAGGAGGACCAGGACTATACGGCTGAAGGGGCCGCTTATTTTGGTCGCGAAAAGAAGCGCCGGAGCGGCCAACAGATTGATGATCGCAGTGTCGTCGTCTTCCTTCTTTCTCCAGCTTGGGGCAGCCAGCATGTTCACTCATCTTCGTTTTCATCCCAGGCATGCGCAACAATATGATGCTTGGACAGCGTACGTATCTGCCAGTTGTTGACGACTGGCAGATACGTACGCTGGCACCGCTGCTCCAGGAGTTCGAAGAGGACGACGTCTACAACTTGAATGAGGCAGCCTTGTTCTACAAGATGCAAGATCACCCCTTACATTCCAGGTGGTCGAAAAATATGCCGGACGTCAAGACCCACATATCAATAAATTAATTACTGCCCTACAGGGTATGGTCGCCCATGCGCGTGCGCTCATCTTGGGATGGGGCTGATTTGTAACTCCTGTGCCTTCACCAGAAAGATTGCATTGATTTCACAGAGTGCACAAAGGTCACTTCGCCTGCTTCAGCGGCTATGTTTGTGAAAGGAGCGTGCTGTTCAAACACAGCAAAATAACAAATTTGACTGTTAGTTCGGGCTCATCTGTGTATGCCTATGCGTACATTATGTGCATCATTGTTTGAGCAGCGGGCTTTAAGTGTTGAGGTGTGAATGTAAGTTTGCGCTAGTCTCTTAAGTGGTCTTTTTGTGCACCTTTTCTGCTTGAGCAGTGCGCTGCATATTTCAAGTTGCCTGCCATTCATTGCTTGGTATTCCAATTTGTTGCCATCACATCATCCCTTCGCCCTTGTGGCGAAAATAACTTTTAGGGGCAAAGCTCCTTAAGGCGTGAATGTGTTTACCTTCTGTTGTGGTATGTACCGTATTTTCCGGTGTATAAGACGCGGTTTTTTTCCAAAATTTTCGGAGGTGCGTCTTACACAACGGTGCGTCTTATACGCACTTTTTTTGGTAGTTTTTTGGGAGAAACACAAGTTGATGCTCATTAGTCTTTTTTTTTAAACCACTAGAGCAGTCCAATGCGAATTATGCATCATAATTATAATAACGAACACTCAACGTGCCGGTACTACATTTTTAAAACAAAACCAAAGTACATAAAACGGAAAAATTTTAAAAAGTATGTCGTCGTGCGAGTTCTCAGCTCACTGAAGCTGCGCGAGTTTCGGAGGCTGTACCATAGAGAGCTGTACTCAGTGAGTGAAATCGGCGTAAGATGGCGATAGGTGCGCGACGGGTTCGGCGGTTTGGTTCGGATTCGGCCGCTACTGCCGCTACCACCGCTACGCTGTCGTTCAGCGAGTTGGACTAGTCGCCATTTGCAACTTCATTCGTTCGGTTGGTCCGCGCCTTTGTTATGTTCACCTGCAGTATGCCGGCTAAACGGAAAAGTTACACGGCGAAGTTTAAGCTTGCTGCTGTGAAGTATGCAGAGGACTACGGAAACCGGGCAGCGGGCCGTCATTTCGACGTCACGGAGAAGATGGTCCGCACATGGCGACAGTCGACTGGTAAGCTTCAGGCCATGAAGAGTGACAAGAAAGCTGACCGCGGCAAGAAAGCACGATGGCCAGACCTTGAGGGACGTCTGCACTCATGGATACTGGAGTAGCGTGCCCAAGGTAGGGCGATGTCAACGGTGCAGCTGCGTCTCGAAGCGCAGGCGCTAGCTAAGGAGGTGGGCGCCGTTGATTTTGTTGGCGGGCCGTCCTGGTGCTCCAGATTTATGCGCCGCAAAGCGCTGGCGATGAGGGCCCGCACAAGCATGTGCCAGAATCTGCCAGCAGATTTCAAGGACAAGCTTGAAAGATTCCAGGCTTTCGTTAAGAAAGCCATTGAAGATGATGGCATCGGCAACAGCCATATAATAAACATGGACGAGGTGCCACTTACGTTTGACATCCCAATGGAAAGGAGTGTGGCACCGAAAGGTGACAAGTCTGTCACCATCAAAACTACCGGCCACGAAAAAGCGCACTTCACGGTTGTGCTGGCATGTTGCGCCGACGGGCAAAAACTTCCGCCAATGATTATATTCAAGCGGAAGACGATGCCGAAAGAGTCTTTCCTGCTGGTGTCGTCATAGAAACGAACGTGAAAGGCTGGATGGACGAAGAGATGATGGGCAAGTGGCTTGAAAAATGCTTTTCTAAGCGACCGGACGGTTTCTTTCATGCGAAGAAGGGCCTCCTGGTATTGGATAGCATGCAGGCGCATATAACGGAGCTCACTTGGAAGCGCATCAAGGCAAAAAACTGCACCGCTGCGGTTATCCCAGGCGGGATGACAAAAATGTTTCAGCCGTTGGACATCTCAGTGAATTGCAGTTTCAAGGCTATTCTGCGGCGCCTGTGGGAGTCATGGATGTCCGACGGCGAGCATAGCTATACCGCAACTGGACGCATGAGGCGTGCTTCGTTTTGCGAGGTCGCAAAGTGGGTGCGCGAAGCCTGGTGTGCGGTGTCGCAGGCCACCGTAACTGCGGGGTTCCGCAAGGCAGGCCTGCTAGCATCCTCAGCCCCTGGCCTCGACGACGACGACGACAGCAGCAGCAGCAGCGATTCCGAAGAGGAAACAGAGGAAGTCCCAGCGTCACTGCCGCCAGAGCTCGCTGAACTATTCCAAAGCGCGTCGGAGGACGAGGACTTTGAGGGCTTTGAGGAATAAAATGTTTTCCTGCAGTCGTGCGGAACATTTCAGTGGGTGCGCATTATTTTTTCTCACAAGTTTGGTGTAGTATAAGTTTTCTTACGGACTGGCGCTCAGAAACGTATGTACGGCATTTTACAATGCTCGCTCAACTGCACGTTATGAAGTTTCTTTGCGGAAAGTGAGTGAATGTAGGTGCGTCTTATACACCGGTGCGTCTTATATATTAATTTTTGCATGAAAACTTGCGAAAACTGGGGGGTGCGTCTTGTACAAAGGTGCGCTTTATACACCGGAAAAAACGGTAGCTTCCAGTGGCACATATCACAACAGAGGTTAGAGAGGGTATGTGCCACAGGGGATGGAGATGGGAGATGGTGGTACTTGGAGTGTTCACTAGATGGACACACGGATGGAAGCATGGACGGGCAGACAGACAAACAAGCAGACAGACGGACGGATGGATGGACATGCGGAGTGGGCATGTTGTATTGGAGATGTGAGATGCGAGATGGCGGTACTTGGAGTGTTCACTAGATGGATGCATGGACGGACGGATGGACAGACAGACTAGAAGACGGACGGACAGATGAATGGATGCACAAACGGGCTGACTGACGCTTCGCCCCACTCAACATCATTCACTCTGTGGATATGCTGTGATTTTTTAGGAATGTATATTTCCAGCCGATAACTATTGAAAGTAATTTGAGTGGGTCGCTGAATTCAGTTTATAAAGAAATGTAACCTTATTGAACGTTCAGTAATTGGATAATTATTTATGCTGTAGTTACGATTGCTACAAAATACAGTTTAATTTATTCTAACTCTTGCCCTTGCTTTAAGTTTCATGTGATCTGCCAGCATTTATAAAGTCTATTGTTCTGCTGGTGGCGCAGGGATAAGTAGATACAAACAGAGCATAAGTGAGAATGCGCCTGCATGCTCCTCTGATGTTTGCCCTCTCTGAACAGGCGATTTACACTTTAACACGACGCACCTGCGCAACAGGGTGGCTGAGCTTGACGACGAAGGTGTTCAGAAGGACATGGAGCTGCAACGGCTGAACGGAGTGTGTGTGAACTATGCCTCGACCATATGGGCTCTGAAGGTAGGCTTACTAGAGGGCTGTGTGCATGGTCGGGGTACATTTGAGCAAAAAGTCTTATATTTTACAGCAAAAGCTGTTATGAAGGGTCGCGTGCGTCGTAGTTGTTCGCCGCCAATCATTATCACGCAAAAAAAGAAAAAAAAAAATCGGCAGATCTTGCATACCTTGGGAATCGACGTTATGCGAAGCGTGCATGGGTAAGATGTAATTTTTTTTTTTATTGTAGGACATGTCAGGAAAGAATGCTGTATATATGTACAAATGTTACGTGCATAGACATATGTTGAAAAGTTGCAGATGTTTATATAAAGCTATTTGCATTTGTGCAGCAATGCTAAGAGGAACATAAGTCTCTTTAGCAACAGCAGAAGCAATAAGCTGATATGAAGTGTTAGTGCTCTGGAGGATGGTGGCCCTGGACCACGGCCGCTGGATTAGAAACCAAGGTGCGGCCTGGTGTGTATCGTTGAAGCGGCCGGATGGGCCTAGTTCACCTTGCGCCCGCACTGGGTCCACCACTTCTCCCAGGATAGACGCTTTCGCACGCATCTCTCCGTGGCACAGTAGGCCGTTAATAACCTGTTTCGTAGCTCCACATCATAGGTTCAATTCCTAATCGTTATTAGCAGTACCTATCGCGCCTAATATGTGAACAGTTTGCCCTTGGAGGGCCAGTCATTCGTGGAGTATAGGCTTCAATACTCTTCATCAATGCTGCCCTTTTGACTCGCTTAAAATGAAGAGGGTCACTGATTCCGTTCATAAGGAAGCAATCGCCGGGCAGATTCTAAGAACTGACATAACAGCCCACTAAAACGCACCGCAAAAGCACACATAATTCTCTTCAAGCAAGCATTGAAAGAAACTCCAGTGCTGGTCGTTGTCCCGGCGACACTCATCAAAGTTGTTCAGCGGTGTCGTAACTAGATTCATCAACATCGACTGACTGCACTACACGACTCACTCACACTGCTCAAACATCACAACTTCTTCTTGCCCGATCTTCGCCACCCGTACTACCCTCTAACATTTCTAGTTTGGACCCTTCCTGGTTTTGCAAACATTCCAAGTAATTGTACTGCATGTAGCATGTACCAGGGCAACAGCCTGGGGAAAGAGTTTTGTCTCGCCGGTTCGGCTGCGAAAACGGTCGCTCCAAAAGAGGCCCCACTGGGATGTCTCGATTTCTCCTCATCTGTGCTAGTTGGCTGTCGAGTGTGTAGAGGGTAAGAGCATGCCCTAAGTGCCTTTTCATGCTTCTTTTCTTGTTACATAGCGCGCACCCTTGAAGGGAACATTTGGCAGGGTGGCTTGATGTCGCCCGGAGGCAGCGGCACGCGTCTGCTTCAGTGCTCGTTTGTGACTAAAATAAGTGCTTTGTTACCAATAATACGCATCCTGATGTGCTTTTTGAAAGTGTAGATCGCAGGGAAATATGTTGCGCTTCAATGTCGCGTCTTTTTTTTCGCATTCAAGCTGCTCAGCAGCACACAACAGCTTCTCGGTGTCACAGCACTAAAGAACAGTCTGCCATGCACGCGCACCATGGAATCGTGCTCGATCACACGAAACATGAAGCAAACTGCCCTCCACAAACAATCGCACACAGGAAAAAGCACAAGAAAGCACTCTAAAAGCACACGGACATGCAGAAATCCTCACACAACCACATTGAAACACGAAGTGCCATCCGCTTTAACGGTTGGAGTGTCGGCGCCCTCCCCGATAAGGCGGCCGAAACTCAACTCTGCCAATACACATTTGGCCATTGATGGCGACGCGATGCAACAGATCACACCTTGTTTTTTTATCTAGCGGCCGCTCCTGTATGCTGCTACATAAATCAACTTCGGTACAGGGCACCCAACTGCAATTGACATTAACCCGGCATGATGGCTGTAGCACGGAAGTACATATCGAATGTTTAAAAAATTAGATGGCTCCCGAGCACTGCAACTACAATTCACCATTCACGAATATTTAAAAAGTAGTTCTGAGACCTTGCATGGTGGTAGAACAATTGATTGTCTGATAATTGATTGGGTTCGATTCCTGCCTAGACCTTCACATTTATTCTTTGAATTTGTCGGGTAAACGCTGCCGATGTCAGCTTTTTCTGCCCATGTGTGTTCTCTTCGTTACTTAAGAGATATAAACTGTCAATTACCTGTGGCACATACTCGCATACCAGTGGCACATACCCGCCCCCAAGTATGTGTCACTGCCTGGCGGCAAGTGTTTGACAATGTGCGCGGCGAGATTATGACATTATTCATGTCTTGGCCAGCGCGTCATATTCGTCAAACCATCTTACCCTCTCATGCAAATTTTGGTTCAACCCAAGGGGGTGAACATGAAAGCACCCAGACGTAAGTGGCAAGACAGACAAACAGATGGCAAAAGTGCCTGCAGTACACAAAAAAAAGCTTCGCATTTAAAACTCTATAGAAGGCACCAAGGACACAAAGGAATTCCAAGCTAGGTCCCCTGCATGCCAGCCCAGTATTCTACCACAGAGCCACACCAGTGCTTGAAACTCTATATTGCAAACTGGCCTTAGGCAGTCTTAATGTCGGAAAACGACTTGCGTTAATATGAGCAATAAAGAGTTTTAGAACAGCAAAGGAACATCCAGATGTTGCAATGCGAATTGCGGAACGAGTGGGCTGTCGAATGCCCCAACCCCGTACAAAAAGTTAAGGTGTAATACTTCGTGGTTAACCACAGCATAAAAAAATTGCACTTAATTTCTTGCAAGTGTGTAGCGAGTACCATGCTTCTCCAAGGAATGATGAAAGATGGCATTTTGAATGCCTCCTTACTAAAGAAAAATGATAATTAATGGTGTAGTGGGCACCCTGCTAGTATGCTTGTGCTTGTAGCAGTTACCCAAAGGGTGTTTAATAAAGGCTATGAATGGTCACTCTTCTAGAGTTAGCTGTGACTGCTGCGCGTAGCATCCAGGCCTGGCGATCTTTGTTGGTTTTTCAAGTTTTGCTTAATGCTGTTTATAAATTAAGGTTCCTGTGAGGAAGAGTTCTGGGAGGTCTGGCTACTTTAGTATGAATATGTGTTATAGTAGTGTTTTAATTTGAGGCTTCAGCAAAAGGGGGGGGGGGGGGTTGTGCATTATTCAAACTTGTCTTGGGAGGTGGGCTTGCCTACTCCTTCTCAAGCAAGTTTGGAGGGACTGTTATTTTTCTGGAACTTTTGCTGAAGTGTGTATTGAAATTCATTACGGTGGTATTATTTTGTAGTTTGTCTGTCGTATTTGTAATTCTGCTGCTATCTTGGAATTTGTGGTCTGGTGTAAAAATGGAGTTCAATTGCTTGCAGGCTGAGAATGAACGACTTTATGAAGGTGTGACGAATTTCGAGCAGCTTGCTTCAGCCACTACCAGTGATCTGGAACAAGCAAAGAGTGAAGTAGCATCACTTAAGTAAGTCACAATCATCATTTTGTCGCACTTAGGATGTTTTTTTTTGCTTTCTGTGATGCCGAAGAGTGACTATCTTGTCTCGTGTGGTCTCAGCTGAGTCAAGTTGTTGCTAAAAGGTACAAATGTGAGCCATGCCATCTTGTGACCTGCAGATACCAAGATGCTCTTCATTGCAGTCTGTTTCCATGTATAATAGCTGTGGTTTGTATTCACCCGAAAAAGAGCAAAACGAACGCTCTTGACTCTGTTCTGTTTGGCTTACTGAAACTATCATGATGTCATATCTCATCGCGTCAAGGGGTCCTGAACCATATTTTATTGTTAACATTGACTGAACCTATTATCAGAGTTCATTGCCTCACGAATCAATCGCCACAAAACTTTTTTTAGGCCGTCAAGTACAAGAGGGGTTGCGGCATTTCGTTGAATGCAGTAATGCTTGTCCGGACAAGAGCACTAGAAGTTAAGCACTGAAGGCCAGCGTGGCATGAAGCTACGTTAGGTGCACACCACGGCTTTGGGTGTGCATCATTAAGGGCGATTGCTCTCTCTTCTCGACACTCTCGCTGGTGGACATGTCACATTTATTCTATAATGTTAGCAGACTGTAGAGCCCGTCACTCAGCTCATGGTGCCACCCTGTGGAAAAAAGCACATCTCCTTTGAATGCCGCCATTGCTTTTCACCAACTACCAGCCAGTAGTTGGAATCTTCTGTGTGGTGCAGAACTTACTTTATGACGGCTCTCTGAACTGCATGACCCCGCAGGGGCGCCTGCGCAAGTAGGCGTTTGGTGTGTAGCGACACCACGGACCCGAGCTAACGGGGGAGTTTCTACTCCCTCCCACGCCTAGCCGTGCGTGGCTTTGCCGTGTCCGGGGAAAAGGGGATTCTGGGGGTTGAGCCGACGCTGGGTGATTGGACCTTTAAGGCCCCCTGGCAGAGGCAACACACCCCTTTGGCCCCGGCTTCACGTAGACGGCACCCCTGGGCTGACCCACCCAGGGGAAATTGGCAGTCGCCTTTTCCTATCCCTCTCTGCCTACATCTTCGTCTTTATCTCTCACTATCTATCTGTCCTGTCTTCTACTCTCTTCTGTTTACTTCCAATTTTCCTGGCGGCAAGGGTTAACCCTGTGCAAATAGCCTACCTTGGTCTAGGCGCATTGGGTTATGGCAGTGTTGTACGGCTGACGTCTGCAAGCTTTCAGCACCTGTAAACTTGCAGCGTCCCCTTGTTGGGCTCCGTCGTGGGTGGCTGCCAACGCTGCTGAACAAAAATAAGACCGGCATGCATGGCGCATTCCCTCTACTATCTGATCGTACCGGCCTAAAGCGGGTACGCACCGACGACATAAATCTCTTCAACCAGCCAATAGAAACTTTTCCCCATTTCCACGTCATTCGCTGTGAAAAAACTGAAAAGCAAGCCAGGACCGTCTCTCCTTTCCTAGTCTCTAGATGTCTTACCGAAACTCTTGGCACAGGATACAAGGTAACCAAAATGGCTAGTGGAGACCTTCTCCTCGAAATCCGTGACAAAGAACAATTTAAAAAGCTAGACCGTCTCTCAGATTTCGGTGGCATACCAATAACCGTAACACCACATAGATCAATGAACACAACTCGCGGAGTGGTATCCGACATGGACTTACTTGACTTGACTGAGACTGAACTTTTGGAGGGGTGGAAGAGCCAAAATGTCACTAATGTACAGAGAATCATCATCAGAAGAGACAATAAAGAAACACCGACAAAACACTTAATACTTACATTTGCATCCAGTAAACTACCGGAATCAATTCAAACAGGGTACACAAAGACATCTATCAGGCCGTACATACCAAACCCTCGCCGTTGCTTCCAATGCCAGAGGTATGGCCATGGCTCTAAAACCTGTCGTGGTCGCCAGACTTGTGTGCAATGTGTAGTCCTAGGCCACGTGTCTGAGAACTGCAAACAACCGCCACACTGTGTAAACTGCGAAGGAAACCATGCCGCATATTCACGCTCCTGCACATACTGGAAAAAAGAAAAAGAAATAATTACGTTGAAGGTGAAGGAGAATATTACATTTAAGGAAGCACGGCGAAGAGTCGCTCCATTCTATGGACCTACATACGCTGATGCGGCGCGTCAGGAGGCACCGCTGCACCAGCCCTCGCCACCCCTCCGGCCCGCGCATTCCGAGCCGGCGATTGTGGCACCTGCCCCCAAGGCGGCTGTAGCCCAGGCTACACCGCCTACTCCCAAACAGAGACCGGAGACTCCAGAGTCTTCGGGTCTCAAGGCCTCCCCTCACCAGGCGAGGCCCAAAATTCGAACTAACAGCCCGCATGTGCGGGCATCCAGTGCCTCCGAGGAGGCAATGGATACATCGGCACCCTTGGTGCCGAAAGAGCGGCGTGGCTCCTTGGAGCGCGCCAAGAAAACAAAAAAGCAAATAACAGCGCCTGGTGATGGCCCTGTTAAGTGAACTCAAACTCCCCGTCTAAACAGCCACTCGCTTTTCGTACACACAGCACTATTTCACATTCACCATGAACACTCAAATTATACAATGGAACGTCAGGGGCCTTCTCAGAAACCTTGACGACATCCAAGAACTCTTACATGAACACTCGCCAAAAGTGCTGTGTGTACAAGAAACACACCTTAATTTAAAACACACAAACTTTCTTCTTAAATATGTTATTTTCTGAAAAGACCGTGTTGATGCTATGACATCATCCGGAGGTGTTGCCATCATAGTGAATCAAGGAATAGCATGCACACACTTACAACTCCAAACACCCCTTGAGGCAGTGGCTGTTCGAGCGGTTCTTTTTGATAAACTGATCACAATCTGCAGTATTTACATTCCTCCTAGCTATCAGCTCCAAAAACGCGATTTACACTCTCTAATTGATGAACTTCCGGAGCCGTATGTTCTCCTTGGAGACTTTAATGCGCATAGCAGGTTATGGGGTGACTCTCGGTATGACGCGCGAGGTCGACTGATCGAACAGTTCCTTATCTCGTCGAGCGCGTGTCTCCTAAATCGAAAAGAACCAACCTATTATAACCTCGCTAATAACACCTACTCCTCCATAGACCTGAGCATAGTATCTCCATCTCTTGTGCCTCTACTCCAGTGGAAAGTCGTCAGTAATCTGTACGAAAGTGACCACTTCCCCGTAGTTTTGAGCACAATGACAGTAACTGAGTGTCCACCACGTGTTCCCAAGTGGCTCATAAACAGAGCCGACTGGGAACAGTTTCATACTATCGCTTGTCTAGGTTGGAATGACATCTGTACTTTGAACATTGATGTTGCTGTGAACTACTTCACAACGTTTTTGATTGATGCTGCAACAAAATGCATCCCACAAACAAATGGACACCTTGGAAAACGAGGTGTGCCATGGTGGAATTCTGAATGCCGAAACGCGCGCAAACAGCAAAACAGAGCTTGGAGGCTGCTTCGGAACTCACCGACAGCCGAAAATCTTGAAACCTTCAAGAAAATAAAGTCTCAAGGCAGGAGAACGCGTCGGCAGGCCAGAAGAGAAAGCTGGCAGAAGTTTTTATCGGGGGTTAATTCATTCACACAGGAGGCTAAAGTCTGGAACATGGTCGGTAGGATAGCAGGAAAACAAGTATACACACTTCCACTCGTAAACACTCAGGGTGATACCTTGGAAGATCAGGCAAACTTCCTCGGTGCACACTTCGAACGGGTATCCAGCTCGTCCCACTATACTGACACTTTCCAAAAATACAGAACAAGAATAGAAAAGCAGAAACTCGAACACAAATCCACTAGATACGAGGCATATAACCAAGCTTTCAATCTAGCTGAGCTCCAAACATCTCTAAACTCCTGCAGTACTTCTGCCCCAGGTTCTGACCGTGTGATGTATGAAATGTTAAAAAACCTACCAAACGAAACCCGAAAAACCTTACTTTGTTTGTACAATGCTATTTGGTCTTCTGGCACTATTCCTACCTCCTGGAAAGAGGCTATTGTTATTCCCATTTTGAAAGAGGGCAAGGACCCTTCTTTACCCTCGAGTTATAGGCCTATAGCACTTACAAGCTGCTTGTGCAAAGTCTTCGAAAAAATGATAAACTGCCGACTTGTACATTTTCTTGAAACAAATAATTTGCTCGACCCATTTCAGTGCGGGTTTCGAGAAAGTAGATCCACCACAGACCACCTTATTCGTATCGAGGCACAGATCAGAGACGCGTTCGTCCATAAACAATATTTCCTCTCTGTGTTCCTCGATATCGAAAAGGCTTATGATACTACATGGCGTTACGGAATTCTAAGAGACCTGTCTCACCTTGGTGTGTGCGGAAGAATGTTTCATATAATCGAAAGTTACCTGTCAAACCGGACATTCCGTGTCCGTCTGGGCAGTGTGCTCTCCCAAACATTTGTCCAGGAAACAGGCGTGCCACAAGGTGGTGTGCTTAGTTGCACACTTTTTATTATTAAAATGAATTCTTTGCACTTGTCCATTCCCCGCAATATGTTCTATTGTACATATGTCGACGACGTTCAGCTTGGCTTCAAGTCATGCAACTTGGCCATGTGTGAGCGGCAGGTTCAGCCGGGTTTAAATAAGGTCTCCAAATGGGCAGATGAAAACGGATTTCGACTTAACCCACAAAAAAGCACGTGTGTCTTGTTCTCTCGAAAGAGAGGCATACACTCGGAACCTGACATTCGACTGAACGGGCAACGTCTGTCCGTCAAAGCCGAGCATAAATTCTTAGGCTTAATCTTGGACAACAAGTTGACCTTCGTACCGTATATCAAGTATTTAAAAACAAAATGTTCAAAAGCCATGAATGTTATAAAAGTGTTGTCACGTACTATATGGGGTAGTGATAGGCAATGCCTCATGAACCTCTATAGAAGTCTCATTCGCACCCGCTTAGATTATGGGGCCGTTGTCTACCAGTCTGCTACTCAAAGTGCGTTGAAGATGCTGGACCCCGTACACCATTTGGGCATCCGCCTTTCTACGGGTGCTTTTCGCACCAGCCCCGTAGAAAGCCTTTATGTTGAGTCAAATGAGTGGTCGCTTCATCTGCAGAGAACTTATATGTCTTTTGTTTATTTCCTTAAGGTGAAAGCAGATAAAAAGCACCCCTCATACTCTACTATTAATGATTTGTCGAGCTCATTTCTGTTTCAAAACAGGCCTTCGATGAGGCAGCCCTTCTCAGTTCAATTCAATTCAATTCAATTCAGTTTATTCCGACATCACAGGAGACATTACAAAAGTCACAACAGTGATGCTGTGGGGCGAAAGCAAAAAGCCATTAAGGCTTGACGAAGGCTTTCGCACCATTTGACAACATAGCAACAGCAACAGCAGCATGAGATCATCAGTTATTATACAATATCAAAACATGTACTTCAAGGTCATGCCGATTTGCATTTTATTAACACGTTGAAAAACATTTACAGAACGGAGCAGTATAAATGGTTTATTGTAAGAAACTGTTTAAGGTTAGTGGCAGTAAGTAGCTCATCATCTGGCGACCATAGTTAGTACGTGTGTAAGGAATTTTCCAGTCATCGGTAGCTCGTGTGCTATAGGGGCAGGTATAGGGTGTCAAACGCGCTAAATCAGTAAGAAAAGAGTCGTGATTCTTTAAGGAAGTACGATATCGCTTCATTAAAATTGTATTGTATATCTCAGGCATTGGTTGTAAATTAAGGGCTTCGAAAATGGGTTTGGAATGTTCATCGCGAGGAACACCTGTAATTATGCGCACAGCCTTTTTCTGTAATCTATATATTCGGCCTAAGTTCTTTTCCGATGTGGTGCCCCATACTAGATAGCAATAGCTTAATGTAGATAAAAATAGCGAATTATATAGTAAGAGTTTAATTTTTTGTGGCAAGAGAAAACGTAAGCGCGATAAGATACCTACAGTACGAGAAAGTTTAGCATGGACAAACTCAGCCTGATCCTTCCATAGCATGTTTTCGTGGAAAAAAACTCCCAGAGTTTTCACTATCGGTTCAATCCTTATAGATTCTGAGCCAATCACTAATGATAAATCGCAGTTTACGGGCTTATTTATTGGACGAAAGAGCACAGATTTTGTTTTTGAGGTGTTTATAATTAGCGAATTTCTTATGCTCCAAATGTGCAGCAGTTTCAAGACACTATTTGCTTTGTCAACTAGTTTATGCAAATCGCAGTCTTTAAAAAATAAGCTGGTATCATCTGCATAAATAATAAATGTTGTATTGTTATCGATGTTTGTCAAGTCGTTCACATACAGATTAAAAAGCAGGGGACCCAGAATACTTCCTTGGGGCACGCCATGTGACAGTTTTTTAAAACTAGATGCGTAGCCATTTATATCTACTTTTTGCTGTCGGTATTTCAAATAGGTTTTTATGACACTTATAAAGTTCCCCCGAAAACCGTAGTGTTCTAGTTTTTTAATTAATGTAATGTGGTTGATTCTGTCAAATGCTTTTGAGAAATCTACAAAAATTCCAAGTGTATATATTTCCTTTTCAAATGCATCGAGTATGATTTCTTTTTGCATTAGTAGGGCAGTTTCTGTTGAGCGCTGCTTTGTGAAACCAAATTGAAAAGGCGTCATAATGTGGTGCTTGGTTAAGAATGACACTATTCGTTTATGTAACAACTTTTCAATTACTTTAGAAAATACAGGTAAAATAGAAATTGGTCTGTAATTGGTCATGCTATTTTTGTCACCACCTTTGAAAATAATAGAAACTTTGGCTATCTGAAGACGACTAGGAAACGTGCCCAATGAGAAGATTAAGTTAATGATGTATTCTAAAATAGGAGATATGACATGAATAACATGCTTAACTGGACGGATTTCCAGGCCGTCTACGTCACAACACCTGCTATTCTTTAGTGACATGAAATCTGCCGTAACCTCTTGTGTAGTCACTGGAAATAGAAATGCACTTTCGCCTACTTGCGAACCCATGAATCGCGCAAAATTATTGTCGTGTGAGCTCTCTCCAATAGAGGTAAAGAATTTATTGAAAGCTTCAGCAAGGTCATCACCAGTTAGAACGCGGTTGTCTACAATGAGTTTAGTCGGGTATGTGCTATCATCCGAGTGTGGGTGGAGCAACATGTTTAACTTTTTCCAGATGGCTTCGGACGTTTTGGTTTTTTCAGGGCTGAAAAGGTTGCTAAAATATTCAAGTTTGCTTTTCCTTAATAAGGAGTTTGTAGTATTTCTATGTTTTCTAAATGTCTTCAAGTCTTCTTTGTCTCTAGATATTAGAAATTTCTGGTAAAGTGCATTTTTTACTTTTATAGCTTGAAGGCATTCCGAAGTAATCCAAGGCTTTCTTGCCTTGCGTGGTCTGCGTTTTGCTTTGAGCGGAAAGCACTTGTTGTAGGCTTCACTAAAACGTTCGATGAAAACATTATACGCTGTGTCTGCATCAGTTTCACGGAAAACAGCGTCCCATTTTATCTTGGATATATATGCAGCGAACATATCAATTGTGCTAGGACATATGTACCGGAATGGGGTAGGCGGTGGCTTTGCATCCCTAAGTTGAAGCTTCTTTTGACTTAAAATTGAGTAAACAGGCAAATGGTCGCTAATATGTGTCTTAAGGACACCCGAGCAAAGAGGTGCACTTGTGCTATTTGTTATAATGACGTCGATAAGTGTGCAGGATTGGGCATGAAATCGAGTGGGGTGTTTTATAACATTTTTAAATGCGTTTGATTCCATGATATTGCAAAGTTCAAGACGTTGGGGGCTGGAAGTTAGCATATCAATGTTTAGGTCACCCCCGATAGTAAGATTGTAACCATTTTCATTGACCCACGACAGGAAAGTGTCTAAAAACGTAAAAAAGTTGCACATGTTACATTTGGGGGGGCGGTATACCACAGAAAAAATACCCGAAGAACATTTTACAGTCATAATCTCGTAATCGTCAGTAACCACAGAAAAAGCCTCGAGTATTTCACACTCAAACACATCTTTGACCAGGAGCATAACACCACCACCTAATTTATCACTGCGGTTCAAGAAATACGTGGCATAGCTAGGTATACGAAGAACGTCGGATTCATGGCGATACCAGGTTTCAGTAACCATGATGACGTCAAAGGAGAACTCAAACGATTCAAGCAGTATTGCTATCTCATCTGCCTTGTTTCTGGCTGATTGCGCATTTATATGAAGGTAGGAAATGTGGTGTTTTCTACCAGATACCAATAGGCTCAACTGGTGTGGCGTTAAGCAGTCTGCAGCCATTTTCTTTTTGCCCTGTTTTTCTTCTAGCTTTTTTGCTAAAGGATGAAGCTCAACAAATTTAAACGATCTTTTCGAGATCGCTCTCAGTAGTTATCTGAAGCACCCTCGACTTCTCATCCTTTCGCGCAAAAATTTTGCCGCCTTTCGTCCAGGCAAATCGCCATTCGGCTTCCTTCTTGCGCGCTACAGTTTGTCCCAGTAGTTTTTTTAACTGTGAGCATAGGTGTTCATTGACGTAGACAAATGTCTTTCCTGGGAAACCAATATCAGCTGTCGTTAAGCGCAACTTTTTCGCCTTTTCCAGAACTGCGTCTCGCTTAGACCGGTTGTTGAACTGCACAACAATATGAGGGCAAGATGCATCCTTAGCAGTCACGCGATGGCAAATTTCTATGTCATCTTCTTTCACTGATTCGCCTGAAAAGTCTAGCCGAGGAAACTGGAGTCTCACTAGAACACAGTTTAATGGCTCCTGTAGCATATCCGCCACCGTGGCAATGGCAGACCATAGACTGCGATGTGTCCTTTCTAGAAGTTACAAAACATGCACCTATTGCCCATATCCGAACATACTTCCTGGAACTTCAACACAAATACACACGTCCTGAGTTCTTTACAGATGCTTCCAAGTCCAACTCCTCTGTGTCCTACGCTGCTGTCGGCCCATCCTTTTCGGATGCTGGCCCTCTACATCCAAGCACAAGTATCTTCACAGCAGAAGCCTACGCGATACTTGTGGCAGCTAAACACATCAAACAACTACAAATACAAAAAGCAGTAATTTATACAGACTCCCTCAGTGTGGTAACGGCTCTGCACAGTCCTAAAAAACAAAAAAACCCGGTCCTTGTCTCACTTTACTCCATTTTGTGCGCACTCTACACACTAAAACAACATGTTGTAGTGTGCTGGGTGCCAGGGCACCGTGAGATCCAAGGCAATGTGAGGGCGGATCAGCTTGCTGCATCTGTCCACAAAAGCACTGGCCCTACACCCATATTAATCCCGGCCCTTGATCTTAAGCCGTCTCTCAAACGAAACATCAGGAACTACTGGCAGAGCAAGTGGGATACACACACACAAAACAAACTACACATTATCAAGCCACACCTTGGTCATTGGCTGCCGGTATCAAAATCCCGTCATACAGAGGTTATACTAACGAGACTCAGGATAGGACACATATACACGACACACACATATCTTTTGTCTGGTGGCGATCCACCATTGTGTGACAAATGTGGTGAACCATTAACCGTCCTTCACGTGTTAATCCAGTGTAAACACTTAGAAACTATAAGAAAACAGCATTTTCCATTACCCTACCGACAACATATACCTTTACACCCTGCAATGTTCGTTGGTAGGGAACCGCTTTTTAGTCATAAATCATTGTTAGCGTTTGTAAAAGAAATTCGCAATTTTCATATCATATACCCGGGCATCCCGTAGCACGACCTCTCCAGGGAGGTTTTTGCTGCGGTGGCTACACAGGAAAGCACTTGCCTCACGGCCCTTGCACGCAAGGGTATGAACCGGTGAGGTACTTGTGCTAATGCCATACATGTCCACCATCGTTTTTCATTATCACCAACTTTTGTCACCTATTCACACCATGCACACCTTTCACGGCATAGTCATGATTTTATTACTTGTATGTTTTTACCCGCTTTACTGCGAGGAATTTTATGGCCCTTATACAGCCGCTAATCACAACCATTGTCCACATTCCTGTCTCATGAACTGGCGCTCTTTGGCTGTCAAATGGCCCTTGCGCCAAAAACACCATATATCATCATCATCATCTGAACTGCATGAATGTGGGTTTTGTATTGAAGAGAGGGCCTTTTAGGAAGTGGCATCTTTGTGCCTTGCTCGTGAACACTCCTTTTGTGCTCCCCTTTTTTGTGTCTTTTGTGCTACATTTAACAATGGATTATTACCAACTCTCCCAACAAGACACCCTTCTGAACACTTCTTGTTGCATTTGATTAAAATTTGGCTGAGCTGTTCACAGCATGACCGCATCGCCTGCCGTCTGCCACACGCGTTTTATCATCAAACACAAGGGGTGGTTCATGGCACATTTAGGTCCGACAAGCGAAACCTTCTATAAGCTGCAGCTGCGCTATTGCTTATTAAAAATAACCTCATTGCATGCTCAGATGTTACCTATATTAGTACAGTAGAGTGAACTCTGGCGCTAGTGTCTATAAAAGCTGCAGTGCATTGCACTTCAGTGAGCATGGGAATGGTGGCTAAAACACGGATTTGTCTAATTTTTGCACTTTTGGCTCTGGTTGTCTTCACGTGGCTTGATGATGCTTTGTCATGAAACAACATTCTGCAATAGTTTATCAGTTACGGAATAACACATTTCGAGCTAGTTGGTTGTTCATGCAAAGGTGAAAGCGGCATGTATCAATGAGAACGAACACACACTGTGTCTCTATCTTTCCTTGTATCTGTCTGTTCTCATCAATATGCGCTGCTTTGCCTCGGCATCAGTTACGCTTCACCACCTTCGCCTTTTAGGCTTACCAATCCAAATCTGGTCGTGAGGTTCAAAATGGTTTGTTCCTTTATTCGAAACGGAACCAAAACACTGCAATAAACAAAGCAACAAGTGCGTTCGAAGCCCGCAAGCATGAAGACTTAGCGAATTCGTGTACTTCCCATTACTCCCATGTTCGCTAAACAATCACAGCGCCAGAATCTACTTTAGCTAATTTCAGGAAATTCTATGGTTGGCATGGCAATCTAAGTAGCTGTGGCAAAGGCCTGCATGATGGTGTGCTTGAATATTTGTGCTGGTGAGCCCATGCTTGTGTCGATGGCATATCGGTGTGCGCTGACCTGCTTGTGTGTCACCAGGGAAGCCCTAGCCCAGGCGGAAGCAATTCCAGTGGAAGAACGGGAGAGAGCTGCTTGGCTGCTGCTTGAGAAGGAGACTCATGCTTCCGAGTTGGAAAAGAAGCTGAAGGTAGATGTTGATCAGCTGAGTCACCTGCTTGAAAAACTTGTGATTATGAAACGGCTGCAAACTCGTTGAGTGGTATGCGAGACGGGAGATCACAGCCGTGATCTGGTGATATGGGCTATAGATGTCTCATTTACTGTGCGCCTGCAGCTATGGCCTGTTTTCACAAATCAGCCTGGGCCTTTACACGAGTATCCCTCAAGTTTCCGTACCCTCTACTTGTGTTAGAAAGGCATGAAAGTTAATAACAATGTAAAAGATCACAAGAAGATTGGTTCATGAATACTGGCCTGCTTTGTGCATCAAGTAAAACAGAGGCTTACAACCAATAGTGAAATTTGAGGATGGTTTGGGAATACGGGCCTAAGGGAAATCCTCATATAACTTGAGTGTCTGTATTGTAGCAGCCATGGGTGTATAATAAGCTTGTCACTTGAATATACGTGTTGTGCTGATTACTGCCCAGCTTTGATCAAAAGGAGCAGAGACAGTGCTTATGTGGCCATAGCTCATTCCAGGAGGAATCGGCCAAAATCCATCATTGAGAACACTAATGATCTCAACTTCAAAATTTGTGTTTTTCAAGCCAGTATGGAATAAAAATTAAGCCTCTCAATGTGTGGCTGTCTCTCTCCCTCGAAAACTGATGTATGGAGGCAAAATTTTTTTCAGTACAGTTGAACAGAAGATACCCGTTTCATGCCCTTGTGGCTTTTTTTTTGTTTTTAAACGTATAACCTAGTATTTATTTAAAAAACATTTTTGTATGATAGCTGAGCATATCAGCCACTCGTACTCAGCCTGATAATGTTTATTGTGAATTTTATATATAGGCCAAGCACACAGATTAGAAGGCCAGTTGTCATTGTGACATGATCTGACATCTTTGTCTACTTCCACTTTGTGCAAAATGAATTCTCAGCACCTCACCTAGTTCTTATCATAACGTTTTGTTCTAGCATGTTCGCAAGCTGATGTGGGACATTTAGAAGTCTAGCCATAAAATGCAATATTGATACATGTTTCACTGTTTATGCTCAATTATTTAAACAATTGAGCTAAGCTTGGCACTCCACAAAAGTTTCATTCCTCATGCATTGACTGCGCTTTGGCTAATCGCTTGCATGCGAGCACGTGTGACTGTTGCAGCCGCAGTGCTTTGATTAAAACTGTAATAGCAGTAGATTGTCTATGGAGCCAGTGATGTTTGTGTTTTCAAGGTGCCACAAACCTTTCTGCATGCTGTAGCAAGCTTTGATGCTGAACAACTTCAAAACACTTGTTGAGTCTTGCTACATTTTTAAAAGCAGTCAACATTTCTGAGTCTGCATTCTTATTTTGTGCAATACCTGGACTACCAAACATCTGTGATAACACATACTACAATAACCTTGTCAACTTTTGTGGGAAACCACTAGGAGCTGGAAGAAGCTTTGGAACAGCTCACCAAGGAGAAAACAGATGCTTGTGATACTGCAAATGAGCTCAGGTTTGCCACAAATCACTTTCTTTTTACATTATTAGCTAATTGTGCTTTTTGCTTCTTGTTTGTTCATTGCAAGAGTTCAAACGCGTCACAAAAGATGCATAGAAATTATGTGGACAGGTATTCGGCTCTTTCACTTATTTTACTTGTACTCCCAGACAACACAGAGCCATCCTTTGGATTCCCCTAGGATGAGCTGCTTAGGATATGTGGGAACTTCTAAGGATGTCCCAAAGAATTCCCGGACACCTCAATGAAGGCTCCAGAATGAGACAAAAAACGAGATCCTCGGGAAATCCTGCACATAGGACATCTTGGGATCATAATGGGATTATATTTGGATGTTGTACATTCCACTGTATTCAGTAATTACCAGTACATACAGCATTTGGAGGATGTATGCTAGTTAGTAGAAAGAACTGTCTCTTTGAAAGTCTTGCATTTCTTTACATGTTTTTAATACCCCTCAATGTACTCTTCCAGCGATGCAATGCACTCCTGCTTTTCCACGTGACTGTAGGCCTATAACATGTTCAGTGGTTATGTTGCCTTGTTTGCTTGTTATTTTCCAAATCTTGAAAACACTGCTTCATTATGTGTTCTCACCTGCTTAATTATTATGTGTGTATTTATGAAGGGTTACGCAAGTCCTATATATATGTACACGTGCGTTAAAAAATGATCGCTGAAAATGTATACTAATTCATGAAGCAACGTGCATATACATGTTAAAATATCAGTTAGTAGATTAATTGAAACCACACGAGATTATATATACCATGTTCATTAAACATCCCATAAAGGGACATAAATGAGTGGATGCAGGCAGATCTCACGCATGCATCCATCCATTCACGTCATCGTCTGTAATATATAATGGACATCCGTTCGCTGAAGCCTACGGGACATCCACACGACTTCCTTTATTGGATGTGGGACATAAGTACTTCTTTGAGGCATCCGTAAGACTTTTTTTTATGTTGTCTGAGGTCTTTCAAGGCTCTTCTCTGCGCTCATCTAATGTACTTTTGGTTTATATTATGTTTTAACAGCGTGCCAAAAAAGTCACTTGTATCAGTGTATCGTGTGCTCTTCCATGTGCCTAATTTAAAGTATATTCCAATGATTGATACTTCAGTAGAATTCATTCATCCGTTCACTTGCTTGGCTGCTTCAAAGACTGTGTGGACATTTCAAACTTACTCGAGCTTCATTCATACGTCATCATCACAGCTCAACTTTATTCTTTACAAAGCTGCGGTATGCTGTGATCCCATGCTGGTTGTGTTACCGTAGCTGAGAAAAGCCAGTTTCTCCACAAAGGCAATGCCGCGAATGTGATAGCAACAAATAGGATTGCGATACTAAGACTAGCCACCACATTTAGTGCACCGAACACTTAACTCCTGCAAGCTTGTCTCTCCTTATAATCTCAAACCTTGTTACTATCATGAATTTGCATCTTCTTCAAAAAAAGTTTGCTATATTTAAAATTTGTTATAAAGATATATTTTTCTACCACTATGTCTAATGCAACAGTACTTTTCAGTTGCTTAGTTACAACCGATATTTGTTATATCCGGGTTTGTTGTAGCAAGACTTTAGTGTAGTAGTGCTGCATTTGCCCTTTGGGTGCACATTAAAGAACCCCAGGTGGTCGAAATTTCTGGAGCCCTCCACTACGGCGTCTCTCATAATCATATGGTGGTTTTGGGACGTTGATCCCCACATATCTATCAATCATGCTGCATTTGCCTGTCTTTTCATGAAAGACATTTGTGCCTGCGAACTGAATGGCACCGTTTCAAGAGATGTTGCTGGGCACGCAGTTAAATCACATGGGGGATACAGGCTTTGCAAAAAAGAATGGATCGAATTTCATGCGTAAATACATAAATCGCATCTGCAACTGGGGTCTCAGTTCTCCATGTGTGCTTCAGGAGAATTTGATTTAGCAAGGTTCACAGCAGCCCGCCGCAGTGGTCTACTGGCTAAAGTATGCGGCTGCTGACCTCCAGGTCGCAGGATCGAATCTCGGCTGCGGTGGCTCCATTTTCGATGGAGGCGGAAATGCTGTAGGCCCGTGTGCTCAGATTTGGGTGCACGTTAAAAGGATCTCAGGTTGTCTAAATATCCGGAGCCCTTTGCTACGGCGTCTCTCATAATCATATGGTGGTTGTGGCACGTTAAACCCCACATACTAACCAAAGCATTGGAGTGGTGTAATGCAGTGAAGTGCGTTGCCAGAGGTCTAAAGAATTGGTATTATATCAAACTGGTCTAGTGATCTCTTCAGACTAGAGCTGTGCGCCGCCGCCTGGTTTTGCTCGCGCTGATAGTGCCGCCACTGAATTCACAAGAGTGATCGCGCCGCTGTATGTCTTTCATTTTAACCCGACCAGGGAATCTAAAATACATCACTTCATCAGGGGAGCTCTTCTCGTTGTGTCTATGTAATGAACTCTCCATTTCAGCCACTGCTGATTTTTGGGATCTCAGCCAGCCACACGCCCTCTTTGTTGATCTTCCTTTTCAGTGTCATTTTGACATTATGGAGTTTTTATTTTGGGTTTTAATTAAAAGACCTGAATGCGCTTCAACAATAGAGAAAAAAATAAAAGAGTGCATGCCTATAGGGCCATATCCTGTGAAGCTGCTACCTCCTCAAGTTCATGTCACTATTTCCATCAACCTCATGTTTTTTTTTTCCTTTTTCTTAGCTCATGAGAAAAAAAAATTGGAAGTTCACGACAGCGTGCGCTCCTAGTGTCCACAAATCAACAACTTCCGGTGTGGCCCCCCTTTTAATTTTTTATGGCTGAGTCGCACGGTGTAAAGTGCAATACATTGTGCTGGGAATTTATCTTTGACTTGTCTTCATAGGAGACTGTCCATTTGGGCTGCAGCTCATTAAAAAAAATTGGAAGTTCACGACAGCGTGCGCTCCTAGTGTCCACAAATCAACAACTTCCGGTGTGGCCCCCCTTTTAATTTTTTATGGCTGAGTCGCACGGTGTAAAGTGCAATACATTGTGCTGGGAATTTATCTTTGACTTGTCTTCATAGGAGACTGTCCATTTGGGCTGCAGCTCATTTGCTGGAGTTTGGCGATCAATCCGCCTGTTTGCAGGTCTTGCACAACATAATTTTGATGTTGAGAATCTTTCACAGCTCTCAACACTAATGAAAGAGCTGGAATGCCCATTGATGCAACGAACTCAGTGCCTAGACGTCCACTTTTGAGCATAAGTCTTGGAAACCTGGCAAATATTCTGATTGCATAAGCCATCGCATTAGGTTTAATGCGGCCGCGCGTCTAATGCACCTGTGAAGGCCAGTACGCATTCCTTGAATCCTCCGCAAATATTCGGGACATATTCATATGCATGTACAAAGTGGACAAGTTCCTGTTTCGGTAATTTCATCCACTTCCTTCTTAGTTGGGAATGTGCTGGCTGGTTTGGTGCATTGAACATGGTCAACAGCAAATGTCACGGCCCATCGCTTTTTCGAGAAACTGAATGCGCTCGGCCGAAATGGACTGTGGTTAGTAGCTCTCAGGAAGTTGTATCTTTCTTTCCTCCAGAAGTCTCAAAAGTATTGCCTACTGTGAGACCCAGAAATACATTTCTGAGTCTGGCCTAAACTCGACGCTGCAGCATCTTCCACCCTTATAGGGCGATCACCCAACTCGTTGGATTGGGTATTTGTGGAGCCTTTGACCTACTACATTGTGGATAGATAAACAAAATGAATGAGTAATGTATATCAATGGGTTAATGCACTTTCTTCTTATAAATAGAGAAGTGGTGGTAATTAACACTTTAGTGTAACCAATAGCTAAGCTAGTTGGTAGCTATTCCTGTTAAAACAGCCCAATGTGAAAATACTAACACAAGAGTGAAGAGAGGGACCAGGTATCTCTCACGTAGACCGTCACGTGTAACTGACTAATGAGTGTCACCTTTTGCTTGAGAATAGAGAATACACTGATAAGTAAGGGATCCTGAGATGGCTTTGGTGATTTTGTACAAGCACATTGGGCTGGTAGACAGTCCCAAGGGGGATTTAGAGACCGATTTGAGCTCTTTGCATAAGCTGTGCAATTTATTACAATGCTTTAAAGCTTTATGTTCTTGCTACTCTGCCAAACGCATTGTCAACACACATTCACAAAGTGCCAAGCACTGGTCGCTTGACTAGGGCAGAGCAAATCAGCAGCCACGTCACCATGGCTTCTGATCAGATTGGCTGTCATGGGCTCTAGAATGCGCGGAAGTGAGATTGGCTGGTAGGGTGGCGGCACCTGCCAGAGCAGATACGAACCACTTCGCCATTGTTGTCTCTGTTACCAGATAGCGTATGTGCTGCCGGGTGCAGAATGTGATGTCCTCCGATACTGCGAGACACCTGTGGGCGTGCGATTTCGGAGGTCTTGACTGGTAAAAGCTCAAAACGCTGAGGGCGCTCATGAGAGCTCTGCTAACACCAGCGGTGTCAGTGTGCCTGATGAGTTGAGGAGGCCAGGCAGTGGTGGTATAATTTGTTTGTAGCAGCCTTGGTACAAAGTGTGTCACTAAATTTCTGGTGTGAATGGTTTGATGATGCTCTAGCCTAAATGCTGACAAAACATCAGAAAACTGATTCAGGGTTCCTAAAAGGGCAGAGCAATTTAGGGGCCTTGGTTTTCATATGGTGTCATCTTATGCTGCCATCGTATACTGTCAAATTTTGGCGCAATGCAGGTGAAACCCCATATAGCATGGGCATCTATAGCCTATTTAGTGAGAGCTCACACCAAAGAGAAATCTTCTTCTTCTTGTTCTTTGAGTGCCTTGGTGACATTAGCTGTGGAGCACTTTAAAGGCCCGTGCTGTCGTATGCTGTTGTCGCTTGGCATAACACAGGCAAGAACACGTAGAAAATAGCAAAAAAAAGAGAAATCAGGCAGAAAATAGAATGTGAGCAAAAGGAAAAATGGAAAAAGCAAGAAAGAGGGAGAAAGCGAAAAAAATCAATGGAAATGAAAAGAGTGGAGAGGTAGGAAACTGGAACAGAAATAAAAAAAAAGAAAGTAAAAAAAAGAAAACGAAAGAGAAATGAGGAATGCTCCGCACATCTTTCAGGCTTGGCACCACTAGTGCGAAGCTGCCTCAATTTTTTTTCTTTTGTATACCTTCATTTTCGCCGCCGTATGATTTTTTTTTTCTCATCGTGGTGTTTGTGGTGTCTTGACAACTCTCTTGTGCCCGTCTTTGCATGTCCCGTCTGTTTAAGGGAATCAAAGCAGCCTCTAAGAAGTCGAGCGCAATACTATCTCTTGTCGTCTCTGTTTTCCACTTTTATGCTCATCGTGACACCTGAACGGTAATTCACGTGATGTCATTGGGGCGCTCGAGAGCACTCCTAATCTCTGTTGATACGAGAAATATCAGTTGGGACTTGCCTCTCATCCTGCATTCCCATACATTTGCTCACTTATTCTTCCTTGCCTTGTATTATTATTGTGCACGATGAACTGATCTTGCTCCGTTATGTGAGTTTCTGATTAGTCAAGCGGAGGGGACTGAGCGTAGCTGACAAGCTTGAAATCCTGATAGGCTGAACACTTAGTGCTCACATTGTCCGCCTGCTTTGCGTCAAGTGTCGAAAAAATATTGCCTGTAGGAGATATGAAATCATTGGAAGAGACGCCGGAGATTTCGATACTTCTAAAGGACAAATTTTTTACAGCGAAGACATTGCTACTCTCCTGAAAAAAAAGGGGGGGGGGGGTAACCTTTTGTATATATATTTTCATCATGCCATCACGTTCTGCATAAAGTCCTAATCAATAACTTTTGTATGCACATCTTACGCTGTACCCACGAGCGCTAGCAAGAAACACGGCTGAAGCTTAGATGAAACAAACTGCCCATCTTTGTCACAAGGAGACCACATGTGGTTACATCACTCTGCATGTGAGGCCTGTTGTCCATTGCACTTCAACTGGGCAGGAAGTACTCTGTCAATCTTTCACTGAACGAAGGATTATGAAAGATAGGGGGCTACGTGGTTCAAGCCGAGTGAGAACATAGACTATAAGGGCGTGATCGGGAGCATAGGCGTGCATGCAAAATTGTCATGGCATCGGAAAACAGCTCGTATACCCTTCTATGCAATGGTATCACCACTTTGTGCTGGGACCACCTATACGGCAAACTGAACGTTTTTTTTTTTCCCCTCGAGAGCAGCTGTATGCCCATACACCAGCGTTTTGCAGTTGCACGAGACTGGATGAAAAAGAGTTCGCTGCTAGAACTTTGTTTTAACATTACATGTTCATGTTGCAATCACTCTCACTGCTGCACCCTTCTGTGGAAAACATCCTTCTTTTTTTTCGCAAATTTTTTTTTTTTGAAGTTTTCTTCCTGCTGGCTTTTGAATCTTGCATCAACCCCCCCCCCCCTTCTCACCCACTGTCGCACCACTGGTGATTTGGAAACCGGCACATAGGTCTACTTCAGACTCGGCTTATCTGTGTTAGGCTGTATTTGTATACTCAAAATGTTAGATCTCTCATTTAGATTTCTTTTTCAAGAAAATTTTCATTATTGTTATAGTTGCTTAGTAACTGGTTTGTTGTCGCAAGTTTCTGATGTCAGTAGTTCATGCAATATTTTGTGCCAACTCTTCCACTTATATTAGTCTGGTAGCGCCTTTTTATATATGCAATTCCAATTTTTCCTTTCATAGCTGGGAAACCTTGTCGATTTTGATGTTCTTCATTTCAGGCGTCAGAATGAAAACTTACAAAGTGCCTTACTGATTGTTACTTGTGACCTTCGCCAACTACAGGAGCAGCAGGAGAACAAGGTGAGCAAATTTTTCTTGTAGCTTGCATTGTCTGTGTAACTTCTCGAGAGAGAGGAAAGTTTTAGGGCTGTGCATTCATCTATCTATGCTGCTTAGTGTAACTACTACATCCGAACTTCAAAGAGGCCCCAGGCACCCGTTAAGGGGAGGTGCATGGCGAAAAATGCACGCTTATTTTCTTCGAAATTACATATTTCTTGTTTTTATTTGCTCTCACAAGTCTAGTTTCTCTACTTTTACAACAAAAAACAAGATTGTAATTAAAATCAAAGTAGGTTAAATTTCTTTTAAAGAGGACAAGTTGGTTACTAAAAACTGAAAAGGGCTCATTGCCCAGAGTCCGCTGGAAATTGTCATCTGGCGGCTTGCCAGGTAACAATTTTGCGTGAGGAGTTCACTAAAGCCACATGCTCAAAAAAACAATGATTGCTGAGCTCTTATAATGGAAAAAATCATTTTGAAAAACTTATTTTTGCTGAATAGATCACCTTTGACTTATATTTTCAATATGAAATTTTCTCTAGATCCATTTTGACTGACCACTTTAGATTACACATAATTTTTTTTGTACTTCTGATAGCCTCATCAGGATGAAATTTCGTCTAGATATTTTTTATAATGCGAGGGTTGCAAGTATAGTTTAAGACCTAATATTGCCTGTGTATAATTATTATGAACCTGAACTAAGCAATTGGTATGGGCTGAGTATTCTAGGGATTCTTACAATTTTTCTTGGGCATCAAAATGTCCTATATGTACTTTCTTGATAGTTATTTACATTCTACAGTTAATATGGAGCAAAATGGGCCATTGATGGGTCAGGACCGTAAAAGACTAATGGCATAGAAAGTTTTTTCAAAACGAAGTATGTGTTTTACATTCTCATGGCACAAAATGAAAACTGTGCAAGTTACTATAAAACTAATGAGTACATATTTGAAATGAGTGTAAAGGCGTACTTATAAAGCAAAAACTTTCATTGCCTTTTTTTTTCTAATCTCATTTCCTTTCAAATGAACGAAACCAGTGGTTTAAAATTGCTTGTCCTCTTTATTTCGTCGTTGTGGATAAGCCAAATACAGTCGAATCTCGATAATTTGAACACGAAGGGGCTCAAAAATTTGTTCGAGGTAAAAGAAGTTCGAATTAATGAAAGTTAAACAAATGGAGGGCTCTCCATGCAGTGGCGCATGTGCATTGAGCTAACGCACGAGGGGGCAGTTGCAGAAGATTTGCATTTATTGACAATTCACAGGACATCCGTTATTAATTGTGTGGCAAAGCCTTCGAACAGTGGTTCGTCCTCTCCAGTGCCTTCTAGTGGGTCGTCCTTTTCATAAGAAGAAGAGCAGCTCGTGCAGAGAGTCGGTCCCCGCATTGACTGTTGCTGTCGTGGATCATCGACGAGTGTCCGCCAATAAACGTCTTAACAATTTGGTGGAGAGTGCTGAGAGTGCGGTGCCCTTCAAACATCTTTGGTTCGCATTCGATGCCCTTGGAGCTTCGATCCCGTACCGTGCCTTCTACCACACACCAGGACGCTGCTCAGCAAACGCTTCCTCCTACGCCGACGCCATGTCCTGGTGTCCCCCGCATCCGCAACCCTCCTGTCTTCACCGGCGCAGATGGCACCGACGTCGAAGACTGGCTCGCTATGTACGAACGCGTGAGCGTCCCCAATCATTGGGACGAGGCTGCTAAACTCGGTAACCTGTTTTTCTACCTCGCGGGTGTGGCCGGAATGTGGTACAACAACCACGCATCTGATTTCCCGACCTGGTCCACTTTTAAAACCGCTGTCGTCGACGTATTCGGCCGTCCTGCCGTTCGTAAACTGCAAGCCGAACATCGTTTACATGAACGAGCACAGCAGACCCGTGAGTCCTTCACAAGTTACATCGAGGACATCTTTGTCTTGTGCAAGAAAGTCGACCTGAACATGTCAGAGGCTGACAAAATCACGCATGTTCTAAAAGGCATCGCCGACGATGCCTTCACCATGCTCCTGGCCAAGAACCCTCACACTGTGGCAGAAGTCATTACATTATGCCAAAGTTACGATGAGCTGCGGCGGCAGCGCTTAATGACCCGTCGACCACTATCACGTGAGGCTGGTCTCTCGGATTTGTCAGCAGTTCCTGACTACACAACCTTGCTCGCCGAAATCGAGTCATTCGTGCGTGAAGAAGTTGCCCGCCAGGTCTCCTTACTGGCTTTTGCTCCGCCGCAACATGCTCAGCAGCCATCAAGTACACTTCTACCTCCACTCCGCCGAGCCATTCAGCAAGAAATCACGGAGGTCGTTCCTGAATACCACTAGCCGCCTCCTGTATCTGTGCCACTCAGCTACGCCCAAGTTGTAGCCAGGCCGCCCCCACCGATTTCTGTGGCTTACCCCCTAAGTTACACCGAAACCACCGCGAGGCCCCAGGCCTTCGGAGAAACTGTGTCGCCTACATACGCCGACGTCCCCCATGGGCCCCGAGTGCCACCCACCATGCACTCATACCAGCAGCCGGCTCGCCCATCGCATTCTGCGACATGGATGGGACCCGCGAACAGATGTTGCACTGCTGACAATCACCCCATCTGCTTTGCTTGTGGTCGGGTCGGTCACGTAGCACGCTATTGCAATCGTGTGCAGCAACTGCAGGTCGCCTCGAACTTTCCCAGCGAATCAAGCCGCTCTTATGACCAGTCGCCGCCTATGTCACCATCGTCCCGCCCTGCTCCGTCTACCCGCCGTTCACCATCCCCGCCACGTTGCTCACTGTCGCCGATGCGGCCACGTCCACTCGAGGGCGACCAGGAAAACTAGTCGTCGCAGTCCATCTGCGACGCTGGCGAACTGCAGAAGCACTCAGGAAAGCCCATCGAACGTGATAGACGTACTTGTGGATGGCGTTCGTGCATCTGCCTTTGTAGATACTGGAGCCGCCGTATCCGTCATTGACGCAAAACTTAGCCGATTAATGCACAAAGTGGCCACGCCACTCTCCGGGCTCTCCCTCCGTACAGCCAGCGCCCAAAGCATTCACCCTACGGTGATGTGCACAGCCCGCCTTATGATTCAGGACGTGATGTATGCAGTCGAATTCATCATAATTCCTTCATGCTCTCACGACGTCATCCTAGGATGGAATTTTCTCTCCCGCCGTGACACCCTCATTCATTGCGCACCAGCAGAAATATAACTCACACAATTCTCTTCTTTGACGCCGGCCGACAGTCCATGTGCTGCAAGCAAATTACTCGTCAGAGATGACACCCAAGTGCCTGCAAACTCGTCCGCGACGGTGTCGGTCTACTGCGCAAGCCTTTCTGACACCGCTACGCTCCTCTCGCCATCTCATCGCCTTTTCATCAGAAAAGGCTTGCTGGTTCCTTTCGCGACCGTGCAACTCACTTACGGCAGCACCACTATTTTTGTAGTGAACTCATCCCCGTACAGCGTTACGTTGGTGCGAGGGGATTGTCTCGGCAGCGTGGAACCCATCGAAGACGAACAAGTTATGGATCAACCCGATGACATGCACTGCTCAAGTTCCAGTACGCTTAGTGCTGTTTCAACATCTGCTTTATCATCCGATGATGTATTCGGTCCCTCCATTCCCGACAACCTTATGCCAGGCCAGCGTTCCCAACTTCTGGGCCTGTTGGAAGAATTCCAGTCTTCTTTTGATGTCGCCGGACCGTCTCTCGGCCGCACATCCACCGTTACGCATCGCATCGACACAGGCACACAGCCACCACTGCGGCAACGTCCATATCGCGTATCTCCCACAGGACGCCATGTAATCAAGGAGCATGTCGACGACATGCTTCGCTGTGATGTTATTCGACCCTCTAGCAGCCCCTGGGCGTCTCCTGTCGTTCTCGTCACAAAGAAGGACGGTTCTGTGCGGTTCTGTGTGGACTAACGACGCCTCAACAAGATCACTCGTAAGGACGTGTACCCATTACCGCGGGTATATGACGCGATTGACAGCCTGCAAGGAGCAGAATTCTTTTCATCCCTCGATTTGTGCTCAGGGTACTGGCAAGTACCTATGGCTGAGGACGCTCGACCGAAGACCGCTTTTGTCACCCCCGACGGCTTGTACGAATTCAACGTCATGCTGTTTGGGCTGTGCAATGCGCCCGCCACCTTTGAGCGCATGATGGATACTGTTCTGCGTGACCTAAAATGGCACACGTGCCTGTGCTACCTCGATCACGTCGTCGTTTTCGCTCCGGACTTCTTGACACATCTTCAATGCCTACGGCATGTTTTAACGCGTCTGAGTGACGGCAGTCTGCAGGTGAACCTAAAGAAGTGCCGATTTGCAGTTAGACAGCTGACAATACTCGGCTACATCGTGTCCAAGGACGGAATTCTCCCCGATCCAGCTAAGCTCCGGACCGTGGCCGAGTTCCCCAAGCTGACATCCATCAAGGAACTGCGCAGTTTCGTAGGGCTGTGTTCCTGCTTTCGGCGCTTCATTCAAAACTTCGCGACTATCATATCGCCGCTGACGAAGCTCCTCGAAAGTAACGGGCCTCTCCATTTGTGGTCATCACAGTGCGATGACGCTTTCACAACGCTCCGTCATTTGTTGACGTCGCCTCCCATACTCCGCCACTATGACCTTACGGCCCCTACAGAGGTACACACGGATATCTTTTGGCGATTTAGCAGGAGCCGATGCTGCGTCCAACCGACCAAAAGCACGAGCGCGCGTGCTTTTTCCAGGGGCCCATACCCACTGTTGGCGCTGCTGAAAGCGGAACAGTGCGGCCCATACCCACTAACGAGACAGATCAGGAAGAAGATGTTCGGTCGTCTGTCTCAGAGAATACAGCGGTGGCGACGGGTCTCAGGACGGATCTCGGGTCTCGGGTAATGGCGAGAGTCCAGGAGCTAGAGGAAGACCTATCGAAGTTCTGCGCGGACCCAAGCAACAGGATTACGGTCACTTGCCGTAACTATATTCTGGGAAGAGTCTTTGAACTAGCTCGACTCTGCTCGGACTTACGAGCTGACGCGGCTGCGGTGTCGGCCTTGGCGCTGTCCTTGCGCAGCGCAAACCAGGGTTCCCGGAATATGTCGTGGCGTATGCAAGCCGTACGCAAGCCGTACGCTTACTAAGGCCGAGAGTAATTACACCATCACCGAGAAGGAATGTTTGGCAATCGTCTGGGCCCTTACAAAGTTCCGACCTTATTTGTATGGTCGCCCATTTCATGTCGTCACCGACCATCACGCACTATGCTGGTTGTCGTCATTGAAAGATCCCTCAGGCCGTCTCGCCCAGTGGGCACTTCGCCTGCAAGACTATGACAACCGCGTGCTGTACCGCAATGGAAGGCAACATGCTGACGCCGACGCCCTGTCGCGCTCTCCCTTGCCTGATGACAATGCCCACAACACAGCATCTCACCTTGCCATTTCTTCCATTAGCATTCATACCATTGCTACTGAGTAGCGCAAGGATCAATGGATCGCCTCACTGATAGACTTGCTGGCTAATCCATCCACTCCATCCACTCGCGCGTTGCGTCGTCAAGCCCACCATTTTCCCGTCCGTGACGACCTCCTCCACAGGCGCAATTACAACGGTGACGACCGCCAGTGGCTACTAGTCATACCTCGCGGTTTGCGCTCTGACATATGCGAGTTCTTTCATTCCGATCTGCAATGTGCGCACTCTGGGGTATCAAAGACTTACGATCGCATTCACCAACGGTACTTTTGGCGCGGCATGTACCGCTACGTGCAGAAATTCGTTCGCTCCTGCATATATTGCCAGCGCCGAAAAGCTTCAACGCACCTGTCACCGGTAGGTCTGCAACCTCTACCTTGCCCTGCCTGGCCCTTTGGGCGCATTGGCATCGATTTGTATGGGCCACTTCCACCAACGTCGGCTGGTAACCGCTGGCCCATTGTTGCTGTGGACTACCTCACGCGATACGCCGAAACTGCCGCTCTCCCCGCGGCTACAGCGAGCGATGTGGCCTCCTTTCTGCTCCAACGATTCATTTTGCGACACGGTCCACCTCAGGAACAGCTCAGTGATCGAGGCTGCGTCTTCCTGTCTGAAGTCGTCGAAGCCATTCTCAAAGAGTGCAACGTTGTTCACCGCAAAACTGCTGCTTACCCCCCGCAGACGAATGGCCTCACGGAACGCTTCAACCGTACGCTCGGTGACATGCTCTCCAAGTACGTCGCCGCCGATCACACAAATTGGGATGACATTCTACCCTTCGTCACCTACGCATATAACACCGCCCCTCAAAGCACTACTGGCTTTTCACCTTTCTTTTTATTATATGGAAGGCACCCGTCGCACACCATCGACACTATACTTCCGTACAAGCCAGATCCGTCCGAGTGGGCGCCTATTTCTGCTACAGCCAAGCTTGCTGAAGAGTGTCGAGAGCTTGCAAAGATCTTTACTGCGCACGATCAAAAGCGGCAAAAAAGCATTCGCGCTGACGCCATCAATACTGCACCCACGTTCCTCCCTGGAGCACTCGTCTGGCTCTCGATCCCTACCACTGCAACTGGCCTATCTTCAAAACTATTGCCCAAATACGAAGGCCCCTACCGTGTCGTCAAATGCACTTCCCCTGTCAACTACTTCATTGAACCAATCGAACTATCTTCGAACATGCGCCGTCGAGGATGCAACATTGTTAACGTGGAGCGCCTCAACGCCTACCATGACCCGCTCATTGTAACCACCTGTTAGGTCGCCAGGAGGCTGCCTTTTCGTACCCGAGGTAGTTGTGGCAAAGCCTTCGAGAAGTCGGTAGTCCTCTCCAGTGCCTTCTAGTGGGTCGCCCTTTTCATAAGAAGAGCAGCTCGTGCTGAGAGTCGGTCCCTGCATTGACTGTCACTGTCGTGGATCATCGACGAGTGTCCGCCAATAAACGTCTTAACAATTGAAGTAATAGGTGATGCGCGTCTGCACACGTTCGCCTTGCAGCAAGTCAGTCAATTTCACACGCAGCTTGCAAAGCATTTTTACTTCGGCTTCAGCATTCTCCTGGCAATAGAAGTTGTGCGCGGAAATGTCCAGCGCGGACTTTCTAAAGATGACTGCGTTGCGGGCTATGTAGCAGCAGCATGGCCAGCACGTGACAAGAAAGGAGGAGCGTCTCCACGCAGAGAGAAGCAGATCAGCATTTGAAAGAAACCAACACTCTAGGGCAGTTTTTTTTTCTTGGTCTCTTTGCGCGCATCGTTGAAAAAAAGGTTACGTGGCAGGGACAGGAAAGGAAGAAATGCAGCACCGGCGTGCGAGACCCCCCCCTTCCCCCTAAGGCGCAGAGCCGTGCTCCCGCAAGGGGCAAGGGCTGCAGAAGATGGTGCCTTTTTCTTTTCCTTCAACCACGCATTCATTCAACCCAGCGACAGCTTTGTTTTCTTTTTTTCCTCTCTCTCTGCACGCACGGCGTTGGAAGGAGAAGGGTCTTTACGTGGTTGGGACGAAAAAGGGAGAATTGCGACACGGGCATGTTGCAGATCGGCATTTGAGAGAGAGTAAA
Source organism: Rhipicephalus microplus (assembly GCF_043290135.1). Taxonomy (NCBI): domain Eukaryota; kingdom Metazoa; phylum Arthropoda; class Arachnida; order Ixodida; family Ixodidae; genus Rhipicephalus; species Rhipicephalus microplus. The sequence continues at coordinate 7,240,230 of NC_134707.1, forward strand.
CATTCCATCGCAGCCTTTTCTTTTCTTTTCATTTCCTTCGCGCGCAGCATTGAGGTGTCTCAGGTGCCGCCGCAAGATTTAGCGGGGTGCTGAGAGCATTTACAAAGTGCAGTATGTTCGAATTAACTGCCGCAAGTGCTTGCGTGTTCAAATTACCGGTTGCTTTTGCCCATTGGGATACACATAGCTTTGACGGGACCTCATCTTGAGTTTGCATTAACCGGAAGTTCGAATTAAGCGTGTTCGAATTAATGAGGTTTGACTGTGGTCGATTTTAAATGTACTCCAGAAAAAATGTTTAGCTGTCGAAACCGTCACCACACAAGGAACATGCCTGGGACATTACCCTGTCCTTCTCTGCATTGCAGCCATTTCTTTTGAACATGTTGTATGTACTGAGAAAGTTTTCCAGCATGCTCACGAACACCCATTGAAATTGATTTTGTTGTGTTATCTTGTCTGTATTTCTTTTTCCAATCTCTGTAGAAATTCCTTGAATAATGAAACAAAAAGAGACTTCGCTGTGCCTCCTTCTTTCTTGCAGCCCTACAGGGTTTGTAACTGTTATTGTCCTTGATCCAATGCACTCTTGCTATCAAAAAGACGTGTGCTTAAACATTAGTATGGCCTTTCATGCAGTGCACTTTCAGTATATTTGATCTTCACTGTGAGGCTTGAAGAGACACGAGAACAAGCCATTTTTTTGGCAGTCAAGTCAAATTACAGACTGAAGAAGTATAAATATTAGTGGTGTGGGAATATTCTAAATTTGCGCTGGAAGTTTTATTATTAGAACGTCAAACTTCCCAAAAATGAAAGGTAACTTCTTCAGATTTTTAATAGGCTCCACATCATTACAATTGTGTATTTCGGAAAAGCTGCTTTTTAAGCTCTGTTATGGGTGCAAATCTATTGAGTGAAGAAAACGCTCGTTAGAACATGGAGACGATAGATGCGACAAAGGTGGGGACTCAGTTAATCCTTTTTTTGGATTTAAAGTTTGAGCAGAGTGATTGGTAAATTGGTCGAAGTTTTTTAGCATCTAGCATTCCAGATATTCTTCTTATATATCGAGGTTCTAAGAGGCAGATTTTGAACATTGAACTAGAAGGGAGCACACCCATCTTCACCACATCAGTTGGGCTTTCACCTACCACGGTGATTTATCTAGTGGCTAAGGCACTCAGCTGCTGACCCGCAGGTCGCAGGATCGAATCCCAGCCACGGGGGCGGCATTTTTGATGGTGGCGAAAATGCTTGATGCCTGTGTGTTTAGATTGAAGTGCGTGTTAAAAAACCCCAGGGGTCAAAGTTCTGGAGTCCTTCACTGTGACGTCTCTCATAATCATATTCTGGTTTTGGGAGGTTAAACCCCCATTTATTATTATTATTATTATTATTATTATTATTATTATTATTATTATTATTATTATTATTATTATATAATTTGGGTTTCCACAGAAGTTGAAAGAGTAGGAGAGGCTGAGAAAATAGCATTTTTGATTTTTATGTGTAAAGTGTTGTCGACAACACCTTGGATTGCATTAAATCGTGTAAAGGAATACCATTCGGCCTGTGTATTGTTTCGTTTTTCATAAGACAACCACGAAACACCACCTTGCCAGTGCTTCATCAACCTAGCCGAAAGAAACACTTTAATGGTGCTGCCTCATAAAAATATGCTTAGGAATCATCTTTTTACTTTTTTGCACAGTATAGATTTGTCGTATCTGAAAAATATTTGATGCAGTTCACACTCGCACTTCAATATTTGCTTTGCACCCGAAATTTAGTTTTTCTCACAGCTCTAATAAATATGATACCAAATTTTACTTCCAGCAAAGACCATTAAATCTTGCTTTTTTGAATTTTGTTGTTCCAGGTTGATCATGGCGCACAGACAGAGGAGTCTGAAAAGGTGATGTTTTTGTTGACTTTGAAGCTTTTCTTCAGTTGTCGCTTAACATTATTCCTATAAGACATTCACTACGTAAGTATTGAAAAAGCTTTCTTCCTCATAGGTGGACTCCTTTGTGCAGACAGAAGATGGAATCATGGTGATGGTTTTAGTCTTTCTCTGCACATAGCTTGATATTTATTCTCCTTTGAATATCCTTTGGAAGCCTTCTTTTTTTTTTTGCAGGATAATTGCAGAATGAAAACTGAACCTATCATGAATAAAGTAATGAGGTTGCATGCTTTAATCTGAAGTGAAATTTTTGTTTCTTTTTTGTATTTTCATACTTTTTCTAATGCTTTCATATCTCTCATTTTTTGATGCTGACCTGCAGGCTGACGACTTCGATGTAGCAGCAGAATTAAGCCCGTTCTCAAAGGTCAGTTTTATCGGAAGGATTGTATCGGAAGTCATGTTAATTGTGTGCTCGAAAGGAATGATGTTACTGTTGAATTGGGAAGAACGTTTCAAATTTTCGTACAAAAATCGTTCTGCTTAAAATAGCACATTTCTTTTGTCAGAGGCAGCATGGCATGTATACTGCACCAGTATGTTGAATACCTAGTTAATAGGTAAAGTTGAAGGAAGCCGGATCAAGTAGATTTTACTTTGTTAGCACGTAACAAATTGTCAAGTTTTGTTCCCTACTGTTCTATCTGTTTTATGTGGTTTACGTTTCGTCATTAATATCTGTCCACCCAGTGATTAACGGACTAGTACTCCTTGAAGATTTCTAAGTATTTTGTTTTTCAGCGAAAGCTGTTATGAGATTACAAGAGCCGTTTTGGTGCCATAGATCTGCCGCCACACCAGTCCGTAACCACTGTTGCATTAAATAAAAAAAAAGTTTTAGGATCGGATGGGATTCGATCTTGGGCCCCCTGCACGCCAGTCGAGTATTCCACCACAAAGCCACGCTAATGCCTGGAACTCCTTTGCTATATAACCCTATACAGGCATCATGTGGGACAAGGTATCATGTTAACATATGTCATGTGACGTGGTAGAAGAGTATGAAAATGACAACCAGGCATCATACATTGTGAATTGTGCAAGAATTCAGTCGTTAACAGCTTTCAACCCGTACAGAGGGCTCAGTCATAATTTTTCGTCATCATCAGCAATAGCTCCATGTGCACATGATCTCTTACGGACCCAGTGGGTATCACAGTTCTCCACAGAATGACAAATGAGGGCATAGTGAGCGCTTCTCTGCTTCGTAAAAATTACCATGATTCATGGTGTAGTCGGTACTTCGCATGTGCACTTGTATTAGTTGCTTCTAAGAGTGTGCAACACGCTTAAGAAAGCCCGCTCTTTTAGCTTACGCTTTGAATGCGCTGCATGTTCCATGTGGGCTTGGCGATTGTTTTGTTTTCAAGTGCATAGTGCACATTGTAACGTTTATTCGAGGTTTCTGCAGTATTGATTTACAAATTTTTATCATTAATTTTTCTAATTATCATATTTACTCTATCGTAAGGAGACCACAATTGTAATCTGAAGAGTTGCATTTTACTGTATCTAAGAAGGAAAGAGTTAGTATTTTGGTGTTCGATTGTAATGTGAGGGATGACTAAAGGTAACAAAAATATGAAATAAAAAGTAATATTTTGGGGGCAGTCTTCGTTGATGGCGTGCATTGTCCCTTGAATGAGTACTTTGTGTTACATTTCATATGAATAAACACTTCATTGTATAATGTGGCCACAGGTCTCACGAAATAGCTGAAGCGGTGTCACAAACATGAGGCAAAGCATCTATGAACGTGTACACACTACCTTGACAGCTATTTCCTATTTTTCTTTTTTTACATCTTGGTTATTTGCTTTGTCTGTGAAGGGGTGCATGTACTTCACATTTGGGAATTCCTTCTTTGTAGATGGACACTGAAGTTCAAACTGATACAAGTGACGATGAGGTTTTCGCAAAGGTAAGCCACTGCAGAACAACCTCAGTTGTCGCAGCTTTTTTGCTGTTTATGCTGCGAGTTTCTTGAAGGAATTTTTTTTGTAACTGCTTGGGTGTAGAAGTTTGAGATTCAGCCGAGGTCTGATGATATTAACTATTGTAGTCACTTCCTAAATATTGTATACACTCATACTTAATTACGGTAAAGTTGTATCTCACAAGAAAATAAGTTTGTTATATTCAAAAATTCGTTATAAAGGTATACAGTCGATCCCGGATATATCCAACTCAAAGGGGATCGCGAAATAGTTCGACATATCAAGAATTTGAAATATAAAATATGCATATTAAGGCTTAGATTAAAAAATTTCAGGCCTCATTAATTGTTACAAGAGCTAACATAAGCACTCAAAAACAAGGTGTGAACTGCAGGGTACCCCACTTTATTTAGTCCATAAACTTGCCTTGCTTCTTGCATGCCGTCAAGTTCCAGTCATCCTTAATATCATTGACGCTTTTCAAAGAAGCGAACTTAGCTCCTTCGGCCATAGTAATCATTGACGCAGAATGCAAATGCAAGCTTTGCAGCGTGGCAGAAGCTTGGTTAGCAGCGAAAGTGAAGGTGCTGGCACATTCATTAAAGCACGACTACACTTCCGCGGCTCCGGCAACGGCAGCCAAAGTTTCAGCATTGATGCAGTCAGAAACGTTGTCATCTGTACCGATGAAGACGCTAATGTCTCAGATGGTGCCTGGAAATGCTGATAAGTCACAGAATTCACTGAGGCATCGTACGCCATTGTCAGCAGTCATGATGCACCTGAAGTCGTCACCTGGCCCGCAAGGAACGTTTACAACGGTGTTTTACTTGACGTCGCTCCAAGCGCCAGTCATAATCTTTATCGCTACATGGGGGTCAACATTAAGTTCAACTCCCAAATCAGGATTTATCAGAAACGAGGCAAGAAGGCCACAAGGTGCAAAAGACACAATGCCGAGTTGGTCGGAGTTCTCACTGTCGACATGTTGGCGATATCGACATGGAGTAATATAAAAGGCCAAGAGAGGACACTTCCGTAGGCCCCTGCCGCTGATTTGGGTTCGCAGCGCACCAAACGGGTGTGGTGAAACTTTGCAACCCCAGAGATGGCAGACCACAGAAAAGACTGTCTTGAAGGCCATTTTGTTGTGACTAGGATTATTATACAGCCTCCGAGACCGCTTCTACATGCGAGCTCATCTCTGAAGACATACTTTAATCTTTATTTAGCGCATCGTTTGCATGCAGCGATGAGCTTTGTGTAAGGAGCACCGCTAGAGTGGCAGGCACACGATGTCAATGTGTGTCTATGCACACAATTTAATTAATACATGAGTATCATTGGAGGAGCAGAAACTTTTATTTTTAAGTGATATACTTGGTAAGCACATGCTAATTTTGTTAATGTTTGATTAACGGAGGCACAAAAAGAGGTTCATTGCACTGCGAGACCGGAAAATAGAGCTTCCATATCATGATTGTAAATTACACTCAAGAAATAAAGATATAGCCATCAATGTAACAAGAATTGCAGCAGAATAAAACTGCAATTAACGCACACAACTACACATACAGTGCACACCGCGACACGGCTGTAGTTGCCTCACCACTTGACTCCGGCATGAACTGAAAAAAGAAAACAAAAATGTTGGCTACGTTTTCCTTCCCACCTTCGCACTAATTTTCTCCTGCACACATTACATCACTTTTTCGCGAAAAACAGCCACAAGTATTTGCTGCAGCAAAAACAAAGCAGCTTTAGGTGTCATGCAAGCCGTTGATGAGGCAGGAGTGTTTACTCAGTTACATCCTAGGTTTAGCTAGCAAAGATTTTTCTAGATTCATAACTTCTCTCTTATTGCACTCATCAGGGCTTCAAGCAATTTGCAAACATCACAGACAACAGTATTGAGCATAGCTGCACTTTTCACAAAATTTCACTTATGCAGTGAATTCTAATATATGTAGCGGCTCAACGAAAACCTAGCAATGCAAGCGGCAACTCAATTTCTTAAGCCAAGAAAGTATTTTCTTGCAAACGCGCTGTAAAGCATTCCTGACAGTTTTCTTTCGTGTGAAGCAATCCACGAAAACAGTACGCGAAGTGAAGAGCACAAAAAAGATCTTTGCGGCAAACAGCACAATGCCAGAAACATTAGGTTAAGGCTTCAATGACACATGCAATATGCACTTAACATTGTATTGATGGAGTTCGTACCTACCAGCAGCCAAGCTGAGAGGCAGCCGAAGCAAGCGAACACCACAATGCACGCCAAGCTTGTTATCGCACATCTTCTATGGCATATCCCTGCAGCTGCCCTTACTTCTTCATTGCCCCAAATGCTCATGAACACGTAGTGTGACAACGTTGCCGTCGCGTCAACGCCATGTGCACTTCTCTCGCGTCCAATTCATGCCTGATCCCATCCTGACGTTATCGCACTGTACAATCGCAGACAATAAAGACGGATTCAGGCCACTATCGCACACACAAAAACACGTAAACGTATCGATATGGGTAGAGTTGCAATTGAAGTTGCAGACGCCCTAAGGTAAGTGCGACACAATCAGTTCTGAGCCCGAGACACTTCAACCTTTTCTATGGCTAGAAGCATTCTCCAGTCGACATTGGCACCAGCATCTACGTAAAATTAACTCTCGGCGGCAAAAGCACAGTCTCGGTGCATGGGATCGGTGAACGGGACGTTGGGCTCGAGTCGAGAGTAGCTGGTAAGGTGGACGAAGGCTTGGGGGTTAGCGGCAAGATCTCGTATATGACTTCGGTAACTCGGCAAAGAACTCGGTAAGGTCCGATATAGCGTGGCAGGAGTTTTTTACTCAAGCCAACACAACGTGAAGGCAGCCAGAGCAAAACCAGGGAGCCAGGGTTGAAACTGGTGACTGTCGTAATGGTGTTTTTGGTTGGCCTGAGATGCCAGGAGTCAATCACGGGCAACGCGACGTGCCGTAGCCGCGCGAACAATGGCGTCGTGAGCGTAGTATGGGGTTGAGTTTGCCTCGGAAAGAAGTAGTGAGCTGAGAGGCAAGAGCAGGTCACGGTCATACAACAGATAAAACAGATAATAACTAGTAATGTCGTGACGCGGCGAATTGTAGCCAAATGTAACGAATGGTAACGTGCAGTCCCATTCCAGGTGGTCCTCAGACACGTACATGGGTAATATGTCTATGAGTGTACAGTTTAAGTGCTCAGTAAGTCCGTTTCTTTGCGAATGGTAAGCGGTGATGAACTTGTGATACATTGTACAAGAGCAGAGAAGGTCATCGACAACTTTTGAAAGGAAACATCAACCTCGATCAGTCAGTAGCTGACCCGGGGCACTATGGTGTATGATGACCTAATGGAGAAGAAAGTCAGCGACATCCGTTGCACAGGTGGTAGGAGGGGCTCGCATAATGGCATAACGTGTCATATAATGAGTCCCTATGGTCACCCACTGGTTACCCGCAGATGACGTCGGGAAAAGACCAAGTGTCCTCACCTAAAGTGTTTGTATCTTACACCATGACCTATATTTAAGTATGCGGCAATGCATGTTTTTTCCCTATACTGCGTCTGTGGCCGAGGGTCTTAACGGCACCTTCAATACTATTGGGGAAACACCTCATGTGCAAAGCTGTTACAGTCGTTTTAATTACAGTGCAAAGCTGGGACATTTTATCTGTAATAAAAAAAAATGATATGCAATATTTCGTCTGATTGCCTCTCATCTCTCTTTACTTATTATTTCTGTTAATTATGTTGAATTACATAACAACTGTCCCTAACTTAATGCAGTAAAATACTCTCAAATCTTGTACAGTCGATACTGAATATATCAAGCTTCGATTTATCGAATTGTTGGCTATATTGAACAGTTGAGAAATCCTCTTGAATATCTCACGCTAAAGTATAGGACATGTGCAACCATATATCGAACTCCCGCACAGCAGGACATCAGCTATATCGAACACTGCACAGCGCCAAAACCCAGAAAGTGCATTTTTCCTAGTGGATATTCATCAATTTTCGGCTGCATTCTAACAAGTCTCGATGTCTTTTCACGTGCAGGCAACAAAAAGGCAATGTTATCCTAACGCGCTGATCTGGTTCGCTGCGCGGCACTTGCAAGTGCACAGGTATGTTTGACGCGCGATCTGCAGGTGTTAACGCGTGGGTGTAGTTTTTTCAAGATCACCATTTACTGAGGCCACCAAAATGAGAATGCGAAGTGACCCTGCAATTTCGTTAAAATGTTCGCATTCCCTTCCTTGTTTGTTGGCGCACAATTGCACGTGAGCCTGAGAAGCATGGCCTTCCAGATGTACAGCCTCATGATGTATTTTCAGTGTTTTCGGTTTGAAAATGCATCTCTCAGAGGCTATGATTTTTCTAGCTTTTCGCATCAAAGCAGCTGAAATCAGCGGCTGCCACCTACAAAGCCACAAATGACATAGATATCGCTAACATGTTGACGGTGGGAACACGGCATTATCTTTTGTGCCTTGTGGATTTGTGTACTTTTTTTCTTATTCCTGACAAATCTTCATTCAAGAGTTTAACAGAACTTTGACCTGCATTTAGCGATAAAAATTATGATTTGCGCTTGGAGCGATGTCACGTAGAGCACTGTCATAAACTTTACTTGCGGGCCAGGTGATGACTTCTGGCGCGTCATGACCGTTGACGACACGGTGCCTCAGTGCGTTCTGTGACTTACCAGCGTCCGGGCACCATTTTGGACAGTGAGCAACTTCATCGGTGCACATGATGGAGCTGTGTGTGACTTCATCGATGCTGAAATCACAGCTGCCGTTGTTGTTACCGTGGAAGGGTACCAGTGTGGTTATGAATATGCCAGTGTCTTCACTGCCACCGCTTACCATCTTTTTACCGGGCGACAAATTTTGCATCCGCGTTCTGCGTCAATCAACACTGTTGTGGCCTAAGGAGCTGAATTTACTTATTTGAAAACCCTCAATGATATTGATGATGACTGGAACTTGGCAGCGCAAAAAGCAAGACAAGTTTACGAACTGTTTTCATGCGATGTAAAGCACAATGGCTTGCAGCTCACACCTTGTTCTTCACTGTACTATGAGCGAATCATTATGTTAGGCCTTGTAACAATTTCCGAGACCTGAAATGTTCAAGTCTTAAATACACGTATTTTATATTTTGAATTATTAATGTATCGAAATATTTTATGATCCCCTTCGAGTTCGATATATCCTTGCTCGACTGTATAACAAAGTCAGATCCTCCACGAAAATACCTCATTATATATGAAAATTTATTCTAAACATATGTTCTTAACACTATCTAAATTTAAACTATTCTTTACTTATTCATTATAACCGATAATTTGTTATATCCATTTGCATTAGATTGAGGTTTCAGTACAGATCATTTGGATGTAGTTAGAAAAAAAAAACACATAATTAGTGGGACAGTGATATTGTGAATATTATTCCTCTCATATCTGGCTCAACATTGCAATTACACAGCACTGTTCTAAATGGTGCATCATTTGAGCGTGTGTGTCGTATGCTGCTGCAGGTGAATCGATTTAATATGTCATTACGCCGACTTGGCTTTGAGAAACAGGCTCTTGAGGAGAGCCAGAAGGCCAGTGAATGATGTGGCTTTTCTTTTTCTTTCTCATTTTTGACATGCTTTTTTTCTACATTGTAAACATGAGGTGTGTATCAAAGCGAGTGTCCTTAGACTGAAGTTGGGCTGCTAATTCTGGGGTAGTAAATGCATTTATTAATTTTTTTTATTTCGTAAACCAGCTCTCTGATCATTCTACAGAAAAAGAGCACTATAGCAGTGTTAATTTTAATTTAATGAATTTTCGCCTTTGGAGCAGTTCACAGAATGAAGTTGTTCTTGAAGTAAGAAATTGGAGCAGATCTGATTTAAAATTCTATAAAACCTACACTTTTTGCTTTTAAAGGGATACTGAACAAAAATGGGAAAAACTGATGAAACTTTCAAATTCAACTCTGGAGATGCCACTGTTCTGATTAACGGAGTTAATTTGTGCATTTTTGAACAGTTGGTTTTATTTTTGATGGATTGTCAGCTCCCAGCATCTGCTCACGAGCGTGGGTTGTGTAACATCACATTCGCCGAGGCACATGCAGGAGGCACGTGTCCTCCTCTTCCTTTTCTCCACCTCTCTTCTCTTTCTCTTCCACAAGAGTGCTGGAGCTTTGCCCCATCCAGAATCATTGTTCATGGCCGTTGCTGTTCGTACTCGTTTTGGGAACTGCAGGGGTGCTGAGCGAGTCGAGAGACGTGAGGGACGGCTTGCATTGTTGACTTGCCCGTCTTGCGTGTGTGTGGGACATCGCAAAATGTCACCGTCTCGAGTTCACGGCACCAATGCTAGATGTGGCAGTGGAAGTTTGTGAAAAACGCATTAAAATAATTGTTTTCCCATATTATCTGCCTGGAATGAAAATTGTCTCAATTTGATGACCCAATCTTTCAATTTTGCGGAAATATTGGAGGCAAATATTTTTTTCACTATGCCCTTAAAGGAGTAACTTGAAGAAGTTGAGAAATTTGCATATTGTTTCTCTAAATGAGAACACTGGTGTCGAGAACCCCGTAAAGAAAATGTGGTGCCTTGGAATGCATTGAATATGTTATTAAAACTTCTACCTGGCAAAAAAAAAAAACACTTTGAGAATCATGATCGAGATGCTAGTCTAGCAATTTGTGGGTACAGTCTGACATTTGTCAACGCTGTGGGGACAGCAATTTGTGATGTAGGCTTGTGTAGATAATGAATTGAAAGTTCAGAAGCAAATAGTAATTTGGTTTGAATAACTTCAAAATAATTCCAATACTGTATATTCCATATTTTAGAGAAAAATGAGCATATTTCTAGACCCAACGAACCTGTATAAATCTTTTTGTTTGAAAATTGAAAGAAGACATGTATAAATGTCATTCTTTTTGTTTAAAGAATGTGGAAATAAATTTGAACAGTAGCAGGATTGCTCTTCGGTAGAATGCTAGTGATAACCTGTACAATATCTTACGTTTTAAAGCTTGCTATGCTTAGAGCATATTAGCTATCGGAACAAGCTTTTAAACTTAAGAAGGAAGAATCGATGGGGGCAAATGTTCATTTAACTTTGAAGTAGGGTTTCGCGGCAGCACGGATTTTTTCTGGAAAGATGTATTCACGGTACAGCATTCTCTCACTGCAGTGAAATCATCTTTACGGAGGGGTTTACATGCTGAGTATTATTCACTATTCCTTCATTTCGAATAGTTCAGAATCTTTATTCATTTATATTTGAAACCAATTTGAATACATTATAATTAGTTTATTATTCGATGTGCTCGCATATTTGCACAAGCCTATTGTGGTGCATTAACAGCGGCTCTGATGGCTTATTTCAATTGCACATGGTGCACATAAATAAAAAGTGAATATTTCAGTGAATGTCACAGCGATTTTGCACCATGCAGGGTGCAGTGTTTTCAGAGGCAGTGTTGACTCATTGTGATCACGTCCCTTGCACTGTGAGATTACAAGCTCACAAGACCTTGCAGTAGGTTCACCCCACCGCAGTGGTCTAGTGGCTAAGGTACCCGGCTGCTGACCCGCAGGTCGCGGGATCGAATCCCGGCTACAACGGCTGCATTTTGAATGGAGGCGAAAATGCTGTAGGCTCGTGTGCTCATATTTCGGCGCACGTGGTCGAAATTTCCAGAGCCCTTCACTATGGCCTCTCTCATAATCATGTGGTGGTTTTGGGACGTTAAATTCCACATATAAATCTATCTATCAAGGCCTTGCAGTAGGCAATCATGGAGGCAGCGTAGCTTTTATGCTAGTGCAATGCAAGTGGTAAGGCTTTGTGAAAGAGAAAACGAGGAACAGCGGAATCGAAAAAAAAAAAAAAAAAACTAATTCACTAGCAAGCCTATTAATAGGCTGTAAAAGTGAAGTGCTGGCATAAAAATGATCCTTGCTTTGAAAGCATTCAATTTATAACTTTTTAGAGGATCAACCCAGTGTACTATTCACTCTGCATTTTGTTTAAACAGGGTGATAAATTGTCATCTATGTTGAAAATGAGCAAGCATTCCTAACAAGTTAATAGCTACGGGAGCCATCAGTAAGTCCTTAAAAAAATCAGATCAATTATACAGTCAAACCTCTGTGTCAGTCTTTTGCGAAGGGGTTCAACTATTGGCTCACGGAAGTTCCTGGGATCCCCCAAGAAATTGATAGACACAAAAGCAAAGTCAAGACCTTGTATTCGTACCACAACATTCACTCTATATTATTTAATATAATTTATATCATACGACAGTATATTCTTACAATTATTTTTTTTTTCAACCTGCTAGTCTTTCGTAATGTCATTGGCAGACAGATATGTACAAGCATGCATGAACTTCGTGAGAAATCGGGAAACCTGATAGGGTTTGACAGAACTTCAACAAAAAAGTTACTTTTACACTTCATGGCATGTGTACTACATCTATTTTGTTAGCTTTAGACATACTTTGTTATGTGTAGTTGAGATAGTTGCGATACTGCCTGTTTATCACTTAGTAGAGTTCAGCTGTGTATATATTGAATGTAACTTCCATTTTACTTACAATGTATTTTGTTTGTTGATGTATTAATTCATCTATAAAGATGGTGTGCATGCAAGATAATAAAATGAAATAGTATTATCATGTGTCCACGTGGGCATGCTTTACTTTCTATTGAAATGGATATTTACCCACTAGATCTCCGATTTATTTCAAGTGCTCTGTCATTTGGGTATTGTGGCAGTGAGCTTCAGTGATTCGTGCCAATACTTTGATGAGTTTATTACAGTTGTTTGATCTTTCTCAGGAAAATGAAAGCATAATAGCAAAGGAGAAGAATGCCTGTCTGGCCTTGCAAGCAAAGGTGCGGGAGCTGATGAACCAGGTGTGGTCTTGAGCATTTTAAACTTTGCTTGTGATGCTTCCACATGTTGAGTATGAGATTAAGCGATCCAACGTGTCTTTCATGTGTTCTGAGCAAAGCGTATATGTATACAATTATTTTTAAACAATACAGATTTTCATCAAAGAGTTAGGCACTTGTTATTTTTACAGTCAATTTCCAGGCCGAAGAGGAAAGACTTTGCCACTAGTTAGATCACTCAGAAAGAATCAACAAAAATTTTAATTAACATTTTATTCTCAATTTTAGGGTTGTTGTTTACATGGCCAAGTTGTTCTATGTCATAATTTATGGTGAGCCTATTATTTAAAGGTTGATTATTACACGTAGCTTCAAAGATCCAGCGTCGAATTTCCAGATCAACCCCAGGTGGCCGAAATTTCCGGAGCCCTTCACTACGGCGTCTCTCATAATCATATGGTGGTTTTGGGACGTTGAACCCCACATATCAATCAATCAATCAATCAATCAATCATCGAATTTCCAGATCACGTTGCTGGAGGAACCGAAACTGAAGGCACTGGAATAATGGTTCATGGAAGGACATCAGAACTTTCCTTTAAGTAATTCGAATTATCATGCCTTGCGCAAGTTACATACTAGCAGAACATGCCGACCAATGTCGGCATTGTCTTTTGCCCATGATGGGCAAAGGTTCTGTGACTCTTTGTAATTTTAACTTCTGGAAGGTGCAAGACTCAAACATTAAGGAGAAAGCTTCTCATACTACAATGACCAGTGTCTGATTCCCTGGGGCGATGCCAGCTGTGGTATCTCCTCCTCAAGGGGATGGCGGTAGCACGATTAGTAAAGTGCAAGAATGCGAGCGCATGTCAGAATAGCGCGAATTAGTACCGCTGCGATTACACAAAGTGAAATTAGGCGTGATGTAGCACATGCACTAGCCTTCCGGCGCACCCGGTGTGGTTTCTTCGACATGGCAGTCCAGAAAATCGACAGTAGATCTCTGAAAGTTTGTGCAATATTTTTTTTATTTTTAAAAACTAGGCTCGGCATAAATTACAATGCAGAACATCTTGGTCATATAAAGAACTGCACTATAAATTGTCAATAAAAATGTTTAGTAAGATTTCTTATTATTGATTTCTAAGTTATCTAATTAGTGGCAAAATTAGTGCCACCTTGGCCTATCATCACTGCAGCAAAGAAATTGCGCTGGCCCCGGTAGAGTAAGAAACATGAGGGTAGGACAAACATCTACTTTTCGCAGTATATTCACTGACATTTGGGCTGGTGCACCAGCCTTTGTGAAAGTCTGGATCACAATGTCTGGTTTGGACTGAAACATGAGTTCATGTACCGAAAGGTATCAATGTGCGTTTTACTCTGTCATGTTTTATACATTTGTTCTTTTCTTTCTTTGCACTTTATTCATTGAGAAGAGATAAGAAAAGCATATGTCAGCAGAATGAGATATTTAGTTGGTTCATCGAAATGTCTCATGTAATACAGCAAGAGAAGAGAGGATAATGAAAGATGAAACGGTCTGACTAGCATGAAACTTTGAAACCTCTAAGCTGGCTAGCATGAATTAGTGAAACCTTAGAGCTGTTGGAAAAAAACACTGTACCTTTACAAAAATAGTTTTATCATCTGATTTTGTTTATTTCTTCACTAATATGTATGTGGAAATGTAAGTGAAGTGACTACTATACAGCCAGTGCATTTATGTAAACAAGTTTACCAAACCAAACAGAGGGTAAGCTCAAAGTATATCGAGCTTGGAGTTCTAATAACTTGCAAACGAGAAATACCAGTTGGGGACCACCTTTTCATTCAAGAACATGGTAATGGCAGTTATGGCTTTCCTTAGCACTCATTCTGATCACCACGGGATAGTAACTTTAGAGTCGGTGGAAATGTGATTTGAATGGCTTCTGTGTAGGTGGCCGCTAAAAGTGCTGAAGCGGACAAGCACCAGAAGGTAGGATATTAAGATTTTCAATAATGCCAATTAGGTGTTGATTTCACTATTGCGGTTGCTGAGGCAACTGGAACATTCTAAAGCAGTACTTTTCTCTCCTCTCTGCGCAGACTATTTCCTCATTGCAAGAATCTTTTCAGTCACAACTGGAAGAAGCACAAAAAGTAAGCATTCCTCCTAAGCTCCTTTCTGGCAGAACTGTGTAGCCACTGCTGAAATGCGATTCTCAGCTTTCCTGGAAAATGGGCTGTGCTTTTACTATACCCAGGAATTCAGCAATTCTAACATGCCAGCTGTATATGCCCAATGCCTACACTAATTCAGAGATGCCCATCTTGGCATGTAGACAATGATTTGAATTTGCCCGTACAATATAAATTATTGCATGCTCCCCAAATCAATTGCAGTATCTTGGAATTTCAACTAGGTTGGGATGCATTGATCACTCACAAAATAAAAAGCTGCTAGATTTGCTAGCAGTGGCACAGTTTGTAGATTACACAAGGCAGTACTTTACATTACACAAGGCAATACTTTACCGTACGAGGAGTGCGGTAGGTACTTGAAAGTTAGGGGTGCGCGAATGCAGGGGTGTAAGTGGTGCACCATTTTGCGCCAATCTGACCTGTTGCGCCTTAACAATGATTTGCACGTGCAACACCAAATGTATAATTTTATGCGAGAAATCTTTGCAGCTCCGCGCATACTGGACGGATCCTGATAGTTTTTGCAGTGGTGAATTTATGTGGCAACAAGCTTCTTCAGTGAATCCATTACATTGCTACTTGGAAGTCGATCGGCCCCTTCAAATGAAAATACTACCCTTACATTAATTCATTTTATTAGCTTAAAAGCTTGTTATGACAACTTATATTCTCTAAGTACAATAAGTTTTAATGTGTTACGTATTTTAAGGGCTATGACTAGCATCCTGCTGAAAGTCGAATCCTGCTACTACTTAAAGTTGTTTCATCTTCCTTTGAACAAAAAAAAGACATGGAATTTGCATAGAGGCCCTATTCACATAAAAATGTTGTTCAGGTTAGTTTGGTCATGATAAATATGCCCATTCTTCTTTATATGTCATATATACTATTCGAATTCGATTCGCAATTATTCGACCAAAATCACTATTCGCTTCGAACCTCAAATTCAATATTCGAGAAGTCTAATATTTATGAATGCAAGTATGACCATTGACATCTATAAACCTTATCTACAATGACAGCTGTTTATGGTGTTGCTCTGCCTTTAATAAAACATAAATGCAAACGTACTGCACGTTTTAGTTGTCACATATTGGTTTTTAATGTTTTTGGATAATACGAGTCTTTTTTTTTACATCATAACATTCTTATAATTGAGGTTTTTCTATATTTTACAGTGTATGCACCTGCTTAATTAATGGTCATGGTTAAATGAGTAGAATTATTCTCTTTTTCTGTCAACTTTCTAGAATGAGCAGCTGAAGAAAGCGGAAGTCTTGAAGCTGAAGGAAAAGGTTCGTACTCTGTCGTTTGAGCTCAACAATGCGAAGGAGACGGGAGCCAGGAATCTGGAGCGTATGGAGAAGCTCTACAAGGAGGCCAAAGAAGAGGTTCAGTTCATGAAGAAGGCAAGTGCTGTTGCAACTCCCGGAATCCCTCCCATTCAGGAATACTGTTTCACTACAATGTTGTAGTGCCAGGAGTTTAGTGAGGTCTGTATAGACACGCCTTCAGCTCCGGCTTTACGACAACTTATGACTTGTCATGTACTGTCGAAGTTATCAATTCAACTCCAAACTTAAGACGAGCAAAGTATGCCTTGAATAGAATTGATATGTTGTATAAATGGACATTTATGAGAAAAATGATTTTTCCCTTACCAGTTTCTTTTTTTCACAAACATCAAGAACATCACTCTTGCTATGAAAGGAGGTGCTTGGTAAGCAAAGAGACATGCAAAAAGAAAATGTGAGTGGTGACGGCACCATTAATTCCTGCACTAGTTGTCGTAATGTCTTAGATTTTGGCAGCGTCTTGCTGGGCCTGTCATTTCTTATCAGTAAAAATGAAGTACATTGTCTTCTGAAGAAGCATGATACTTAAATCTTAGATATAGCCTGGCATGTTCAGGGTGTCAGGTCGCGCACACCGAGGTCGGATACGCTGGGTACTCACAGCCAGCAACAACAGCCTAACTCGCTCTAGAGCTCGGCGCCAGCACCATGCACAGCGAGCAGCTTTGGAGGGGCGCTTGAAGTGTTCGGTTCGTAGTGTTCGGTTGACATATAGACAGCTTCTTTCGCTCTCTGCTTTTCTACACATTCTTTTTGGTCGGCGCACATGTTTTTGTCTCTCTGTGCACTGGGGTGCGATTCTTGGTGTGTCCACCTAGTAGACTTTCCACTTCAGCCTTCACTGATTAGTGGAAGTCGGCGAGCAGTGTGCCCCACTTTCCGGTCTTTCTTTTGCAATGTGATTTTAACACTGCAAAGCTTTCACAACTCTTGACACAAATAAGAAGGACTGAATATGTTTCACCGCTGCGAATGCTGCCCCTCAGAGATCCACACTGTGACGTATATCTCGGACGCCAAGCGTTAGCCCTTGAATTAGGTTTAATGCTGCTAGCCTAACATACCAGGATGGTCGATACGCATTCACTGCATCGTTCCCAAACAGCTGAACACTTTCATATGCAAGTTCAGACTTGTCAAGGTAGTTTAAAAGGCCAGTCAACAGGTTCCAACTTCTTCTTACGCCCCCTAGAGAAGCTCCGCAATTCGTAGGGTAGACAACCGTGATCACATTTTCTGAATATTACAGTGCTGCGCAGAGCCTCCATTTCGAAAAACGATTCCCCCGCTTCTTTCCTATGTCTCGCCAATGCTCCTTTAATACGCAGCGACAAAATGTCTCTAATCGGGGACTTGGCGTAGCGGGCAGCTTTCGATCGGTCTAAACCAGTCACGATGACAGGCTATGCCTTCCCCTCCCTGGAAGAACAAAAACCAGCTGAGAGCTATGTTGCGACCCCTGTTACTTCCTTAATATAGCACGTATTTGCAAAATTCTTGCAGCATCATGTTCACAAAGCAAAAGTGCACATATTGCCACCTAGAGTTGTGAGCCGACAAGCCCTAGCGAGACAAAAAGGGCAAAGAGAATGAAGAAGTGTGGTTAGCGTCTCGTCTGAAGATACACGCTCGTGTCTTTCTGCCCCGCTGTTCCAGTCTTGTCTCCACGGCTCTTGGGGCGTGAAAAACTGGTGGAGGTGCTGGGTAATCTATGCACCGTACCCCTCCACATAGCAGGAACACAAGCGTTGTACCAGTGGTCACCCCTGTGCATCGCGCCAGCAGAAGAATCCGAGGGCAATCCCCTGAGTTTGGACTGCTCGCAAACAACATGGCAGCTCCGACCAGCCCTACTGACACCAACCCAACCGGTACGAACGGCACAACGCCGCTTCATTGCACCTTACTCACACCGCGAATGCCAAATCCCTTTCATGGCACTGCACTTGAGGATGTGGAAGATTGGCTTGTTCATTACGAGTTTGTTGCCGTGCAGAACCAGTGGGATGACGCGGACAAACTGCGGGATGTCTATTTCAGTCTTTTAGACGACTCACGTGTCTGGTATGAGAACCGGGCAGGTATTCTTACATCATGGGAAGACTTCAAACGCCGACTTTTGGGGACATATGCCAGCTCTGACTGTCAGGAGAGAGCTGAGCGCGATCTGCATTCCTGCATACAACTGCCGAACGAAGGGGTTGCGATGTATGTCGAGGAAATGATGCGCCTCTTTTCCATCGAGCTGACCCCGGCGTGCCAGAAGAAAAGAAGGTACGATACCTTATGCGCGGGGTGAAAGAGCAGCTTTTCGGTGGGCTTGTACGCAGTCCACCCAAAACTGTGTCAGAATTTCTCACGGAAGCCATCACCATCGAAAGCACTTTTAGGCACCGGGCTCCGTCATACGAACAGCACGTCAACACTTCAACTACAGACTACTTGAGAGCTTTCGGTGGCCAAATGGATTTCTTCCGAGAGCTCATACGTTCAGTTATCCGCAAAGAACTCCAAAAGCTGTCAGTGCCCTTGCAGCCCACTACCTCCTCGTTGTCCAGCGTTGTCCGAGATGGAAGTCCAGCAAGCATGCCTTAAGAGAACCGCCTTGCATGCGGGAATATCAACCATCCAGTGACTTCCCCCGCATGTCGTATGCTCAAGCTTTGCGGCAACCTGTTACACCTGCAATTCCGCATCCCACCGTGGCCCCAGCCATGCTGCAGACGGTCCAAGCGGCGCCATATTACAGCGCACCTCGCCTGATCTCGCGG
The DNA here is from genome assembly GCF_043290135.1 of Rhipicephalus microplus. Classification (NCBI taxonomy): domain Eukaryota; kingdom Metazoa; phylum Arthropoda; class Arachnida; order Ixodida; family Ixodidae; genus Rhipicephalus; species Rhipicephalus microplus. Next base: position 7,259,390 of record NC_134707.1, read on the forward strand.
AAATCAGACGTCTGGCGTGCGCCAGATCGACGTCCTCTCTGTTTCCACTGTGGTGAAGCAGGGCACCTGTACCAACAGTGTCCTTACCGACAACTTGGACTACGCGGATTTTCGACGAACTCGCCACCAGACAGGTTCGGTCAGCGGCCCCCTGAAATTGAAGAGTATGTGGCTCAACAGCGCGGAACTTCGTCATTCTTGCACCAGTCACGCTCCCCGTCACCGCGGCGATTTTCTCCTAATCGCCGCACCTATTCGAGCGTGGCGCAGGGTCAGTTGCCCAATCCACGCCGGGAAAACTAATGACAGCGACCTTCGGGGGCGAGGCCGCTCATACTGGACAAGCTCAAGGCCTCCTACCGACGCTTCCGCAAACTGACGATTCTCCGACGACGACACCAGCTGGCTCCGCAAAAATTTCATTAGACATTCCTGTGCTGCTCGACGGTCGCAAAGTCAGTGCTTTAGTTGACACGGGTGCGGATTTTTCTATAATAAGTGAAAAACAGGCTGCTTTCCTAAAGAAAGTGACGATGCCTTGGAACCTCAGCCCAATTCGTACTGCTGGTGGGCACATCGTCATGCCACTCGGCGTTTGCACAGCACGAATACAGATTCGTGGTTCTACCTTCGTTGTCAGCTTGAGCGTTCTAATGTTGTAGGCCCGTGTGCTCAGATTTGGGTGCATGTTAAAGAACCCCAGGTGGTCTAAATTTCCGGAGCCCTCCACTACGGCGTCTCTCATAATCATATAGTGGTTTTGGGACGTTAAACCTCACATATCAATCAATCAAGCTTGAGTGTTCTCCATCAGTGTTCTCGAGACCTGATCATTGGCATGGACTTCCTGAGGGAGCACGGTGCTATCATCGACATTTGACAACGCCTCGTCATGTTCTCAACAAAAAGCGCCACACCAGAGCATAATCCCAGTCATGATCGAGTATGTCTGCAACTAATTGACGATGCTGTGACGATACCACCGCACTCAAGTGTTACGGTTCAAGTGGCGTGTAACAAATCAGCACACGATGAAATTGTGGCGGAGAGCAATCGATCCCTACTCTTTTCCCAAGGTGTCTGCGTAGCACGAAGCCTAGTAGACCTACAGGCTGGCCACTGCGAGGTACTTGTTACGAACTTCAGCTACGAGCGCGGACACCTTTTCCCTGGTACTGTCATCGCCTATGCCTATCCAGTAACCAATGTGACTGAGTGTTGTGCTTCCGAGGCAACCGATAATGCCGAAGCACCTCTCCAGGGTGTCGATATAAATCCAACGTTTCCTGATGAAAACAAACGAAGGCTTAACAACCTGTTGATAGAATTGCACGCTTGTTTTGCATGCTCATCGAGAATCCGTCAAATATCGATTACCAAACACCGTATTATCACCTGCGGCGACGTGCACCTTATAAGGCAACAGCCTTACCACGTTTCACCAACCAAACTACGCTCGATTCAAAAGCAAGTGAAGGAAATGCTTCAAAACAGTGTAATACAGCCATTAAGCAGCCCTTGGTCATCGCCAGTGGTATTTGTAAAAAAGAAGAATGGTACACTTCGTTTTGTGTCGATTATAGGAAGCTGAATAACGTCTCAAAGAAAGACGTGTACCCGTTGCCTTGAGTGAATGATTCTCTTGACAGGCTGAGGCAAGCAAAGTACTTTTCCCCAATCGACCTCAAAGTTCAGGCCTTATCTCTATGGGCGCTTATTCAAAGTTGTGACTGATCACCACGCTTTATGTTGGTTGGCTAACCTCCAAGACCCCTCTGGGCGATTAGCACGATGGAGTCTGCAACTTCAGGAGTTCGATGTCGCGATTGTATACAAGTCGGGTAGAAAGCATGAAGACGCCGACATGCTATCATGAACACCTCTGGAATCCGATCATACAGCTGTAGAAGACGACAGCGCCTTCCTGGGGACTCTCACTGGGGCAGACCTCCTCAGTAAGCAACAAGCGGACCCCGTGTTAAGGCCCGTCATCAATCGTTTAGAAGGCAGCACCGCGTCTGTTCCTCGTCCACTTTCCTGTACGTTGCCGTCATTTTGTTTACGTCACAGCATATTATACAAAAAAAACACCGGTGTTGGCAGCAGATCTTATCTTCTAGTCGTCCCTCAAGACCTTCGTGATGACATCCTATTAGCCTGCCACGATGAGCCAACATCTGGCCATCTGGGATACTCACGGACGCTCGACCGGGTTCGACAGATATATTTCTGGCCAAAACTCGCAGCTTGTGTCAAACGCTACGTCAAAGGATGCCGCGAATGTCAGCGTCACAAGTCACCACCTGTAAAGCCTGCAGGCCTCTTACAACCCATCGATCCACCACGTACGCCATTTGACCAAGTTGGGATGGACCTCCTTGGACTGTTTCCTTTGTCTCACTCGGGAAGCAAGTGGACAAAGCAAGCGGGAAGCAAGTAATCGTCGCAACTGATTACTTGACCCGTTACGCTAAAACGAAGCCATTGCCACGTGGTACAGCATCTGAAGTTACCCAGTTTTTCATGCACCACATTGTGCTTCGTCACGGCGCCCCATTATTCGTCATCACTGACCGAGGGACAGCGTTTACGGCAAAACTGTTGGACGACATCTTCAAGCTCAGTTACACGAACCACCGCAAGACAACCGCATACCACCCCCAGAGTAACGGCTTAACAGAATGGCTGAACAAAACGCTGGTGGACATGATTTCTATGTACGTGGATGTGCAGCATAAAACGTGAGACGAAATCCTGCGATACGTAACGTTTGCGTACAACATTGCAACCCAGGAAACGACAAGGTTCGCACCATTCCTTTTTACAGTCGAGACGTGCAAACCATTCTAGACGCTATGATTCCTTGTGACATTGACCAGCAAGAGCTAACTCCTGATGTTGACGATTACATTCAACATGCAGAGGAAGCACGTCAATTAGCTCGCGTGCACATATGATCGCAGCAATGTGAAGATGCTCAAAGGTACAATATCCACCATCAACAAGTCTCCTATCAACCTGGTGACCAAGTGTGTGTTTGGACTCCTGTTAGACGGCAAGGTCTGAGCGAAAAACTCCTGAGCAAGTACTTTGGACCCTACAAAGTATTACGGCGGTCGAACGAGGTCAACTACGAAGTTATTCCAGATGGAGGCTCAGTAACGACCCAACGCCACTCACTACGAACAGAGATTGTGCATGTCGTCCACCTAAAACCTTATATTACGCGGTGATACTCGCCTTGTTGGGCCCGGGCAGCAAACATTTTCTTTTTTTTTACATTGTTCGTTGGGTCTCGAACGAAATGTGAACTGTGTTAATGGTTTTTTCTCTAATGAACAACCTCAGACAATTTTTTTTTTGCACCTGCATATGCCCTGTGCACTATAGGTACTGTTTCTCTCTCTCTTTCTTTTTTTTTTCCTTATCGGCCCTGCTGTCCCCTTGTGTATGAGCATCGGGTCGATGCTCTAATAGAAAGGGGAATAATGCCACCTAGAGTTGTGAGCCGGCAAGCCCTAGCGAGCCAAAAAGGGCAAAGAGAACGAAGAAGAAGTGTGGTTAGCGCTTCATTTGAAGATACACGCTCGTGTCTTTCTGCCCCGCTGTTCCTTGCTTGTCTCTACGGCTTTTGGTGCGTGACAATATTTTTCTTCATAAGAGTTTTCGGAGCTTAGGGTTGTTTACTGGCCATTTAAGTGTCCTGTTACTACAGTAAGACGAACTCGAAGGGACGACGATAATTTGTTCATCTTATCACAAGTCCCCCGAAAACCAAATGCTGACATGCGAAATATGTCCAGATATGTTGCTTGAAAACACGGAGTGGAGTATACTTACAATGTCAAGGAAAGGAACAAAATAAAAAAAAATTGATTGGCTCAGCTTCATAAAAAAAAGTATGCTTTCAAGTAAAGTATATAAACCAATCTAACGAGTTCTTGGTTTTGACAATCTAGAAAAGATAAAAAGGGAGAGCCAAGCACAACTTTCTTTCAAAGAATGTAAAATTTATTATTCTAGTTGTTCACTTTCTGAGAGACTGTTTTACTGGCTTTGCTATCACATTTGGATATGCCTCCATTGCATACTGTTACGTTGAGAAAGCCAATATATGCCAAGTTGCTTATGAAAGTCTGCAATCTTTTCTTTGAGCTTCGAATTTTCTCATTTTCAGTCCGCAGAAACTTTTCCTGAATGACATGCAGCTGAAGATCTCGGTTTACGCTACTCACGATTACAAGCCTCGGACACACAAATGACACGACATATATTAGGCTGATATGTGACATATCTTAAACCGATATCGTTAACGCCTCGCGTAGATAAGCTCATGGAGCATGTCGTTCAGACGTAGCTCAATAGGTACATGGAAGACAATGTGGTATGTATTCGGACACCATGATCGGTTTTCGACCCCGACGATTGGCGTGCGGCGTGATGCTACAGCTCGAGGAGCAAATTATAGACAAGCCTACGCGAGCCGCAAAAGTTATCACGGGGTTAGATGTGGCAAAGGCATTTGACAACGTGAGGCACGTGTCGATCTTAGAGAATTTGAGCTCTCTGAACGTCGGAAACAGAGTTTGTCAGTGACTATGTCAAATACTTCCTTTCAAACAGGACAGCAACTTAAAAAATCGGAGAAGAATCCGTCGTGGACATCAAATTAGGCAATAGGGGGACACCTCAGGGCTCGGTGTTATCAGCCACCTTTTTCAACAATGTGATGCTGAAACTGCCTGAATACTTAAAAAAATATAGAGAATTTAAATCACAGCATTTACGCGGATGACTTAACATTATGGATGAACAAGGGCAGTGACAGCCAAATTGAAGGCTCTCTGCAAATCGCCATATATAAAATCGTGGAGTACCTGGAATCCGAAGGACTTAAATGCTTGGCCGAAAAGTTGGAAGCACTCTTCCTCATGCCCGCCAGAAAACAGCAACTCCACAAGAAGCCTGAAGTGAACATCTACTTGTATGTTAACGGTGCAAAAATCCTCTGGGTCGGCAATATTTGTGTTGTTGGACTGAGGATTCAGGCGAACCGTAAGAATTCTGAAATGCTTGCCAGGTTAGGAGCCAGTTTTAATCAGGCATGTCGTTTCATCAGACTAATAGCGAACAGGCATGCTGGGATGAAGGAGGCGAACCTTCTTATATAATAGCAGACCTTCATAATAAGTAGAATAGTGTACGTGGCATCTTATCTAAAATTAAACCAAGCAGAACAGGTCAAGCTCGACACCATTATCAGGAAAAGAGTGAAAGTTGCTTGATGACTTCCCTCGAACACGTCCACTAACAGACTTATGAAGTTAAAGGTATCTAAAACACTCAATGAGCTGATTGAGGCTACCTTGGCTGCACAACATCAAAGGCTACTCGAATCTAAAACGGGGAGAGCAATATTAAAGAGATTGGGCTATGAGCCCACGCGTGAGCAAGTGCGTTCAAAAGACATACCTGTACAGATCAGGGACAAGATAAAGACACCTCCGCTACCCAGAAACATCAACTCTACCTTTCATGAAGGCAGGCGTGAAGCCACAGCAGAGGCATTGCAATCTAGGTACACCGGTTGACAGGACGTCGCGTATACAGACGCTTCGGAATATGAAAGCAAAGCGGCACCCACGGCAGTGGCGATCAGGGAAGACTGGGGCCTGATGACGTGCTGCACAGTCCGTGATGTAGAGACTGTAGAAGCCGAGGAAGTAGCCATAGCTTTGGCCATCAGCCAAATGGGCGTCAGGGTGGTCACCAACAACTCCAAAAACGCCATGAGAAATTATGAATCGGGAATGGTGATGGAGACGTCCGTATATTAAACATGGTAGGAGTACCCAAAGAGCTGGTCCTGCTCATTTGGGCTCCAGCTCACCAAGGACTTAGAGGGAACGAAGAGGCTCATTCCGTCGCCCAAGGTATCCCCTACCAGTCGACCCCTGGAACCCCCCAAGTTACCGAACAAAAAAGTGAGGATATGCGCACACACCGTGAAATTGTCCCACACTACAGGCTGAATCTGCAAGTATACCCGAGAGCGGACAACTCACTGAGTAAGAAAAATGAGGTTTTGTGGGGAAAGTTGCAGGCTGGGGTTTTTCCAAACCCCGCAGTTTACAGCAAGTTGCAACCCGCAGTTTTCTGGTCCCAGTATAAATTTTGTGATGAGGTAGCGAATTTGGTCCACATGGTGTGTGGACATGTCGATGTCAAAATGACGGTTCCCACACTGTAGAATCCTGGGAGGCCCTGCTCCGCAGCCCAGACCCCAACGTCCAGCGCGACATTATCAGTCAAGCCCTTGCTGCTGCTGTGTCCCGAGGGATTCCGGCTGACTGACCTATGAAAAACAATCCAAACTGACCACAACTAGTGCTCAGGCACAATTGTGTGAGGGCGATGATAATGCATCCGACTCCTCTAATGGAAGTGCTAGTGCTCATATGTTGTTTATGCTTCGTGGGACCATATTTTTTTCATATGATTATAATGTACAATCTTTGTTCCTGCTTTAAGTCTCATTTGATTTGTTTTCACGACCTTTTCCTTGCATTTTTCCCTCTAGCCAAGCTCTTGTGTTCTGCTCTCTACTGTACTGTACTTCTGTTACAGAACTGAGGAACACAAGGACAACATGAAAGAACTAACGCTTTTTGTTGCTTTCTTTGCCGATAAAGCCGGCCCTTTCTCCACCTATAGGTTAGGGGTGAGGGAGATACCAGCTTTATGCGCTGATCTTTATTTTTCATTTCTCTTGCTTTCTTCTTCCACGTCTCTATTTGCTTTCGATTCGCTTGAAGTGTTTGTGACAAGAAGGTTTTTTTTCCCCAATTTTGCTTTCTATTGTTTGCCTGAATTCCCCCATGAAAACTATAGGATTTGTTCCGCTGAATCCCTGTTGTTGTTGGTCGCTGAAAAAGTTCGTCTTAACAGAAGAGGCCTATTACGTGGTTCATCTTAAGGGGAGATGCTACTCGAAAAACGATTTTCTTTAATAAGAGTGTGAATTTAACACAAATTGGCATGCTAATAGAGTTTTTTCTCCTCTTTTCAAATATGTGATTTATTTTCATGTAGATTGCTTGTTTTTCTTTCTGCAGGTCAGATACTGCAAAATTATGGCCATTGTTATGCAACAATTCTGACCTATAAAAGTTTGAGATAAAGCATGCAGATATAGCTGACTATAATCCTTTGGAACTGTAGAGTGCAAAAAACTATATCAATTTTGTGTGTAAAAAGGTGAAATACAATAATAAAATAGAAAAATTTACTATGGCTCTAGTTGCCAAGAGCTTTCAATGTTATGTAATTTTTGAAAAACACAATCAAGCAGCACTGACAATCTGAATAAATACTTGCACTCTATGGGCCTTCATCATGCTATGTGCAAAATTTCATAGAGGTATGACAATTCTAAGTATACGAACTAGCGTGTATAAGAAGCACAGATCACACAAAACTGCAAAAGGAGAAAAACGCATTTGAAAGTTTGAAGCCTTTTTTTTTTATCACAGAGTTGTTAGAAATGCATAATCTTTGGCCATAATGTTCAACAGAACTTTGAAAAGCACTGCAAGTTACTAGAACTGTCCTGCAGCATAGGTTGTGCCCTCATGGTCCTTGTGAGCACTCTCTTCTAGCCGTGCCCTTTTCACTCCACGACGACGGTGGGTCCTTGCTTCTGCTGTCAGACGCTCGGACATTCTCTTGATGCGCCTCGCATGGCGGGAATCACTGAAAGTAACTAGATCTCTAGATGGCAGTATGTTGAGCTCTTCCAGGATGGGCTCGAAAGTAGCATGACCCTTGTTGAACCACAGGATTGCCATAGCTGCGGCAGTCTCGACAACCGCTCAGGAGACAAACTTAGTCTTGGGGCAAAGTAGCCAAATTTTGCTGTTCAGGGATTCCGATGCGTTCTGGGTTTTCCCTTTGATGCATCGAACAAGGAGCTTCTCATCCGTTAGCCGCTTATAAATGGGCAAAACAGCTAATCCCTGGGCTTTTGTCAGGAGAGGTGTGTGGCGTGGTGCAGGTTCACCAAGTGCTTCAGCGCGTTGATGTTTGCACCACGACTCTGTTCCTGCAGGGCGAAACTTGTGGCTGCCAGCATTGTCAGTAGAGCATGAGTGGAAGTATGAAGCCCATACTGCAGTGTACATATCCCGTACACTCCGCCTGTTGCTTGTTATGGCAATCTGATAGTATGTTTGCAGCTTCTGAATGGCTGGCTCTTTCATTTTCTGCCCTCGTGGTAATGGCACATGCAGCTTCCGTAGCGCGGTGCCAAGTCTCTTGGCCACATGATTAGTGCAGTCTTCTTTTTCTATATTGACAGCACCATAGACTTTGACTCTGCAACTGCACTATATGCTTTGCTGTCACCGTCACTCAAGAATGTCATGAAATGCAGTGGGGTGTCATAAGTCAATGTTCTCTGCCAAATGCGCATTGCAGCCTCCGTTTCCATGGCATGGGAGGAACAGTCTGCATTTTTTTCACAGACTGGGCCATGGAATGCCTGCCACACTTCCTTGTCTGGGCCCATATCCTTGTGCCTACTGCATGTCAGGCAGTAATTTGATATGACCTCGAAGTCTAAGCAGAGGCCAGTATCTAAGGAGATAACTGCGCCAATCCCGTTGTGGCTTTTGTGGCCCCTCTTCTGCCAAGTGCCGTCGAAAATAACAGCCACATCAGTTTCGCCTGCTACTTCTTTCGTCAACTCTCTGGATCGGCGCAAGTTTTCACTCACAGTTGCCATGGCAGCGGTGTGCACCTTCTTTGCTATCGAAAAAAAATCCTCAGTGGTGCATTGGCTTTGGGAGTCCAATAATGGAGCAAAATCTCGACAATTGCTCATGCCCAATGCCGACAGCGCGTGCAGCCACCACCGCCTTCACATTTACAGCGAAACTATCTCAGGAGCTCCCACTGTCGTACCGTTGGCTCACTCGGCTGCTGCCGTCCGCCGTAACACGCAGTGACGTATAGGAGCACGAAAAAACAGTCGCTGAGCATTCGCTGTTTTCGCAATGAAGTTCGAGGAGCGACGAAAGTCCCTTGCGCTTTTCTGCCGGCTCCCGAACGGCAAGTTTTTGAATACCACAAGCAGGGCATGCCGCACCTGCCACAAGTGCCGTCAGCAAGAGGGTGTCACACAAAACTGTCGTTGCACAAACCTCATCGCGCTGTCTTTCATCTTTTTCGAAGAAGCCGAGCTTCTTTTCCGAAGCACTGACGAAAGAAAGCGCAGCGTCAATCTCTTCATCGCAGCCACTGTCGCTCGCGCACTCGTCGATGCCGCCGTCAGGCCTAGCACACGTAGGCATGTTTTCGTTCGTCGCTGTCGTTCGGGGCGCTTTACGCCGCCTTCCCTTGAACTCGTGCTTCGTTCGAAACTTCTGCGGTCTCACGTTGCACTTTTTTGGGCTAATCATCGCGGAAATATGCGTAGACGCGCAGAAAAGCAGATGGACCAAATGCCGATGGCCGCCACCAACACAGCTGACAATGACTCGGTAGCCAATGGTGATGCGGCTTAGGGTGTCGCGCGTTTCAAACCGCTCAAACAACGTGATAAAAAGGCCTCGTTTTTAATTTTTTTTGCCCACGTACGAAACTGGCAGTCGTCAGAGCTGTAAGAAGAAGGCTGGACGCAACTTTCCCAACCGAGCCCCGCCATGGTGGTCTAGTGGCTAAGGTACTCGGCTGCTGACCCGCAGGTCGCGGGATCGAATCCCGGCTGTGGCAGCTGCATTTCCGATGGAGGCGGAAATGTTGTAGGCCCGTGTACTCAGATTTGGGTGCACGTTAAAGAACCCCAGGTGGTCAAAATTTCCGTAGCCCTCCACTACGGCGTCTCTCATAATCATATGATGGTTTTGGGACGTTTAACCCGACATATAAATCAATCAATCAACTTTCCCAACCGATCGCGATGGCGGGCGGCACTGCGACGGGGAGCAGCGCGCAGTCAAAGATGGCCAATATCGGTGCAAATTCACGAAATTTTGAGCCACCGCGATGCCTTGTGGGAATTGAGGCTGGCCCGCTGCCTTTGCGCGGGCTTTCCCGCCTTTCTACCATTCTCATGTCCCGACATGTCTGCCCTCCTTTGCTGTCTGCCGCGCTGGGAAGGGCGGAGTGACGTTTAACTCCCTCACCCGGTAGCGGATGTTGACTGTGGCGCCGCGCGGGGAGCCTCCCGAGAGGTTTTCGCGCGCTGCGTCGGGAGCGGCGAGTACAGTCCGGGACTTCAAACGGTGAGCCATGCATTCTTTTCCGTCTGTCGAGTCCCGTCGCTCGGGGCTCGTCGGACTTCGCTGACGGCGCCTCGCGCCCGATGCGAACGCTCACCTTTTGTTGCCCCGCTGCGTACTCCCGGCCGAAGGGCAGTACGGTGTCCTAGTGCGTGGCCTAGCTACGCCGACCCGTCTCCCTTCGAAGCCAACGCGAGCGCCTTTGCCCTCGCTCGAGCAACCGGGCCTTTGCTCCGGTGTCTCCGTGGATCAGCTTTACCGCGGAGACGTGCTCGTGGCACCCCTGTGTAGTACTTTGTGCCCGTGGCGTGGATAAGCCTACTTGCTTTCCCGCCGCGCCTTTTTTTGCAACGGGCTGTACTGCGTTTGGTGTTGCCACAATAAAGTGTTGCGACTTGAGCAGTATCGTGTTTCCCGCCACGGCGACGGTTAACGCGTGCCCTGCGGCTCGCTAAGACCGGACCCACGCTGGTGGCCGTACTCCTTCGGGATACGTGTACACCACACTGGCGCCCAACGCGGTATCAAAAGCTCTAGCTTTTGACTGCTCTTAGCGAGTCAGTTCGCCTGCGCGATTCGGGCTCGTCGCAACATGGCTGCTTCGCGGGACTTTTGTCCGCTGTCCCTTTTAGCGGATGCCGCGTTGCACACGGAGGCCATTGCCTCTATTGACGGGAACCCTTCTGCACCCGTGTGTGTCGGCACCCCCTATTGCGGTGACGACACGAGGCGCCTAGCCGCTCCCTTTGGAGATGGCGCGTCGCTTCGGAATGGGCCTCTTGCCCTACCCGAACGTTATGTCTGCTTCGTGGCATGCCGCGTTGCACCAAGAGGCCACCGCCTCTATCGACGGGCGCCCTTCGGCGCTCGCCTGTGTCGTCACCCCTTTTTGTGGTGAATACACTCCTACGTGGTAGCTGACGCGCTATCTCGTGCCCCCTGTTGTCTGCCGAGAACCTGGATTTCGGTGCGACGGCCGCTCGCGGTGCCTTAGCACATGCAAGCGTCGGGGGCGAAACAGCAGCTTCGCCGCCATTCGGCGAGAAGGGTGAGTCCCCATGCGGACAAACCTTGGCTGCTATCCAGGTAAGCGGCGCACCGCGAAGCGGCCGAGCGGGGGAGCTTTCCGAAGGCCACGAGGCCGAGAGTGAACCCGTAACGCCGACTCACGCGGCGGTTGCTGCGGTCCTGAGTGGGCGCGATACCAGACTCCCCCATTTGGGAGAATGGGAATTGCTTTCGGCAGCGAAGAGCTACTGAAGGCTCAGCAGAGTGATCCGTTTCGAGTCTCGGAGGGACGGAGCGCCGTATACGCTGCTTGCTTTGCGGCGGGCGCCGTTAAGCCGTCTTGACGAGGCGCGGAGCGCCGTTACGCTGCTTGTTCTGCGGCGGGCGCGATTAGGGGGCTGAAACAGCGTGTGTCGCTGAGTCCCCGGCGGATTCATTTTGCTGGACCATGACGGGCTCCTGCTGAAATATATAGCCACTGACGACGAGTCCATAGACCCGTTTAAGGTGGTTATGCCCAAAAGTCTGAGAGCCGCACTGTTGCGATCCTCTCACGACGAACCCATGGCCGGTCACCTGAGTGGCTCGAAAGTTTTTGCAAACTGAGCAATGTTGTGACCTGGCCCGGCACGAAGCGTGGCTTTTATCGCTATTCCGTGCCTGCCACGTCTGACAAACGGTTGAGCCAAGGGTTGGAAAGCCGCCCGGTCTTATGAACCGATTGTCAGTGAGCGTCCGTGGCGCGTACTAGCTGAAAGATCCCCTTTGGGAAAACTCAGCCGTGCCCACATCGCAGACCTGAAGCCCTTTGTCATGGTCTGACAAGCTTGCGCCAGTGCCCTGCGGCACTTCGCGCAAGCAACGGGCACACCCGGAGCGGCGGACCGCATTCGGACCCCGCACCGGTATAAGCTGAGGAAGCGGTCACCTTTGTGATTTCGCGCCGGACGGCGGACTTCTCCGCAACCGAAGGCCCTCAGTTTACTGTCTAGCCTCAGTATAGGTTAGCTTCTTTACGGCCTTTTCTCGTAAAGAAGTTGACCCCGCCGTGTCTGCTGCCAGTGTTTTCTTTTTTTTTTTTGAAGTGTTCATGTGTATTTTATGTTTTTGTCTAATATTAAGTGTTATTTGTGTTTTATGTTTTTTCGCCAGAGGTTGAGTGTCGTTTTGCTCTGTTTTTACTTTTTTTTCCGTATTCGTTTCGCTATCGCGAAGGGAGCTGTGTGTGACCTTGTGTGTCGGTGCTTGCCGGGAGGGAGAGAGACGAAGGACGCTTTGCGCCTACGCTCGCGCAGCCGTCGGCGGTGTGTGTGCGTGCGTGTGTAAGTGCGTGACGCTTCAGTGCGAGCCCGCGAAGAGTGCGTCATGGCTGCCCTCCATCGACGCGGACACTGGAGGTGCTGGGGGGTCATTGACCCACTGACGTCAGACCATCTGGCTGTGCTCTGCTCTTGGCCGTCGCCGAAGAAGCCGTGCTGCCTTTTCCACCATGGCTCCTGCGCGAGGCCAGCTGAAAGCAGCTATATGCTGCCGGCCAACGCCAGGGCGCCTCGCAGCCAATTTTGGTTCGGCCTCCCTGACCACCGGAGAGGCCCGGCTTCCCGCAACGTCCAGCTTCGTCATCGAGCCGGAAATGCGGGGCCTCCGAACAACCGAAGCGGCTTTCGTCGGACTCGCGGCTTATCAAGAGCAGCAACAATCCATCAGTGAGCCCCCTTCCGGTACCTGTGACCTCGCACTCGGGCATCGCACCCAGCGGACACTGTCACGCCTTTACCGCACCTCCGCGCACTGGACGCTATCCCCCTTTAGCACCACGAACACTAGTGCCACGTTGCTGTGCTCCCTTCTGCAGTATTTGTATAGTGTCGTGTGTTTATTTTGTTATTTATGTTTTGTTTCTCCTTTGTAATCATATTTCTTTTAAGCAGCAGTAGCAGGGCTGGACTGAGGTTAGCTACCGCTCATAGCAGTGTCATTTTAACTGCATGGGTGACGTCCGGCTGCCTTTTGCAGACCGGTAAAGGACAAGTTTAGGAGAGGGAGATGTGGGAATTGAGGCTGGCCCGCTGCCTTTGCGCGGGCTTTCCCGCCTTTCTACCATTCTCATGTCCCGACATGTCTGCCCTCCTTTGCTGTCTGCCGCGCTGGGAAGGGCGGAGTGACGTTTAACTCCCTCACCCGGTAGCGGATGTTGACTGTGGCGCCGCGCGGGGAGCCTCCCGAGAGGTTTTCGCGCGCTGCGTCGGGAGCGGCGAGTACAGTCCGGGACTTCAAACGGTGAGCCACGCATTCTTTTCCGTCTGTCGAGTCCCGTCGCTCGGGGCTCGTCGGACTTCGCTGACGGCGCCTCGCGCCCGATGCGAACGCTCACCTTTTGTTGCCCCGCTGCGTACTCCCGGCCGAAGGGCAGTACGGTGTCCTAGTGCGTGGCCTAGCTACGCCGACCCGTCTCCCTTCGAAGCCAACGCGAGCGCCTTTGCCCTCGCTCGAGCAACCGGGCCTTTGCTCCGGTGTCTCCGTGGATCAGCTTTACCGCGGAGACGTGCTCGTGGCACCCCTGTGTAGTACTTTGTGCCCGTGGCGTGGATAAGCCTACTTGCTTTCCCGCCGCGCCTTTTTTTGCAACGGGCTGTACTGCGTTTGGTGTTGCCACAATAAAGTGTTGCGACTTGAGCAGTATCGTGTTTCCCGCCACGGCGACGGTTAACGCGTGCCCTGCGGCTCGCTAAGACCGGACCCACGCTGGTGGCCGTACTCCTTCGGGATACGTGTACACCACAGCCTTCATACACATTTTTTTGCATTCTGCGGTTCGAATTTAGTTTTGAAATTTTCACAGATGAAAGAAGAAGGTTTGAAGATTACAATGCAATAAAAATCAGAAATACGAGAAATTTCGCTAAAAACGCGATTTTTCGACTCGCATCTCTCCTTAAAAAGATCTTTTTTTTTTGCATTGAGTCTACGAAAAACCAAGCAAACACTCTTGTGCTGTTTGTCTTAAATGAAAATTCGTCTTAACAGAGTTCATCTTAACGGGAGTCTACTGTGCACATTTCATCCACTTTCTTTTTAAACAGGTATGTACTGGTGCGTTAGGTGCATCGAAGTGGTCATATCGTCATGTCTCGCCTCTTTTCCGAGTAACTGAATACGCTCCGCTGAAGTGGAAAGGTCTACTTGATGAACCCATCGAGAAGTACACCCTTTTGACTTGGCAAAAACTTCTTTCTTCACTAGCATTGTGTTAAATGCTCGGGGAGCCAGAAAAAATAACTACAAAAGTTGCTTTGGAAAGGAAAGAGAGTCATGTATGTATACACGCGAGAGTGAATTTCGAAGGCTTCCCAGGAGTTTGTTTTTCTCTACGTTTTTCACGAGTATCCACCGTTACTGGTCAACATGCAGATGTGATATATAATCTGTTCGAACGGACATAAAATCATGTAATTGTCACTCAATGTAGAGTAAGCCATGGCTGCACTTTCCAAACGTGACCCACACGCAACCATTTTACAGACCGCCGTAGCTGTGCATAGTGCATCGTGGTCTAACGGCAGCCACCTGGAGCATGTGAAATAAGAGCACGCTCTACCTTTGTACTGTACTCGCGGAGCACACCGAATGTTGCCGTGACGTCAGACTGTAAGTGCTCCACTTTTTGGTGGCGTACCTTAACCACAGCATGCCTGCACACTGGGCTGGACTATATCTAGGCCTTCAACATAGCGAATTTCAAGAAACTTAGTGGAATCTGCATCACCAAATTTTAAAAATAAATAAATAAGTAAAATTAAAAACAGTGACATCACTACTAGGGATTTTAGGGGGAAATTTAAAAGTGGGACCTTCCACATTGATTTTTTGGGGAAATTAACCATACTTGAGTTTTTATTGGCAATTAATTATAAACCAATTTATTGTTTCACTATAGTGACACTTTACTTTATTTAGACTTTTTATTACTCATTTCAAGAGCGCAAAGACAGTGTCAAATATCATCACTTATGAACACGATCTATGGTTTATATCACTCGGGAGATCTTGTCTGACCCTAAACGAGAGATCAGGACTAACAGGGGCATTTTCTCAAGTCGTTGCTCTTGTTACAACTTTTATAATTTACCATTAGGCAATAAATAGCCTAGCTCACTCTCCTTCATAAAATTTGTCTCAACATTAATCTTCATGAACACTTTCTTAATTTGCCTTCTTTTGTGTAATCTATACCTAAAAACGTTCACGCTCATTGCTATAAAGCCATAACCTACTTGCGTGCATTTATACCTAGAGCTCAATGGAATCTACTACCACAATCAGCTATTGCTATCGCCAAAGGTCCATCATGTTTCGAGTTCTTTCTTAATAGCATGTTTGACATTGCTTGACTGTGCTTTGTTTAATTTACCATAATATAGCTGTGCAAAAAATGGACGGAAACACGAAAGGAGAGAAGAGGACAGACAAGCGCAGACGAGCAACTAAAGATTTATTGTAAGATTGAGGCACTTTAATAAAGATTCTGGTGATAGTCGTGCTTGTCTATGTTTTTTCTCCATTCGTGTTGCTGTCAGTTTTTTGCAACTCTCCTAACTTGTCATTCTTCTGAATTTCTTGCATATTTCATTACTTGTTCTTTTTTTTTTTACTGTTTTAACATGAATTTGTGATGTTTAATGGGCTGCCATTAGTTGTTACTTCGCTATTGACATATGCGATAGTTAATCATTTTTATAAAGAAATTTATATTATTCAAGTTTTCCTGCTTATATTATGTCAACTGTTTGGTCATGTTTTATCTGTAATATGCCTCTCCCATGTGTAATGTGCGAACCCTAAATAAACATAAACACTGGTGCATCTCGCAGGTTGCAAAACCTATGGTGCAGCAGCGATCCACCACACCAGCAGCTGTAGAATCTGCAGTTGGTCCTATTGCACATGAGACGATGTTCACTCCAGAGCTCACCAAAACACCACTGGAGTCTAGAATTTCGTGGACCGCAGCAAAGCCCATGGCACCGACTGCACCGCCACATGATACACAAGAAGCCGGGGCGAGCTCATCGAGCGGTGAATCGGTTAGTGGCACTAGAACCTTTAAGTTTGTGAGCGCTACTGCACAGCTCAATTTTTAGAAATATTGGCTAAATGGGAAAAGAGCGGAAAGTGAAAAGAAGTTATGAACAGACGGAAATCTCGGCAACAAGCCCTGCAGAATTATTTTTTATAATCATCAACAGCCTGACTATGTTCACTGCAGGACAAGGGCTTTTCCCACGATCTGCCAGTCAACCCGATCCTGTCAACTCGAAATGGACATATGACATTATTTTTGTTACAATAGAATACTAAGTGCCTTGAAATAACATCTCCACTTGACACACACACAGAGTTATTCACAGTTGGCGCCTGAAAGGGTTTAGTAGCAAGGCCTTGGCATGACGTGGCTTGATTATTGTGGGCTTAACATGTTCTTAGAAAAAAAAATCTCTGATTAGCTTGATTAGCATATAACAGCTATAAGCTCAGTCCAAGCTAATTAGCTGTTTAGCTTGGCGTGCAGTAGTTTAGAGAGGAAGCATAACATGTTGAGCAGATGAAGAGTACAAAAAGAGTTCGTGCCTGCTGAGCAGTGCTCTAGAAAGTAGAGGCCGATAATTAAAATTGGTTATTGACTGCTTAGTGCACACCTATTGCAGTCAGACACTCTTCTAAAACAGTACTTCAGGGTCTAGAACGTGCTGTTTAAAAAGCTGTCGCTACGTGTATTTTGAATTTTTACCACATTCATACTTTTAAGTGACTGAGGGGATTATTGTTTGTTCTGCTGGGACCTTTATTGTCTCAGCTTTCACCATGTCTCTGTGGTTGTAGCACTGTGTTATTCATTGAAATAATGTGTGGCCAATCAATATTGACGCATGCCACCATTGATGAACGAGCCGTTGTGTCTCATACTCATTTTGGGTTGAGAAGAAGAGAGCATTTTCGTTGCTCAGGTTCTGATGAACTGCTGGTTGTGCGTCTTGTTTTGCTCATGACATTACTGGTGGAGACAGTGGGTACGTGTGCTTCGGCTGTGTCGGCCATCTTGGAAACAGCTACATCTCCCAGAGCAAGAAGCAGGCGCCGCCTGCGTGGGCTATTCCTTAATTTGGTCCCTTGGCATCGACACCCAGAAAGATAGCAATCCGATGACAAGCCAGACGGTCCAAGCCAGCGATGCCCATGGTTCTCTTCTCGCGCATGTTTTTCATGGCCACAGACGCCAAAGCTGTTCCATGGAGACATCCTCGAGGATGTTGATGACTGGCTCGACCACTTCGATCGGGTTGCCAGTATCAACGAATAAGACTATGTTCGCAAGCTGCACCGAGTTTACTTCTACTTGGAAGATTCTGCGAAGACGTGGTACGAGAACCACGAGGGCTCCTTTGCAACCTGGCAAGAGTTTAGCCGACAGCTCCGTGACGCCTATCGCTACACTGAGAGGAAGGAGAGGGCTGAACAAGCCATACCCTGCAGAAACCAACGGCCGAACGAACTAGTTTCCATGTTTGTCGAGGACATGCTTCGGCTCTACAGGCGCGCGAACCGTGCCATGCCAAAGGAAAAGTAGGAGCGGCATTTGATGTGCGGAGTAAAAAAACAGCTTTTCACTGGACTCGTGCGCAATCCACCAACGACAGTCGCCGAGTTCATCAATGAGGCAACCACGATGGAACGTACTCTGCAGCAGCGGTCGTCACAATATAAACGCCAGATCCCGACCACCGCATGCTCTATCGGCTCTGACAGCGATATAAAGGCCCTCGCAGACTTCATTCGAAGTATCGTTTGGGACATATTACGACAACTTCAAGCAGTGGGATCCCATCCACTTGTTCCAGCCTTCGCAGATGTAATCAGACAAGAAGTTCGGCAGGTAGTCACACCCCTGGCCCCAATTGCACCACCGATTCGAGAGGCGCCAGTCCTGACATACGCAGCGGCATTGCGATCCCCTGCGCCACTGGCTACAGATCCTGCTATGCGGCCAAGGTACCAGGCTATGCCATCGTTCCACGACACTGCTTTGAGCCCGCCTCTCGGCTCAAGGTTTCCAAGCACACCCTCCCTTCTACCGCCTGCCTCAAGACAAAGTTGGTAGCAAGGCAAGCACTTGGCGCACCTCAAATAATCGTCCGCTCTGCTATCACTGCAGCAAAGCGGGTCACGTATACCGGAACTGTCAGTACCGGCAACTAGGTCTCCGCGGCTTCCACCATTATGCTCGATGTCCCCCGCGTCCCCCGGGAAAGCGTCCCCGGGAAATCAAAGCCTATCTCACGGGCAGTGAACTCCTTTGATTATTCAGCATCACCAGTCGAGATCACCATCGCCTCACTGGTCTACGTCACCTAGTTTGCCCTCGTCATCTTTTGCTTTTTTCAGGAGCCGGTCACCAAGTCCCCGCAGGAGAAACTAGGAACCACTTCGGTCCGGCGAACTGTAAAAGACTCTTCCTCGACACAACGAACCGACAAGGACCATTCCGATTTTGCAGTGTTCTCCGACAGCAGAAAGATCATTTCTGCCGAAATCGCCATCTTCGTCGATAAGCATGCATTCAACACCCTCGTCGACACCGATGCCGGCTATTCCATAATGAGCGCCACACTGGCATTTCAACTGAGGAAGGTTACTACATCATGGCAAGAACCCCAGTTGCGCACGGCAGGGGGCCATCTGTTGATGCCTACCGGTATGTGCACAGCACGCATTGCAGCGGCATGTGCACAGCACGCATTCGAATACATACGTCAACATTTGTGGGCTCTTTCCTCATATTGCACGTGTGCTCTCGGCCAGTCATTCTAGGAATGAACTTTCTTCGTGAATACGGCACCACCATCGACCTGCGTGAATCACTTGTGTTGCTCGAGGATCCTTTTCGCGCGGCAAATGACGGCACGCAATTCCGGAAAAGAGCGCTCTGTGTTACCAATAATTCTCTGACTTTCCCACCTCGAAGCAGCCCCTTTTTTCAAGGTAGAATTGGGACCGGACGTGTCTGACGCAGTAATTGCGGAGGCCAATTTTTCACTCCTTATTTCATGACAAATCTGTGTTGCCCGAGGAATCATTCAGCCTAGCAACAGGCATGTTCACCTGCTGGTCACGAACTTCAGCGACGAATATCGCCGCCTCACGAGACACACTGCCATTGCATATTTTTAAGAACTTGCCGATGCCAAAAGTTCGTCCACGTTAGCTTCATTTTCATCGAATGGCCATCCTGACGAGGCCTTCGCGAGCACTCTCGACGTAAATGAAAGTCTACCTTCGACTCAACGAGAAAGCCTTTTGCGTATACTCGGCTCATTTCAAGACTGCTTTGCCACTACGTCGAAGGTTAAACAGACACCACTTGCTCAGCATCGTATCATCACGGAACCCACCGAGAGACCCATCCGACAACATGCCTATAGGGTGTCGCAAAAAGAACAAGACCCTATACGTGACCAAGTCCAGCAGATGCTTTAGGACGATGTCATCCAGCCATCGACCAGTCCCTGGGCTTCGCCAGTTGTACTAGTAAAGAAAAAGGATGATACGTTGCACTTTCGCGTTGATTACCGTAAACTAAATAAGGTCACCAAAAAGGACGTTAATTCTCTACCCCGGATAGCTGACTCGTTAAACTGTATATGCAATGCTAAATATTTTTCCTTCATCGATTTGCATAGCGCCTACTGGCAAATCGCAGTGGATGAGTGCGACCGCGAAAAGATGGCTTCTATTACTCCCAAAGGCCTGTACAAGTTTAAAGTGTTGCCTTTTGGTCTATGCTCAGTGCCAGCTACTTTCCAAAGAATTATGGATACGGTTCTCACGAGGCTCAAATGGCAATCATGTCTTGTTTATCTTGATGACGTTGTGGTCTTTGCAGACATGTTTGAACAACACGTCCAATGCCTTCAGGCAGTTCGTCAGGCAATTAGAACAGCAAGGCTTTCTCTCAAACCCAAGAAATGCCATTTCAGATACGAAGAACTGAAGTTCCTTGGTCATGTTGTGAGCCATGCGGGCATCCGCCCAGACCTGGAGAAAACCTGCGCCATTGCCGCCTTTCCCGTGCCCACAAATAAGCATGACTTACGCCAATTTCTGGGGCTTTGTGTGTATTGCATGCGCTTTGTCAAAAACTTTTCGAAGATTGCTGAACCCCTAAACAGGTTTACAAAAGACGACGTCTCGTTTGTTTGGGGTCCCAACCAGTGCCATGCGTTCAACACCCTCCGAAGCCTTCTCCAGGCTCCGCCTGTACTGGATCACAATAGCGAGGAATGCCTCGCTGTTGTCTGGGCTGTAGCAAAGTTCCGCCTATACTTGTATGGCCGCCCATTCAGGGTAGTTAGCGACCACCGTTCCCTTTGTTGGCTTGCGAAGCTCAAAGATCACTCAAGTCGTCTAGCACGATGGAGCCTTCAGCTACAAGATTTCGATGTCACCATCGTCCACAAATCTGGACGGCAACACACTGCCGCTGACTGTCGTTCACACGTGCACCAGTCGAAAATGCCAACACTGACCTTGAAGACGACACTTTTCTTTCTGTTGTATCAGCAACCAGCTTGGCTGAGCAACAGCGTCATGACTCTGAGCTTATCCCGCTCATTGACTACCTGGAAGGGCGCAATTCCCACCCTCCTCAAAACTTTGCACGCTCGCTATCATCCTTTTGTTTATGCGATGGAGTGCTTTATAAAAAGAACTTTCATGCTACATAAGCTATGTATCTGCTTGTTGTGCCAACCACGCTTCGTGGTGACATTTTACATGTGGGTCATGATGAGCCTTCGTCCAGACACCTCAGCTATACGCGCACGCTGCAACGGATCCATCGCTCCTACTACTGGCCACGTCTCGCAAAGACTTGTGAAGCACTAGGTTCGCACATATCGCGACTGTCAGCGACGTAAGATTCTACTTTTACGACCAGCGGGACTACTGCAACCAATAGGCCCACCAAAGGGGCCTTTTCATCAGATTGGCATGGACTTGCTGGGGTAATTCTCCACGTCTTCGTCTGAAAACCGGTTAATTGCGGTCGCTGCTGACTACTTAACACACCACTGTGAAACAAAGGCACTTCCAAAAGCTACCGCAGCAGACGTCGCCCAATTTTTCGTTAACAGCATCGTCTTATGTCACGGTGTGCCAGCTGTCGTCATAACTGATCGTGGGACAGCTTTCACGGCAGAGATACTGTAGGAAGTCTTGTGATTAAGTGGCACGGAATATCGTAAAAGAACGGCTTACCGCCCGCAAGCAAACGGGCTGACTGAACGTCTCAATAAGACAATGGCAGACATGCTGTCAATATATGTGGACGTCGATCACAAGAACTTGGACGCCATCCTTCCTTACATAACTTTTGCGTATAACACTGCTGTTCAAGAAAGTAATGGTTTCACACCTTTCCGCTTAGTCCGCGGTCACGAGGTCACGCCGATGCTCGACGCCATGCTTTTGCCCGACAACTTAGGAATAGACCACACAGATGCCGCCAAATTCACGCAGTACGCAGAAGAGGCCCGTCAACTCGCTCGTCACGGTATTCAGTTTCTCCAAACAGCAGACATACGCCGCTTCAACCTTCGTCACCGTGAAGTTATATGAAGTTATTTTCAAGCCTGGTGATGAAGTCTGGGTGTGGACCCCTATCTGACAGCGTGGCCTTCCAGAAAAGCTTCTTCGCCGCTACTTCGGCCCTTGCAAGGTCGTACGACATCTCGGCGATGTTACTTACGAGGTTCTCCCAGAAGGCACTTCGAGACGTTCCCGTCGCCCCCCTGCAAACTGAAGTCATTCACGTTTCAGGTCTCAAATCATGCTTTTCGCTCTGGGAATCACCAGTGGAGTGACTGACCTTATTGGTAATTTCATGTATTTCTTTTTGTTTCGTCTTTTCCTTATATTCTTTCCTATTTTTCTTATTTCTCATTTGACCCTTGACTCCACAACCAACTACGTTCTTCCACCTTCCACCATTCATTTTGCTTGCATAGTAATTTTCGTCTCATTTTCTTTTCATTTTTTTTGCCTTCATGTACAACATCGCGACGGTGCTTCTTGGGAGAGGGGGTAATGACGCATGCCACCATTCATAAACCAGCCCCTGTGGCTCATACTCGTTTTGGGCTGAGGAGAAGAGAAGAAAACATTTTTCGTTGCTCTGGTTCTGGTGAACTCCTGGCTGTAGGTCTTGTTTTGCTCGTGACAATATTTTAGGCGGTAAGGTTATGTAGCACACTTCTCAACAGCGACAAGAGGGGCACAACACTCATAGCGAGTATCGTGTCTTTCTTGTTGCTGTTGTCCATGTAAACAAGTGTGCTGCTTAACCTTAAAGTGTAATGATCAGTCACCTACTAGCCCAGCTCTCAACCTTATTGAGCAATATGTTAGGGTTTGTTTGTTGAAAAGATGTATAATATTTGTGTTCAGCATGTGAAGAATTGAATGAAGTCCCTTGTTAACTATAACTTCTTTCTGCAGCTCTCGGTATTGGTGAATCAAATTGAGATGATGACATCCACCAAGTCAAAGCAAAAAGAAAGTAATGCACTGGCTGGCGCCAACAAGGAAGAAAGCACAGGCAAGCACACTGAAAGAGCCAAGACCGAGAAAGTGAGTGCTGTCATTCACTTTTTCGCAGGCTTGTGTAAATAATTGAGTGCCTCAAATATTTGCGTGAATATTACAGTGTTTGAGTCTGCTTCGATTTGAACTTAAATTATTGAAAGTTTCAATGTATAGTCGGCTCTTGTTAATTCAAACTCGAAGGGACCTCTGAATTTTGTCAAGAAGCTTTAATTATCAGAAGTTCTCAGATATATGACTGTCGGTGAAGTGACACCTCACATTATGATTAGGTATTGATTTTATCAGATTATGAAAACTTCTTAAGCGTTTTTAAACCCTCACTACACGCAATGAACAGAAAGCAAAGGTGTATGGTCCACAAGTTTATCAACCGTTTACTGCTGATCAGACCTACTAAAGCAATCGTGAATTTCCAACTGCTTCTTTGCTATATGTTGTCAGAACT
Source organism: Rhipicephalus microplus (assembly GCF_043290135.1). NCBI lineage: Eukaryota > Metazoa > Arthropoda > Arachnida > Ixodida > Ixodidae > Rhipicephalus > Rhipicephalus microplus. The sequence goes on from NC_134707.1 coordinate 7,282,781, forward strand.
GGTTTACCATGCACGTGCTTTATTACCATGCATGTACTAGCAAATCTTTTGTTTACTTGAAAGCCTGAGGTGTTTATTTCTCATCTTTAGACCTATTATTAAAGCATGTAAATTTTTAAACATTGGGAAAGCAGCAGATATTTTCTAATATAGAACCGTAAAAAGTATGAATTAACCAAATGATGGAGTTTGAAATAAGGGGCTTTTAAATACACTGAAAAAATAAGAGGGCCAACCAAAAATTGAATTTTGTTTGAATTGACCGAAGGTATGAATATTAGAGTGAATTATCTCGTGTCTACTGTATTTATTTACACCAGTGGTTCTCAAATGGGGTTTTGCGGACCCTAGGGTGTCCGGAAAGCCATTTCTATGATCTGCGCAACCCTCACTGGCATTTTTCTTTACGTGGGACTGTGCCCCATATTGGCGAACTGTCCAAAATTAAGGGATGTGGCACGTTTCTTTGATGATGTTGTTAGCAATAAAAGGCACCTGTTTCCCGCTCTAGTTGTGTTTTAATTTACCTGTGTACCTCTCCCTCTCTCCCCTCCGCTGCAAGGGGTCCCCCATCCCTTTCACCAGCTCACAAGGAGTCCCCGACACACCATGGCTGAGAACCTTTTATTTACACTATTAGAATTCGATTCGAAATTCGACCAAGTGACTTTCACTTCAAAGCTATGCTTCACTGTTTGCTTCCAACCTAAAAATTTATATTCACACAAGCCTAAGTGTTACAATAGATTTTTATTGAGGCATTGCGTATGTACTGTTGAAACTCAGTGTAATATACATTGAGGTAACGAAATAACAAAATTTTGTTGAAACAGGTTGAAACAAAAATTTCAGGGCTCAGTAATGTACAGATGGGACCACTGTTAAAGGGAACACTTGCGCACAGCGTGTTTGGATTTCATTCTCTCGTGAAAACATAATGACTTGGTTTTGTGTCAGACTACCAGTGAATGACAGTTCTGACTTATTATCTCACACTGGTGCCATACATGAACATTGTTTCCTAATCCACTTGCTGCTTGAAGGCTGGCAATATGGACTTTTCTAAATGTGGTGTTCTCTTTAACAGTGGACCACACTGTACATAGTACTTTCATTTCCAGCATCTGCAGTTTGTGTGAGATCTGTGTAGATATTACTAAAATACTTGCATCAGAGCCAACATTACCTTTAGTGGCCATATTTTTTAGTAACAAGGTGCAATTATCATGAACAGTTGTTCATAGCAGTCGTTATACTTAACAAAATGAAGTCATTTATCACTGAGCACCGAACTTTTGCTTTACACTTTTTTTCTCTTTTGTGTAAACACAAATTTACACATTTGTGCTCAACCTTGGTACTTGTGCTTCGTCAATGCTGGGGTGTGCTTACGCACAGCTCGCTGGACTGTTAGATGTGTCTGAAAGCATAGCATTCTTGAACGCAGCAGCTTTCTACAGTAAAGGCACAAATCTGGCATTTCTTTCAGAAGGCAACACCACCAAAGAGGGGCAAGAAACCTTCCACACCTGCAACTTCTCGTAAGCGAGGCCCGAAGGTGTGTGCTGTGGATTTGTGCTAATTTATTGTTTTCAGCATATAGTATCGGGTTTTTCAACGTTTCTTAGGTATGTCAGGCATTGCTGATTATTCATTAATGCTGTGTGATCAGGACTGTCCCAGCCATATCATTACAGAGCGTGAATAGCAAGTCTGAGCTTTGAAGCAATAAATGACTTATATATATATATATATATATATATATATATATATATATATATATATATATATATATATATATATATATATATATATATATATAGGTAGTCTTGTTGTGACCTAACTTATTTGCACAATATATTTTGAAAAATTAGAGCCAGGCTTGTGTATATATATCACTTTGTTTGAAGAAAAGTGCAAGCTACTTTGAATAGGAGTAGGCTGCAAATTATGAGTAGTAAAATACATTACATTTAAAAATCTGCTATACATTTCATCTAAGTTTATATAACTCTCTGTGAAGCATTATAAAAAATAGTAGTTTTGCACTTTAGCACTAAGCCTAAAGGAAGAAGCACAGCTGGGCGGTGTTCTTTGTTTCTCTTTCCTTTTTTTTCTTGTTCCTCTTTCCTTTCTTTTTCTCTCCATTTGTGTATATTATGAAGTCTTAATTGCGATGGGGTTTATTCGAGGCAAGACCTCGTAAAATGAACGGGCAGAGTATGTACCCAAACGAAGGTGATAATAATGACATACGGTGACAGGAAGGACTGAGAGACAAACGATGATGGTGATTATGATCGTGCCAAGGTGAGGAAGTCGATAACGAATGCCCCCAGCATCTTTTATTGTATCTGTTTCCTTTTTTCTATTCATTTCTGTCTCTATTCACCTTCAACTCTTTCTTGTTGCTATCCTTATTTCTCTTTTTTTTCCTCTCTTGCTGTTTGTTTGGCTGTCTTTTTTGTTCGTTTCTTTCTATATCTTCCTCTCTCTTTCCATGGCCCCTGTCTCGCTTTCTCTCTCTGCTTTTTTTTTTGTTTCTGTTTTTTCTGTTTTCTGTTCTTTTAATCTTTCTATGTTTTTACACCCTTTATTTCTGTATCTCCTCTTTGTTTCTGTTTCTTTCTATCTCTCTCTTTATATAATACATGTATTTTCTTTATTTTTTTTTACTCTCACACCTGCTGTACACAGCAGTGGGGGCTTGTTACATTGCTAGCGCACAGCACACCCCCTTGATAAATTTTCTGGTGACATCGCACAAGCTACGGGGAACTACATCATCTTTAATGTTAAAATTACAGCTTACATGTCGTAATTTAAACTTTACTTTAATGTTTGGGGTCAGCATCTCTTTTCTTAAGTATCTTGACAATGGGTGAAATTTGCTGACGTTTAGCGAAAAGGTTAGGTGCAGTGGTGTTGCTCATAAAGAACAAGATTGATGCACACACACTGACATATTTGTCATTGTTGCACCTGTTTGAACCAGCTGTATCATTTGTAGCGCTGCACCGAACTTTTGGCTGGGTTGTCACATGTATTTGAACTCATTAATTTTCTGGTTGTTGAAACTATAAACCTGATTTGAAGAGAAAAGTAAAATTGAGGGACTTAAGGTGCTGTGATTTGAACTCATTAATTTTCTGGTTGTTGAAACTATAAACCTGATTTGAAGAGAAAAGTAAAATTGAGGGACTTAAGGTGCTGTGACAACTGCCAGTGAGCCTCAAGAATTCAGGGTATTTAGGCCTTTATTTAATGCAAAAATTACAATATAGTACAGTAATAAAGAAACATTTTAATTTAATAGTACATTAGAGCATTGCTTCTGTCAGCGAATTTTATGAGATTGTTTGTCTTCTGGTTGTGTTTTTTGCCACAAAGGAAATATTAATGTGCTTTTGTCAGCAAATTTTTTTTGTGATTGTTTGTCATCTGGTCGTGTTTTTTGCCACAAAGGTATTTTAGTCGAATCTCATTAATTTGAACACGCTTAATTCGAACTCACGATGAGGTCCCGTCAAAGCTATGTGTATTTCAATGGGCGAAAGCGCCCGGTAATTCGAACGCACAAACACTTTCAACGGTTGATTTGAACATACCGCACTCCAAAAATGCTCTTAGCACCCCGCTCAATCCCGCGGCGGCACCTCCGACACCTCAACGCTTAGCGCGAAAGAAAGGAAAAGGAAACAAAAAGGCTGAGGTGGAATGTTTGCTCTCTCTCAAATGCTGATTTGCGAAACGCCTGTGCACGCTTCTTCGTTTCCCGTCCCTGCCACGTGAAGACTCTTCTTTTTCTATCGCTACGTGCAAAGAGAGAGAGAGAGAGAAAAAGCTGTCGCTGAGTATGGTTCTCTCTCATGCGCCGGTTCCACGCTTCCCCCTTTCCTGTCCCTGCCACGTAACCTTTCTTTTTTCAAGCACGCGCCCGAAGAAAGCAAGAAAAAAAAAAAAAGCTGCCGTGGAGTGTTGGTTTATCTCAAATGCCAATTTGCTTCTCTCCATGTGGAGACGCTCCTCCTTTCTTGTCACGTGCTGGCCACGCTGCGGCTTCGGCGCGGAGAATAGTAGCGTCGATGCAGTCATCGTGGTCTTCAAGTGTCGGCGCTGGACATTGCCGCGCACAACTTCCCTTACCAGGAGAATGCTGAAGCCGAAGTAGACATGCTTTGCAAGCTGTGTGCGAAATTGATTGACTCGCTGCAAGGCAAACGTGTGCTGAAATAATCACAGATTACTTCAAATAATGACGGATGTCCTGTGATTTGTGAATAAATGGAAGTCTTCTAAAACTTCCCCCTCGTGTGTTAGCTCAATGCACATGCGCCACTGCATGGGGAGCCCTACGTTTACTTAGCTTTCATTAATTCGAACTTCTTTTAATTCGAACAAATTTTCGGACCCCTTCGAGTTCGAATTATTGAGATTCGACTGTATTAATGTGCTTATGTTCATTGCCTGCTCTGTACTGTTGTCTGCTCTATGCGGTTGTCTGCTAATTTACACTATGCTCACTATGAAATGTTTCAGAAAACTAGGCGTGGTGAAGCCAGCAGAGAGGCATCACCCTGTGACATTGACCTGTTTGCAGAAGCACCTGAGGTAGTTTCTGTTTTTCTGTTTTACAAGCTACAAGGTCACTGCTCATAAATCATGCATGGGCTCTGTAGCTTGTTCTTTTTTTTTTTCACTACTTGGACTGCTTTATTAGTTTTAGTGCAAGTTGGTAGGAGGAGGATGAATTCTACCTAAACTGCAGGGGATCGTAATGTCATTTAATGTGTACTTGCTGTAATTCATTGTAAATAATGCAATAAATGGACATTTTGCCTGTGCGACAACAGAAAAGCTGTAGACAGCAGCCTCACCAGTGGTAAGGCACTGCTCTAGGTCAGATTTAGTTTATTCGTGAAAGTGGAGAAATGAAGTGAAGGTGTTAAAGTTTTAACAATAACACATTGAGGGCTAGGTTTTTCTTACAGCCTTTCCGGTTCACTACCATGCCTTGTTGATTGTGGCATAGAGCTTTTTGTTGGCGATTTTACAAATGCTAACCAGCACAGGGATCTGTGGCGTTGATACCTTCTAGTTAGTAAATGGATTTGTCTAATCTTCATACTTAAAACCTAAATACCTTATGTTGTGACATTATTTATTATGCTTTACTTTTCTCAATTCACTCATTGATGTTTAAGTACAGCAAGGCAGTGAGTATCTGCGTGTAGGAGTATATATCATTGCGAAAACTTATGTATTTATAGCACAAGATTTCATTGAAAGCTGCTAATTTGCAAAACCTAAATTGCATCTAAACCATAAGGATATAATTTTATGCAAATTTATGTACCTATAATCATCATTTCCATGCTTAAACACAAAAGTAGGCATGCTGCTGTTTAGTAAGTATAGTAAATACATGACCTCTAGTTTCTAGCATTGATAGTCACACTGATGTTTGGGGGGAAATTGAACCATATAAGGTATTAGAATGTTTATTTCCTATTGCAGTCTTCGTAAAGTGGAAAAAAAATTATGGTTATGATGTCAGTAGCCACAGAATGGATGGCCTTGCGACAACACTTCAGTCTTTTGATTAATTTTTCTGATCCGATTTCAGATTGCCATAGAGATTCTTTTTAGAGCGGTTTTCGAAATATGAGAGCTTTTCAGCTTACAACTTACATCTGTCTGTGTTTTAAGTGAATTGCTTGGAATTTTTAGCAACGCCATCTTGAATTTGCTAGCATTATCATCTTTTTTGAAGAATGTTGAATGTCTTGTTAGTGCGTCTTTAGCAGTGAGCAGAAAACATGTTTATTGGGGGAAACGCAGAGGTAAAGCCGACCAGCTGTCAAGCGGAGAAAGCGCGAGCAGCAACAACACTCTTCCTTCTCTTCTTTCACTGGCACTCCTGCCTGTGCCATATTTCATTGCTACAGATCACTCCCCTCCTCAGAAAAGGAGCCATCCTGGCGACCTATGTAACGGGTAAACCAGGTGGGTTGTAGCGCTGTGTCAATCAATCGACATGAACAGTCTCATGGTCGCAACGGCGTAGGTCTGTCCATGTTTGAATCGGCTCAACAACATAGTTTATCTGTTAGCACTGACATAGGACTCTGTAGGGGCCTTTGTGCTTCGGCAGAAGCTTGGTGGAAAGACCAAGAGCAGAGGAGGGAGCACGAAGCCATACCAACGTGCCAGGCGAATATGATTGGGGAGGTTGGTCTTCATCATGACGGTCCTTCTGGTACGCTTGATCCTGTGCGGTTAAGGAATGTGCGAATCACCTGCGATCTTCCGCATAAGTGGCGACTTCGAATACAGTTGTAGTTGTGGATTCTGAAGCGTTTGGACGGTACAAGAGAATAGTGTCTATGAATGAGGAAGGCTCGCGCCCGTTGAGGAGGAAGAACAAGGAGAATCCTGTTGTAGACTGAATGGCGCTATTGTAAGCGTAAGTAACAAAGGGGAGTATGCGGTCCCAGTTTGTGTGGTCAGAGGACACGTACATAGATAGCATGTCGCCCAATGTGCAGTTAAACCATCCAGTCATCCCATTCGTTTTCGGATGGTATGCGCGAGTTGTCCGATGCATAACGTTGCAATCACGAAGAAGGGCTTGCACGGTTTCGGAAATAAACGTACGTCCGCAGTCGCTGTGTTGCTCACAAGGCGAACCATGGCGAAGAACAAGATTGTGAAGGATAAACAAGCCAACTTCCCGTGATGTGGCCTCTGGCAGCGCAGCAGTTTCAGCATAGCGTGTAAAGTGATCGATAGCAACAACCACCCAGCGGTTCCCGTCAGAAGTGTAGGGAAGGAGACCGTACAAGTCAATTCCAATGAGGTCAAAAGGTCGGGATGGGCAAGGCAACAGCTGCAGTTGCCCATTGGCAATGTTCAGTGGGCTTTTTCGGTGTTGACAGTTGGAACATGAACGTACGTACTGTCTGACAAATCGGTACATTCCGCGCCAATAGTACCGTAGCCGGAGGCGTGCATACGTTTTTAACACACCGGCATGGCCGCGTTAAGGATCTATGTAAAAGGGGTCTCAAATAGCAGCACGTAGATGGCGAGGAATCACAAGCAACCACTTGAGGCCATCGGAAAGGTAGTTGGGACGATACAGGAGTCCATCACAGATGGCGAAATATCGAGCTGTACGTCGTCGTGAACGATTGGCGATACCTTGGGGCGGCTGAGACAGTACCTCTATCATAGAGATTATCGAAGTGTCTTGGCGCTGCTCGGAGGAAATGTCTGTGAACAAAAGTGCTGCACCATCGAGACTGGAAACAGCCCCGCCACGGTGGTCTAGTGGCTAAGGTATTCGGCTGCTGACCCGCAGGTCGCGGGATCGAATCCCGGCTGCGGTGGCTGCATTTTCGATGGAGGCGGAAATGATGTAGGCCCATGTGCTCAGATTTGGGTGCACCTTAAAGAACCCCAGGTGGCCGAAACTTCCAAAGCCCTCCACTACGGCGGCTCTCATATTCATATGGTGGTTTTGCGATGTTAAACTCCACATATCAATCAATCAATTATATGGACACTCTTCACTGGATTTTGCCACCGGCGTCAATGACACTCACCGTATATGTATACAAATCTATATATATGAGAACGCGAGAAAGAAAAATAATTCGAAAAAAGACTCTGGCAAGTAGCATCGGTGGAATCTCTTAATTATGAGTGCGAGGTGCTAACAACTGAGCCTCGAAGCAGCACCTCCTTCATCGTTCAAACGGCAAGCTATTTATATCTACCACTTACTGCTTCTGACGGGCATCTCGGGAGGAACTATCATGTTTTCAGCATTAACCAAGATGGCACAGTGAGCACGTGTCACCACATCGTCACGACGCGGTGGCTCGCGCTGTCATCTCCCATGCGTATTTTGCCCCGCAAAGAAGGAGCAGGGTGGACACTAAAGTGCACTTCTCTCTCAGTGGGGACACTCGTAGGTCTTGGCTGGCCTTGGGCTATCACCAGAACGATTCTGTTGTATTTACTAAGCGCATAAAGGGCACACTTTTCAGACACAGCGAACTAACAACTGAGATGCTTATTCGTGTTCATTTGTACCTGTGAGTACGTTTCATGCATCATTTGTGCGTGAGGAACAAGGGGCATATTTGGATCTGCTTGCCATACTGCGCGTAACCTTTCAATTCATTGCTACTGCGTTCATTGTTTCGCCTGCAGCAAAGTGTGACTCTTTTTATTAGAAAAAATTTAGATTTACGATGATGTTTGAACCTAGAAGGCTGCTCCAAAACTAACTCGTGTTGCTCCCAAACACACCTTCTGGTGCTCCCAACATGCTCCAAAACTTCTCTTAAAAAAAAAAAAAACTGTGCCAACAGTAGTCCTAAGCAGCATTATTTCTGCTCCCTGAGCTGCTTCAAAACACTGAAGTGCACTTCCACCCCTGAAAATGCAATGAAATGAAATGGCAGCATGAAAAGAAATGATAATTTGATAACTTTGAGCATTCATAAACTGCATTGACTAATGATAATGAGCAAATGTCTTATTGAAACAGCTGAGTTACAAAGCTAAATCAGAACCTGTGTCATACAACATGATTACAATTCTGAGCTTCTTTTTGTTGTTTTACTAGTAAAGCTTTTAGCAGATGTCTTATTTGAGCTATAGGCACTGTAGTGTACACGTAACCCGAATGAGTGCGGCCACTAGCGTGGGTCCCGTATCAGTGAGCCGCAAGGCACGCGTTAACTATCGTCATAGCGAGAACACAGTACTGCTCAAGGTCGCAACACTTCATTGCCTGTGGCAACACAAACAGCGAAGAAGGGAAGTCATGTCGGGACATGAGAACGACAGAGAAGGCGGCACAGCCGCACAAAGGCAGCGGGCTAGCCTCAATTTCCACTGCACAATTCTCAGTCTCTGTTACAGAATCTTGTAGCTCGGGGTGGATCTTGTGATAGTTTAAGAGTGCTTGATGTATACATACCTTCTTTGTGCAAGCTCACACGGCAAAGTTCCTTGAACAGACAAAATCCGCAACGAAGAGGACATTGAAAATTTCCCTGTGATATAAAAAGGAGTGCGTTGCTTTATTGTAAATCTCTGCTCTCTCGCTGCTGCTTTGCGTGGCTTTCACGAAAATTTATTGTGGCGTCCGCTGGAGCTATGTGCCCAAAGCAAACATTTTGAAATGGTGCGGTGTAATATCTCTCTCAGTGATGGAAGGGCTGCACCAGTTGCTCCAAACAGCTTCAAAATTGAATCGCTGCTCCATGCTGCCCCAAACAAGAATTTTTATTAATAATTGCTCTAAGCCTGCTCCAAATTGATGCTGAGAGAATGAAAATGACCAACTTTACTGTTTGACCAACTCATAAGTCCTAAAGAAACTGAAAAGAAGCTGTGTACTATTATCCCAGTGAGCTACAAGTGTGCAGCATTATCAGCTTTGATCTCACTTGTGCGACAAGAATTGGCATTAAGCATATAGCTCATTTTGCTGTTTTTTTTCTCTGCTAGACATGCAGGCTAAAGTTATCAAATTCCAAAATGAGCAGCATTGCTTTTATCTCATACTGATTATCTGCTGCTTATTTGGCTACAGTTGTGTGAGACTGCAGTTACTTCTAAAATGATTTTACGGTTTGATTTGATATCTGCGACAAATGTTAGTATTTTAAATCCTATTCATTTCACAGCACATTTCTGACAACCTGCCATTCTTTGCTATGTGGGTCCTACGTAGCTTCTAATCAATAAAATGAAGTACATTGTAATCTGTGGGTGCCATGGACTTAGCATACGATGTATCAGGAAATTTTATCGAGCCAATGAAAGTATCAAAAATACATTGGAATTTCTTATGTCACCCGCTCGAGATTTCGGCACGAAATTTGAAAAATGAAATTTTAACCTCTGTTTTCTCCGCTAATAATGAACTTATTACATTGGAGATCTCAGAGTGCAGTTTATCGATCTAAATGAACGCATTGTTTCTCTTTAGTGTCTCTTTAATGTGGAATTGCGCTTTATTATGTGATTAGTGAACTTTTGGAGCATGAACAAGCTTCATTTTTTTCTTTACACGATTTATTTCAAAAGGCTGGATGCTTTCAAAACATGCCTCCTTTGTTGCAGGCACCTGCGGCTGCCCATGCACGGAGCGGATCAGCGCGGACCACCACCGAGTCATCTGTGGCTTCACCCCCTGCTAAGAATAGGAGGTTTTTCAAATCAACGTACGGAGGGTGGAATGAATTGTTTAAAATGTAATCTAAAGACTAGTGCTAGGGCTACATCCAAATTTTGCATATTTCCCTGCTTAAGCCTGCACATGGCGTGGTTTCATTCTATGTTAGTTTTTTCATGCAGTCTCTGGTTTTCATGCAGTCTCTGGACCTGTGACTGTCTATATGCACACACAGAGTATTGCTTTTGGGACTAAAACACATTAGCCTAATGACCGGAAGTTTATTTTGTTAAGCGTCGAGTACTTTGGGCAGAGTTGGACAGAGTAATTCGGACAGTTCGAGTAATTTGGACAGAGTTGTTAATTTGATTGCTTCTTTTGTACTTGCTCGAAGTTAGCAGCAGTGTTAGTGGAGTCATTTGGGCAGAGTTTATAGTTATTAATTTGATTGCTTCCTTTGTGCCTGCTCCGGAGTTAGCAGTTGTGTTACTGATCTTATTTTGCATGCACTGCAAGCAGGAATTCAGTGCCGGCCTTTTATTTCTGCCACATGCTGGCAGGTGGCTTTATTTTTATGATGCTAATGCCATTTTAGCATAGCCATGATGAACTGGCATTCGTTCATTGTTTTAAGACTTGTATGTTTGTTTGCATAATACTCTTTCCATCTTGAGCATATTTAATTATTCATTTAACATATATAGTATACAATGCATTGTACACATACTTATTTTAATGTCTTTATTTTGAATTTGAGTCGTTTATTATGACACCACTTGTAATAGCTGTAAAGTTGTAAAGCAGCTGCATTAAACACGTTAATTTCCACAGTGATCAGAATTGTGGTTCTTCATGAATCAGTCGGCTTTCATGTGAGCATTAGCGGTAGGAGGTATCTACCATTCAATATTTCCTTCTAGCGTGAAGGAGGTTGCATCTGTTACTTATTATGTGTTTCTTGTTATTGCGCACTAGGCATAAGGAAGCCTTCCTGACGAAAAGTACCAAGGCCTTTTTATACTGCATTTTGAAGACAGACAAACCGTGCGCCAGCAACAGCGAAAGAAGTTAATGCATTGTGGTGTCTTGATATGGCGAACACCACGCCACGCTTTTGGAGTGAACGGACACAGTAGACGCGGTTTGTACAAACCAAACACACACACATTTATTTAACTAATTTATAACGACGATATTGTCTGCCGAATCTATACATCAATCATTATCAACACACTAGGACATCTGTACACAATATTACCATACACTCCATGACAAACACACAATAACATGACAAACACAATAATAGCCCACCCAAGGCGGGGTCGCCAATGCTTGACTTACCACGAGGGCCCCCGACGCGCAGCCCGCGGTGCCAGACACCAGGGATTCACGCTAGAGATAACCGTTCACGGCAAACGCCATGTGCAGAAAAGAGTCGCTCAACTCTCGCCCGCGACCAAGGCTTGCCTTCCCCCAGGGGTCACTTCCAGTGCTACACCAAGATGATGATAGTGGTGATCAACGCGATCACGCCACCTACCGCCCGGTAGTTGTAACCCGAAATGCGGTTTTTGGGCGAGACATGTGCGCCACGCAGCGTCAACAACTTTACAGGGGGTGTCAGCAACCCTACATTTTTTCATTTCATTTCATTTCATTTTATTACCTTAAAAGCCCAACAGGGGCATTACATAAGGGGTGGGTTTACATATGTTCATTATACATTGTTAGAAATGACATTTGAATAAGCATTTATTAAACATGACGTGGAAATATGGTTTACATGATTTTGTGGTATATACAATCAGTTGGAAAGATGAAAAATGACATCCAGTAATTGTTATTCTGAAAAATGATGAGATATCTCTTGCATGAATGCGGGTGCGCTGGTTAGGGCGGCAATTTGGTGAGGCAGGCTGTTCCAATCTATGGCTGTGCGAAAGAAAAAAGAACCTGAAAAGGTAGTAGTACGAGTGCGGGGGCGGCCCACATGGTTGATGTGCCCAGTTCGATGCGATGTTCTGCCAGGGGGAATAATGTACGGCGTTTGATTGAGCGAACAATGATAAAACTTATGAAAAAGAGATAGTGATAAAACACGGCGACGATGGGCAAGGGTCGGCAGACCTAAGTCCTTTCGCAATAAAGACACGCTGACATGATATGAATATTGAGAAAATATTGAATATTTTCAACCTTAATTCAAACCATATTCTGAAAAACAAAGAAATCAGCTACACAAGCTCTAACAAAAGAAAATCGCAACACATGTCCCTTCATAATGTCCGGCTCGACTTCAGTAAACCTCAGTACCGGTCCCACAACAGCAACGTTGCCGTCGGCCAATGATCCGTCACTCGCGCCAACACATCTTCCGGTTGCGACCAGCACTCTCGAGGGCGCCGGACTGCAGGCAGTTGCGCAGGTCCCAGGCATCTCCATCGCCTGACCTTACGACCGCATTCCTGGCCAGCAGTGCTGACGATGTGCAGAAGACAGCCAGCCATAGATTACATCCCTCCCGCTGCATACTTTCCAAAACACTCGACAGAAACAATAGAGCAGGGCCTAGGGAAGGGAGCTTCGGGCTTTTCGTCCACGTGGTACGATGGTCAGTACTGCTAGCTAATACATCGGCAGTGGCCGAGACGCCCATCAAAATAAAACAAAAATTACTCTTGATAGCTAGTACATTGCAAGATGAAAAAAAGTGAGGGAAGCAGAGTGCAACACATCAACACCACGATCCACCTAGTTGTGCCACGTGCGAAAGGCGGCTGCGCAGAGCCTAATGAGTCGCTCGACAAAAACCGGAATCCACCCAGCCTAGGTGCAGAAGAGGCAGCCGCAAGAAGACATCCACTCTGTAAGGTGGCCCTATCACTCGGCGCACACAGCAGCTTACCGAGTGATCGGCGTCCACCGTCCCAAACGGTGTTACGACGCCTCGGCGTTGAGCAGCAATACCTGAGTACAACGACGCCCAGCTCCCTGATCCCAAAGAGATAGAAGAAGCTATTTACAGAAAATCAAACCACCCACGAGACTTCCATACTAACTTGCTTCGGGCCTAGCCTACAAACCACGTGGTCTGAGCCTTGCTCACCCCAGGATGCAGACCGCTTGGCTCTCGTCTTAACTGAACAAAGTTATTGAAACCTAACAACAAAAAACCACTTGCGAGCAAAAAAAAAAAAAAGAAATCTCGAGTGCCGAGAAGTTCAAACACGTCACCAATACCGACCTCCTCGCTCTCAACAAGCACACCATCGTCGCTAGCAAAGAAGTCCCCCTAGGCCTACTCTACCCCGGCTCCAGCAAAAAATTGTATTAAACTGCGAAAACTGTCGTCCGATACTCCAAGAGCTCCACGTTGGGCAGCTTGAAATGACAAGCACCACGCCACGCTCTTGGAGTGAACGGACACAGCAGACGCAGTCGGTACAAACCAAACACACCATTTATTCAACTAATTTATAACGATGATATCGTCCACCGAATCGATACATAAATTGTTATCAACATGCTAGGACATCCGTACAAAATAATACCATACACTTCATGACAAACACGCAATGATATGACAAACAGAATAACAACACACCCAAGGCAGCGTCACCAATGCTTGACTTACCACGAGGGCCCCGAACGCGCAGCCTGCGGTGCCACGCACCTGGGACCCACTCTAGAGACAACCGTTTGCGGCAACCACCACGCGCAGAAGAGAGTCGCTCAACTCTCGCCTGCCACCAAGGCTTGCCTTTCGCCAGGGGTCACCACTGGCGCTACACCATCATGATGATAGTGGTGATCAATGCGAACACAATGCCACCTACCGCCCGGTGGTTGTAACCGGAAATGCGACTTTTGGGCGTGACACGTGCGCCACGCTGCACAAACAACTTTACAGGGAGTGTCAGCACCACCACAGCATATACAGTCCAACCCCGTTATAAGAGACACTGATATTAGAAACAAACGGGAATAAGAGACACCAGTGGGCCTACAGTAAAATACAGGTTGATAAGAACATGCCTACGAGGTACTTGTGCTTATAAAAAACATCTGATGTAAAGAAACAGGAAATGCTGCTTGGAGCATGCCTTTTATAAAAGGGTTTAACTGTATGGGAGAAAGTCGGACCCAATCTATTTGGTGAAGGCAGGTGACTGGCGAGCCTGATAGTGGCAGTTTTGCCTCTGCTCTCGATGGTGTTCTTCATAGGTGGGCTGCTCCTTGGGCGTTCCCATTATATGCGGTCTACGCATGCTTGTCGATAATCATTGCGCCAATGCCGGTGCAAAGACTTGACTCGCGCAACGAAACACATGTGAAAGGCATACGGCACTGCCAAAGTTTTTTGCTCAATGGCCTTAAATCTCCGACGGGACTTCGAGATTGGACATATTTTGGGCTCATGAGGAGAAATGCTCTAGTGTGTTAGACACAACGAAAGCCCTACCGATTTCCTCATGGGTCACAAGCCTGAAAAACTTTGTAAATAGTGCAGTCTATGTGTGTGTGAGGCTGAGTGTGTTATGTGTTTATCAGCTTACATATCATAATCATCCACCAGAACTGGGAGCATAAATGTTAACATTGGTCAGAAGTCTGCCTGGTTGGGTATGAAACTGGAAGTTGATCTCGTATTCAGTCGCACCTGCAAAGAAAGGAAAGTCATTCCTCAAAGCCTGCGCCTAAAACGACCTGTCTCGACCCATGAAGGCTTGGAAGTCGTCACGAGAGCCGAACGAGTGATCAACGCCTGCCTTCATGAAATGAACGCCTCTCTACGGAAAAAAGAATTGGACCTGTTCTTTACCAAGCGTCAACTTGAGCACCGCATTCCTGAGTTGATGTCTGCGATAGAGGCGTTTGCGGACTTCGTTGTGGCGTCATTAGCAAAAAAGCTCCGGACCACTCAGGATAAGAAACTTTCCTATATGTTGCACCGGGGTTCCACCAAAGCATCCAAAATTCCAGGTTTGTCACCAATCTTTCATCTTGTCAACTCACTGATCGGCAAACTTCTGTTCTAACAAAAGGATACGGCTATAACATGTCAATGACGCCCTGTCTACTGAAACTTGTCGCGACTGTAGAGGCAGCCGTCCAGAGCATGAGGCCATATGCCAGAGAAGAAATTAGGCTGAAATCAATTGGGATCCTTTGGAAATTACCATTACAAAGGAGTGGGAACTTGACCACAGAAGAGAACCAAGCACTTCGGGAACTCCGACGGAATCGGAGCATTGTCATCTTGCCCACCGAGAAGGGCAATTTGAAGGTGGTGTTGGACAGCGGGGACTACGATCGGAAGATTTCAGCTCTTTTAGAAGGGTATGCATACATGCAGCTAGTAAAGGACTCAACGAAGCAAACTCAGACACAGCTAAACAAGCTACTCGCGGAAATTTTCAAGCATTATCTGGATCTCGGAACACTTTACCTGCGACTAATCTACCGTAACGTATCCGCGCCGAGTTTCTATGGATTACCGAAAGTTCACGAGCCTGACGTCTCCTTGCGACGGATTGTAGACTTCACTTCCTCCCCATGCCAAGCCCTTTCTTATTTTCTACACCAAATCTTCGCCCCCCTAACCCGGAAGACACCAACTCATGTCCGTGACTCCAGCCGCTTCATGCAGCTAGCGTCAGATGTGAGCGTCGACGATGATGAGAGCCTGGTCTCGTTTGATGTCATTTCATTGTTCACCAATGTGCCAGTTTCCTTAGCTGTCTCCTCTGCCCGTTCTGCGCTTGAGGGGGACGCAAGCCTGAGTGAAAAGACTCCTTTGGCAGTTGACGAGCTCTGCCGTCTACTGGTGTTCTGCCTGTCCAGTACATACTTGTCCTACAAAGGAACTATTTTCGGGCAGAACAGTGGAACCGCGATGGAAGCTTCCATCTCCGTCACAATGGCAAACCTGACCATGGAGTACATAAAAGAGAAAGCACTCAGCTCCTTCTCGCCACGACCCAAGCTTTTTCTGCGTTATATGGGCGATTGCTTTTGCGTCATGATGATGTCTGAAGTTAAAAACTTCAGACATCTAAATATCGTGCACCCAGGCATACAATTCACGACCGAGTGTGAAAGCAACCACTGCCTGCCCTTTCTCGATGTCCAGCTGGCAAGAAAGCGCTACGGCCTGGAGTTTTCCGTTCATGAGAAGCCAACGCACACTAACCGCTACCTTCAATTTGATTTTTCCTACCCTGCCTGCCACAGGGCCTCGGTTGTGAGCATGCTACTCCAGAGAGCTAGAAACTTATGCTCCAATGACACAGAGCGTAATTGCGGACCTCAGAAAAAACGAATACCCAAAAAAACTTCATTCGAGCCGCCACTCGCCGCACAGAGCAACATAGGATACGGAAACCCCCATCAACCCTAATTGGCAGCCCCTCGAAAGGTGTACCGATCCCATACGTTCAGGGAATCAGCGAGATGTTGGCGCAGATCTTCAAGGAAGGGGTTCGCATTGAGCATGTGCCTTCGTGTGTGCTGGGCCGCCTCCTTCTTTGCCCGAAAGAGAGGCCAAAATAGACAGGACCCTCGATGTCGTTTACGAAATTCTGTGTGCCGGGTGCCCTTCTTCGTATATCGGCAAGATGAATAACCTACTGGAACGACCGAAGCAACACCCCAACGATTTGCGGAAGCTCTATAGTGAGCGCAGCACAGTCGCCGAATATGCTGCGACATTGAATCACCCGATAAATTTCGAAGCAACGGCCATTCTTGAAAGCAAGCCCAACTGGAGGAGAAGGTTACTACTCGAGTCGTGGCACATACAGAAGACAGCCCACAACATCAACTGCTCTCTCAGATCCCTTCCCCAGTGTACACACATAGACTGCGCTCCATGGCAAAAGGAGAAAGAGGGGTGTCATTATTCGCCCTGCGAGTGCTCTGAAGATGCCGCTGCTGCGTAGTCCTGCAGTTACCCCTGAGGAAGGAACCAAGTCGGTTTTGAAACATCGGGTTTTTTGAAAAACTTTTCGTTGGAGTCTAAATCATCTCCCAGAACTTAGAGCAGCATGCCTGGCAAAAAGCCATACAAGCATCTCCAGCTCTTCATTAAAATATATATCTCTCAGCTGACGAGATTGGCCCGGCTACCCTTTACCTATTGACGATGTTGATTGATGACTTTATTGTGTATAATCATGGCATCGATTTAGTTATGTTGCGATGAATGTGTAACGGCATCTCTGCCTTGGAGGAGGTCACGTGGTTATTAACGGTAAGGCTGTTTTTCAAGCTGGTCATAATGTCGAATGTGAACGAAGATCCCCAGGTGGGAATGTGCTATAGCGGGACTGGTCAGTAGCCTGATACACGAATGTCACTATAGTATGTCAGATACTTTTGAGCATCTGCTTTTTGTAATGAGACACATTTGGAAAGTGTCGTATTTCAGGGGTGAAACACATCTGTGATGTATGATTTGTATTGCGATACGGGCCCCGCCGCAGTGGTCTAGTGGTTAAGGCACTTGGCTGCTGACCCGCAGGTTGTGGTGTTAAATCCTGGCTGCAGCGGCTGAAGTTTTGATGGAGGGGAAAATTCTGTAGGCCCGTATGCTCAGATCTGGGTGCACGTTAAAGAACCCCAGATGGTGAAAACTTCCGGAGCCCTTCACTACAGTGTCTCTCATAATCATATGGTGGTTTTGGGAGGTTGATTTTTTCCGTGCCAAGTTAAGCGAAAGTGCCCTACCAGTCAGTGAAATAAAAGGGGCAGCGATGGTTTCTCCTCAAGCATGACATAACCTATCGGTAAAGCGTGCTACTCCGCTAACTACAGAATAGCGTAGGCAGTGTTGTTGACCGCTACAGACGAAAATTGCTTTTTGTCAAGGTCTGGGCAGCACACCTAACCTTTATCAGGGGTAAGCCTTTACAATATTTTCGTGTTACACAGTTTTATAATAAGCTATGACAATGTGTTCATAACAATGTGTTCTGTGTCGACTTGCATAATTGCATACCTTATAAAGTGAATTGTTGTGCACCCCTAAAAGTCATTATCTTGTCTTTACTACAGGAGCGAAAATCGCTCACCTTATCGGTGGTGTGCTTAATGTTTGCACATCATGCATACAATTTTTTTAGGCAATACAGATTTTATAAACAAGCCTATTGCGTATGTTGTACGCTTATTTGTTAAATCTATCACTGACAGTGTCATTTTACTTGTTAAGTATTTCTGCCTCCACATAGTTCATGTGCCAAAATGAATAGAGCCTGACGTAAGGATGTTGTTGTTTTGGCACACAAACTCTGCGAAGAGGTGAAAATAGCTGCTAAAATGACACTGTTTTAGCTAATTAAAGAGAACTTCACAATTAAATTTTTGAAGTATGGACTTGAGGACAGGTGTTTATATTTCAAAGCTGTGCCAGCTAGTCTATGGCATTCCTATTTTTAAGAAAGTGCAGGAGTTGCACGTAATTTAGGACATTTGTCAGCAAATTTCTAAGTTGAAATGAAAACTGATCACTTGCACAACCAAGACAGGGACTGAGACTTAAATGAAGACACACAGAGCGCAATACAAGCTTTGCGTTTTGTGTCTTCATCTCTTTTTTAGTTCATGTCTTGTTTGTGCAATTCAACGCTTAGGTTAATGAATCAACAAGCCCAACTGTCATCCATTCTACCTTCTGTTGCTTGAAACTGGAGCACGTGACAAGGGAGTGACGAAACTTGATTGAGAGCGCGCCGTGGCCGCATGTTCTCATGAAAAGCTGCAAGTCATCTCATTTGTGCCTATGTGTCGCCTTGCTTTTGCGTGTAGTGTTTGGTGGTTGTGAGCATCTCCATTTAATTGTGCACCAGAAACCTGCAATACCATTGTCTTCCTTGCTTAAGAAGCAGAAAGCTGATATGCAGCTGCTTTGGTGCGTCTTCTTGCGGACACGTGAAATAGGTTTTCATGCCTCTTTAAAGTTTAAAAAATAGACAAGGACGTAAACTTGTAGGAAAAGTGTCTACTTTTTTATTTTAGAGTGACTGCCAATCAGATTCTTCTTCGTTAGAGATGAAAATGCTGTGGGCCTGTGTGCTCAGATTTGGATGCACATTAAAGAACCCCTGGCGGTCAAAACTCTTGGAGCCTTCCACTACAGCGTCTCTCATAATCGTATGGTTGTTTTGGGATGTTAAACCTCACATGTCAATCTTTTTCGGTGTGCTTTCATGAAAATTTCATCACTTCCCTCTCACGGGTCGATTGTTTCTGTGATAGTGCCACGCTTTATGTGCTCTCGGCTCAATCAGTATAAAGTTCGCCTGGGAAATTCAGGTATGAATGTCGAACTATGTGCAACTTATGCGATTTCTACAAAGTGGGTGTGTCATAATTTATTCACAAATACCCAGTCAATAATTAGCTAATTAACATGCTTTTGTTCCCGCCGCGGTGGTTTAGTGGCTATGGTACTCGGCTGCTGACCCGCAGGTCGCGGGTTCGATTCCCGGCTGCGGCGGCTGCATTTCCGATGGAGGCGGAAATGTTGTAGGCCCGTGTGCTCAGATTTGGGCGCACGTTAAAGAACCCCAGGTGGTCGAAATTTCCGGAGCCCTCCACTACGGCGTCTCTCATAATCATATGGTGGTTTTGGGACGTTAAACCCCACAAATCAATCAACATGCTTTTGTTAGTGGCGTCAATGTCATACTATCTGTTGGAAAGTATTTCTACCTCGACATACAGTTCATGTGCCGAAACGGCCGGAGCCTGATTGTTGTACAATTTTTTAAAAGCTTGTATTGTCTACGAAAAAAAAAAAAAAACACTTTATACATACGGCCGTGCACTTCTCCACGGCTGCATCTGCATTTATGTTTTGCACTGTTGAGCAGTAATACGTACCATTGCTTGCTGTCGTGTACTGTCCTGCAGTGCTTTGCTTGCCGCCGTTCTCTTTTGCTTTCGATTAAGATAGCTATCACTGTTGCACTCTGATAACAATATCACACCCTCTGCATGATTACCCTTTCTGCAGGCCATTCGGTCTAATTCTAAAGCTCTAATAGTGCCACTTTCTATGTTATACTATACATGCGTGTGCTATGCTCTACCCTTTTCCTACTTTACCTCGTCCTTATTTTCACTTTCCTTTCTCATTTCCTTGCTGTGCTATACTGGCTGTGTTTTGATTCTAGACAACATCGCAAACAGTCTACGCTGACAGTTCTGAAGACAGCATTCAACCCATGTTGCCCGAGAAATGTAAAAGCGTCTGGACGGCTTCTATGTTACGAGGCGCCAACATAAAGCTAAAAAATAAACAATTGTAACTGTTACCTTTTTAGCTTATTTCATGTTAACATCCAAGAAAAATTTAATGTTCTTCACGTTGAGTGTCTGGAAAAGCATTTGTGTGCAGACGACTACTACGGCGCGATCCATGCTATCCAAGCAATTCACTTAGCTGCCATCTTGTTTTGACAGCAAAGTAGCCTGCATCGTATTTGTATCACTATAGTATTTGTCTACGATGCCGTCTTATCGAAGCTGTCATTTTGCTGGCTACGTGAGAATTTAAATGGGGCTTAAGAAAGATGGCCGCTGTTCACTTAGCTGTCTATTTAGCTGTCTATTTAGCTGTCTAGAGTGAGTATCGGAACACACTCACTATGCGTAGCTGTGGTGTTCATTCTTTCTCTTTTATTGCTTTCTCTTCTTCCCCTTTCTTTTATTTCTTTTTGTATACTGATTTCTTTTTCTGTCTTGCTGTCCCTTTTTAGGGGTGAAGATTCTTAGGACCTGCCATTGTCCGGCGGAGTGTACTTGTACAGCGCAAATGTGAAAACATCTGGGAAAGCATCTGTGACTGTTTACAAAAGTTGTTAATATAAAAAAAATAAAGGCCGCAACATCGTGAAAACATTGATATTTAACCACCCATAAATTGAAACATACAGCAACACTATGTCAACAAAAATGAAATAAAAAACTAGCTGTTAACAAAAACAAAATAAAAAGCCACGGTTCATGATCCGATGCACACTGATTTGTCGATTAGTGATTATGCATGAAGTTTTTTTCTGCCACTGTCTTGTGTATGTTTGTGTCTTTTTAGTTCATTCTTTGTCTCTGTATTGTTTTATGCCTTGAGAGACGCGAAGGCAGGCTGTGTGGAAATGGCTGGTGAAGCAATCAGTGTTGCACATCACACAGATGCCTCCGCACGGAGAGTACGTAATTGAGTGCCAAAGACTGGACAGCTACACAAAGGTGTTTGCTCATTTCTTCGATGTCACAAAAGAAGCTGCATAGAGTGTGGGAAAGGAGGGTCTTCTCTCTGCTCGCAGGCTCTGCACTGCAAGCTATGTGAGCTCCATTCGATTCACTCTACTTCAACTGGAATAATGTAGGTGCCAGCTGGGGGACGTAGTCCCCCAGCTGGCACCTACATTATTCCACCTACATCTCGTTTCAACCTACACCTACATCTCGTTGGCACCTACATCTCGTTTCAGCCTACAAGGTTAAGTAAAATTTGCTGGAGTAGAGGAGGCGCCCCTCAGGTGAAGCCACACGCTGCCATCTTGCCATGGGCAGAAAGCGCGCCTTCCGCAATGTTAGCCGCTGTAGGTGCACTGATATTACGAATGTTCTGTGGCTTTGTGGCGTCCGGACTTAATGGATTCAGTGTGCATTGCTCAAGGGTACATAAATCAAGCAAAAAGGTGCTCTGGGATAAAGTTTCCGTTTTGAGTAGCATGTTTCAAGCTTGATGAAAACTGCTTTGTATGGTGGAACACAGGTTGAAAGCTCGCAACCTATCTGCACATGTCTTAGTAATTCTTTTTCCCAGTCAAGTTTCCTGAATCCAAAAATTCGATGCAAGTCAGGGCATACTGTTCAACATGTGTGTTCTAATTAAGATTGTGGGAAGACTGGAAGCCAAAGAACTGCAATAACATATGTGTTAGAGGCACTTCTGGACGGAATGTTTCAACCAAATTGCGCTGTGACCCGCTAGTTGTGTGGCTGGGCTTGCCGCATTTATAGAACACCTGCGAAACCCAGTGATACACATCCTTGTGCTTGTTGATACTACTGGTGCGGTGTGTGAATAGAATAGACGACTTTCTACATTTACGTAGTTATCGATTCCTTGTGTCAATTAAACGATTAACTTGCTACTCGTACTAGCGTAATTAATGTTGTTTGGGCAATACCTAGCGACCTGTCTTTTTTTACATTCCTGCGTTCTATTTTGTTATTTGTACTGCAGCGAGCAAAACGAGGCACTTAGTCGGAACTGTGCAGTGCTTGTTTAAGCTGCAGAAAGAGCGATCATAACTAAGGCTCGAGGTGGTACTACAGTTATATGTATTCAATTCGAAAGGGTTGTTGAAGTTGTGATGGTTGCATCACCCACACAGCGGCTCTTATTAAAAAAAATGCTTCGTGTTTTCTAAGGGAAAGATAAAGCAGCTTCAGAAGAAAAAAATTCTGCTGCATAGAAGTTACAGACTGAACCAAAAGAGCCAGGGCTTTATCCTCAAGCTATAATAAAGGAGATCAAAAGTCGAAAGCTGATGGCTGAGGAAGGGAAGGGGGTGTCATTTGCTGTAGTCTTCCCTCTTAGATGGAGCAACTTTACCGATGGACATGAAAATGCTGCCAAGAAGGCACACATTTATCAGAGTTGCGAGCGGTCGCGTTAACACAGCACTTTCTCATCTCCTCAGCTTACAGCACTTTCTCATCTCCTCAGCTTATGAGTAGGTGCGCTCAAAGTTTAATGCCGAGCACATGTCGGCAGAGCACAGTATAGGAGAACTGCATACAAAGAAAGGCTGGATTCACGGCTTAGTCACTGTCTCCAAAAAGCTCCATACTATACGTTATTGTTGATGACAAATGAGAAAACATATTGAGATTATGGAAAACTACCTCGGATATGTCGACTTTGGGTCAGGAATTCATGATGTGCATCTGCTCGTTGACTCGCAGCTTAGGATGCCATTTGAGTGTTTTAATTGATACATTGACAGGAGCAGCGATAGCAATGAAATAGTATTGAAAAGCTGTGTGGAAGCTATTGAAGCAGTGTCGACTGCAAGCGGAATCCATATTTTAAGTACGTCCATGCAAAACCAGAACTAGTGGTTCTAAACCTTGTCTTGAGAAAAGAAACAACTTTCAAAGAAAGCCTTGATGTGTATATGCTTCTTAATGAGTATGTCCTTTTGTGTAATGCTTTGGACACCCACATTTCTATTTCCTGTAAAGGAGCTGGGCGAACTGATTCGCATGTGGTTTCGTCACAAGAATAGAATACAATGACAAGTGCTGAGAAAGATATTTGCTCACGAGTATGCTTTTTATTATAGGGACACGAAAGGCAGCTAGCTATTAAGTAAACAATGATTGTTGAAATAGCCGTCCAGAAACCTCGTAGTGTTACTTTTGTGCCAAGGAAGTGCTTATTCTGAATTAAAATCACATTTTAGTGGTCCGCATCGGGTTAGCGCACTTGAAATTGCTCGCCTCAAGGGGAACGTAGCACGCCACTTGCCGTGCGCAACGTTGCCCAACTTTGCAATCGCGGCCGCCCTACACTATTCGCCCCGAGATCGAGCGAAGTCGCCGCCAGGTGACCACTGGCTGTGGCGCACCTAGCATAGCTCCCAGCGTCGTTTGCTATCCACATAGGCTAGCACGTACGCGTACGTCATGCTCTTGCTCAAAGGTTGGTTTGTCCCACTCTGTTAA
The DNA here is from genome assembly GCF_043290135.1 of Rhipicephalus microplus. Taxonomy (NCBI): domain Eukaryota; kingdom Metazoa; phylum Arthropoda; class Arachnida; order Ixodida; family Ixodidae; genus Rhipicephalus; species Rhipicephalus microplus. The sequence continues at coordinate 7,306,725 of NC_134707.1, forward strand.
CGCAACAGTAACTGCTTGTACTTCTGTAGTAATTGCTTGAGTAACCGTTTGCCTAGCACTGTCTACAGAAGCATTTGGTCTTACTCGCCTGTATATGTACCGCAATAAGATGAGGTCGAGCACTTGGCGAGAGTAATGTGTATCGCAGTCGTAGCCTCTCTTCGCCACGATCATGTCGGTGTAGGTGCCGCTTTTTAGCTGTAGCCCGTCATAAAGTACACTTGGCGTCGGCCCAAGCACGAGGAATAATAAATATTGTGTGAATGCAGCGTTTTAGTGAATCATGGATAAACTAAAGTTTTGCATTGTTGTTAGGTGTCTACTTAAAAAATGTGGAATTCTTGCTAATCGGTTTTGTGACGAGCCTTAATTGTGCTTGATATAACCTTGTAGTGTACAGTCCTAGTGTCATGACAATGCTGCACAGTAAATTCTGACACTTCGGTACTTCAATTGAATGACACAAAGCTGATTAAACTTGAGCTGCCGTGCGCAATTTAAGCATTGTGCGATATATTTATACAGACAGGCCCGTGTTCTTATCAAAGGTGAATATTGGCAGAAGTCAGCCTGGTTGTAATAGCAATGAGGCATTTAGAAAACTCCAATTAAAAATTGTATTAAGAAAACCAACGTTTTAAATCCTGACCAAGCGCTGACTCAAGCACTGTAATACAATTTTTGGTTGGAATTTCCTAATTGCCTTGCTCTTAAATTTGGGTTCGCTTAAAAGAGGCCAGATTATCAAAATTATTCCAGACGGCGTGTCTCACATATGACGTATAATTTCAAGGAGAAGGTCGCCTTTTTTTTTTCACATTATCTTGAGAGCTTTTGTAGCGTTGTGCTAGACAGATGGAATGAGTGCACACACATTCGCTTGAAAAAAAAAAAAAAAAACTTCGTTCCATCAATTAACCGAACCATTACATCACTTTGATGCAGATAAAATATATAAGAAAGCTGCGGGCTGAACTATTACCTTTTTATACAGTTACAGGAGTAAGAACAAGCGCGTTTAAGCGCTGTAAGTCATGTAGCTTTCCTGAATAAACTTATCGACTGTCCGACGTTTATGGCATGAAGAAAGGATTAAGACGAAAAGGCGGAATGTGTAATAGTGGTATTTTTGGGTTTATCGCCCAAAAATATCGAATTTCTTCCTTTTTGGGGGGAGGGGGGTGAGCGGGTTTGTTATTCATTACCAGTGAGCATGAAGAATGAATTCAGTCGTGCTCAGCAGTGCATAGTAGATAAGACACAAGCTCAACACCTAAAATAAAAATACAAGAAACGTGACACGCTGCAGTGTAAAAGTACAAACAGTCGGCAAGCGTGAACACGCCTTTGAATGGCAGACTGCGTTTCTGTCACAAGTAAAAGTAAAGTTCGGGGAGCTTCGTATATCCAATAAGCAATGAACGGCATATTTATTACGACTTGGCAGCAGTCAAGGCATTTTAATCACTGACAATCTGCTCACAGCGCTCAGAAAACGCGCCATTGCGTGCATTTGCGTGCGCGCCGCCGGCCGCCTATTCACACTAGCACGGGGACGGTGCTGCCCCCTATTGCCTGATCTCGGGGTGAATAGCAGCAGAGCGAAAGTAGCGGGAGCCACAGCAGCAAAAACCGCCATTGAACAATTTCCTGCCATAGCCTGCAAAGTGGTATACTTGCTTGGTTCAGTTGGGCCCCCGCTAGATGCACGACCTGTCCATATAAACCGGGTGAAAATCGAACTTTTGAACCACTCGCGCCATTCCCCATAGTAACGTGTGGCAGTTTTTTTTTCTTGAATCAAACAGAAACGAACAAGCGGCATTTTATTACGTCTCTTGATGCACTGAAGGTTTTTCCAGTGGAGCTAGTTTTATTACTTGTTATTAATGGTAGGCGGTACCTTTCACGTCATCGGAATCATTTTGCAGATGTGCTACGTGTAGCGCATGTGTTATCGTGCATTTACCTTAATTTCTCGATAAGTAGAGCACTGCTGTTGATATTGTTTTAGACGTTGTCATACATTGAGCTTTCACTCTGGCGTAAGTTGTTATTTTGTCCCTTTAGAAACCTGCGTTACATATACCCTTTCTTGGTGTGTGCTTGCAAATAAAACGCCAAGAGAAACAGAAAGAAGTCTATTGTGTTCTTATCTGCTATTTGAGTTCTTATTCTTGTCAACCTGCCACTTAATCCTGTTACATCCACTGTCTCATATTTGGTACATTGAACATAGTATGTCAGTGAAGCTAGTATAGGTGTCACGAAAAGCAGCTATTGCAGATTTCATATGTTATAAAGCAGGTACAGTGATTTACGTATTATACCGTAGTAAATATTTCCAATTATTGCTATAATTAAGGTATGCCTAAAACGAAGCTTCATATTTTTCTTAAAATGAATTCTACAAGAGGAGCGAAAACAGTTTTCTCGCAATTTTTCTGAATCCATAACTAATCGTGCGCATTACATCATAACTGGGAAAAACCACCACAACAAAAACACTCAACGGGTGCGCTTTGGCTCCCGTATCTTGCTTCTGGCAAGATGGCCGCCGCGTACGTGGCACGGCTTTACTGCACCAACGAAGTGCAGTGAAGATTTAGTTCAACCTCCTTGGTTCCAGTGAATGCAGCGGCGGCGCATGTACGTAACAAACTTTAACTTTGAGATTCGACGTCCTACCGAAACTTGTCCTACTGTTTACTGCAGAACAGCATCTGCGCGATTCGGCGTACGCGCCTGTGAACCACTTAGGACATGTCTCGCGCTTGTGAGCCTGAGGGTGCAGGTTTGATTTTCGGCCAAAGCAGCCACATTTAGTTGGGGCGGAAAGAAAGTCGCCCTTGGGCTGAAATTTAGGTGAAACTTCATTCAGTCCCCACATATACGGCGTGCTTCTTAGTAATATCTTAATTGGTTTTATCACGTAAAAGTTCATTTTGACCTAGTCACTAGTCATTGTGGTGGTGATGCGCGATGGTATCTAAAATTATTTTTGGCTCACATTTGTACTGTTTTCATTTTTTACCACAGTGCCTTTTATTGCGTAAACCTCCGTATACGTGGTCCGTTGTATTGATATATAAGTAAACCATATGACTTGCTTGTTTTAATTTATGTATTTATATGCCCGTTCTCCGGCAAATACTAAAATGAGCTTCTGGGCTTTTTGTGTAGGGTGGGGGGTGGGCGTTATGTAGAGGAATTTTGACACCTCGGGTAACTGAGTATGAACTGGGAGTACACTTCTGAGGAGAAGTGAGTATATGTATATTTTAACGTGCCCCTTCTCAGGTCTGTGCAGAGGACCAACGGCTCTGTCTCGAGACTTACGACTTGTTGCGAGCCCTGAGTGGAAACGTCATGGCGGTGTCGTGATTCCTCCATGTTATTTCAAATGAAAGTTCTTGGCGCTGACTAAGCGCTATTTTATTATGGATCGTTAGGAACAAGCTGTTTTTCACTTCATTAGGCGACAAAATCACATTTAATATCTACGTATCAAACCGGGCCAGCGATATCTCTGCGTTGGTGTTGGTGGTCGGGGCGGATATCCTGAAGAGCTGCAGTCGCAACGACATTCAGTGGTGCGATCAGCAGCGGTTGTTGTTGTTGTTGTTGTTCTCTTTGTCGTCGTTGTTGTACTCCTGGTGGTTGGCCTTTGCGGCAAACTGCCACCGCTGCTCTTGCACACGCCTCGTACACAAACCTGAATGAAAAAAAGAAAAGAAAATACCAACGCTTGAGTTCTTAGTTTTACGCCACTAATGGAAATAAAAGTCAGCCTACCAGTGAATCCATCGATGGTTTCCAGTGATAACAGTAAAGATATCCGGAGTTTTACGTGCCCAAACCACGATATGATTACGGGGGACGCAGTGTGAGCTCTGACAATTTCGACCATCTGGTGTAACCAGCTCTAACATCGCTTAATTATCACATGGGCTTCCAGCATTTCTCCATTGAAATGCGACAGTCGTGCTCGGAATCGAACCTGCGGCATTCTGGTCTGCAGGCGAACTGTATTACCAAGGGATGTACTTTAACGAAACATTTTTAGCTCACCCGTCATACTAGTTGATGGAAGGTTCAACATATATGGACGGCTCCATCGTTGAGTTGTCGACCATCTGTCTGTTCTGATGCTCAGTGGCACAAAGGCAGGCATGCCAACTTCTGTGGTGCTTTTATTCATTTTTTGGAGTAGGGTTAGGGGTTATGATATAGGTACCCATGCTTAGAACAGTTTGTCAGATATTGCAGTGTTAATGCAAAAAATAAATAAAATTGAAATATTAGTCGAAAACAGCATATGTTTGCTGAACTATATAGTTGGTGAAAAATGAATGTAGTGTACAGCCATAATCAACTCGTGGCCATTGCATTCGTTCTTCGACGGGGGTGAAAACCGATGTGCTTAGATTTAGGTGCACGTTAGAGACACAGGTAGTCAAAATCAATGCAGAATTCCAAATATGGGATACTCTACCGTGATGGCTGCACATAAAACACCATAACTGGCAAAGTTATCAAAACTATAACAACAAAGAGAGACCGCCTGCGCACGGTTGTGGCTTCACAATACATTATGTCAAGAAATGTCGGCTCAAGAGGTACGTTACGTTCAATGAAAAAGAAGATGACATAAAGGTAAGCACACTTGTTTTGTTTCTGCTACATGTTACAGCTGGTGAATATTCAAACATTGTGCTTCGCAATGTTGTTTTTTTTTTTAAATACAGGCACGTGCACTTATACTGGCAATGATAGGGATTACACAAACGCTGTAACACGAGTTTTACAACAGCAGTGTGCGCTATAGTTATATGAGACACTAGATGAATATTAGACTTTCTTGCGATGCTCAATTTCACTATACTTTGCTGTCCATAATTTTGTTCTCCCAAGTCACAGCATTTTTATATAAAATATGAACCTCATATATATGCACTTATAGTAACTTCGTGGTTCCTTCCAGTCTCTTACCTTGCCTACAGCACAGTACATGTAGTCCAGTGCATGTTCGTGCACGGATTTAGTCACCGTATAATAATCGCAGCGGTAACCGTAGCAGTACTTGGTAACTTCTGGATATTGGCATTTCACCATGCAATCCTTCATACGGTCTGAATTCTGAAATAGAAGACAGAAAAAGAAAGTTATCAAAACACTGGCTTGCAGAAAGAAAAATAGAAGAAAGAACATGGGAGAAATAGGTTTACAAGGGTATAAGATTTCGAAACTAAAGTGGGTTAATGGAAACAGCAGGTTGATTGAAAAACATCTTCCAGTACATGTGTTGATGAGGTGTTAACGAAAAAGGAACGACACCTTACAAGAGCACCCACCGGATGGCAGGAGTGTAGCGTTGGCGCTAGCGGGGAACGGGGGGGGGGGGGGGGGTGAAGGACTGCAGCTCCTATTGATAAAGTAAAAACCACCAGACACTGCACGGCCAGAGTAAAAAGGGAAAAAACACACAGAAAATCGGCACGAACAACAGCCTTGGCAATTAAAGGAGAGGGGGCGGGCGAAAACTTTGATGAGGGCTTTTTCTGTACAGAAGAAGCCCACATCAAAGTTTTCGCCCCCCCCCCCCCTCTCGTAAGTAAAAAGTGAAAAACACACGTGTGTTTTTCACTTTTTACTCTGGTCAGTGCAGTTTCTGGTTGTTATTACTCTGTCATAATAGGGGCTGCAGCCCTTCACCTTGCTTGAAGCTGCTTACCTGGGAAACAACAATCGGGGAATGTTCAGTAGTTGCACTTCACCACTTTAATCATTTATGCTTACCATTTCGAATCGGGTCACGAAGTTAGAAAGGGTTTGTTCTTTCCTTCGAAACAAGACTGAAACACAGCAACAAACGAAAGTGCGATTCGTCACCCACAAGCACGAAGACTAGGCAAATACATGTCATACCCATCATTCCCATGGTCGCTGAACGATCGCAGCGCCAAAGTCCCCTCTAGTTGATTTTAGGAAACTCTATGGCCTGGCCCACCCCCCAAGAGCAAAAATTTTCGGAACACAAGGCATAAGCTCCTCGCCCCCTTAAGGAACTCGCTTGTCGTCGCTCCCCGGTTCTCAGAATCTTGCCGCCGTTGGCGCACCGACGGGGGTGGGGGTTTAGGGGGTTGTAGCTCCCCCCCCCCCCCAGAGGCTGACATAACCCACATATACACCCCAATGTCCTTGTCGCCGAGTCACCTACGTCAGTGGTGCACCGAAGGGGGCGGGAATCGGGGGTTTTTATCTTCCAACCAGTGGTCGACCCCCTTCCCCCCGTAAGTGCAGCCTTGTTCTCAAGTTGTTGTCGTTTCAATCCAAGAAGTGGCTTGAGGGCGAAATCGCCTCATTTATTCTATTGTGTCGTATTCACATATTATACTCCTACACTAAAAGAGCGGAAACCGCATCCTCTGTGGCTCAAGCTGCGCTCACTTCCAATGAAGAAGCTTTGTACAAAAAGAAAAAAGAAAAAAGAAAGTGCTTTCACGAGTCGTCAGTCTGACTATTCTTGTTTTATTCTTGGCGGACGTCTAAGAGGGGCTGTAAAAAGACAAAATACACAATACTTGGGGCTCAAGAAAGGCATACTGCGCCAGGTGTCGCCGTGCGTCTTTCTTGCGTTCATTTTGTTTGCTCTGCCATAGAAGTCATAATATTTTTAAACAGCATTGTTTCACCACCAGCCGGCCAACACGTCAGCGCCAGAATCACTAAACGGAGCTGGAAAGCTAGAAAAATTAAGTATTTGCGTATTTGCCGGACATCTTTGTTGAGAACTAGGTTACGCCTTGTTTTATTTGATTTCCCGTTTATTTTGTATGTGCACTACTTCATCGAATGGTTTCTTGGCCTTCTCAAGGTTTTTCAAGGTCTTTCGGTAAAAACACCTAGAGATCGTTGTCATCGTCACCTCATTTCATACAATAATAATAATAATAATAATAATAATAATTTGTAAGTAATATAACCTATAACAATTTTTAGTATGTGGTACTCAAGTTTTATCTCTAGTTTCGACCCCCCAAAGAGAAATCCTGGGTGCGCTAACGCCGCAGCCCCTCATAAACGCGATGCTGCACCACAAGTCACCCCGCACCTTGTCCTATCAAGATCAAATAGTTAGTTGGTCAAAAAAACAAAAAAAAAAAACATTCGAGTACAGATCGAAACGTGCAAACGTGCAAGTGAGAAAAAAGAAGCTCCAAGTTTCAAAGTTTGTTATATCAAGCAAGACAGAAAGAAAGATAAACAAAGAGCGAAAAAAGCAAATAGATGAAGGGATAAGAAGAAAGGAGAAGTGATGAATTCAAAAAGAGAGAAAGAAAACGATGAAGAGAGAAAGATTTTTTTCCCCAGTTTAGTATGTATAAATACATACACGCACATATACAAACGTATGCAAACACGCGCTAACAGTGCATAATGATTGGTTGAACAGAACTTCCTTACACGCCTGCTGAATGGCTGCGATGAAAGCAGCCCATCACTCACCATGTCAGCGGTCACATTCTTTTGATTCGGAAAAACGCTCCTGCAAAACTCGTTGGGTGCCACTTCCATGCCAGGGAATATTCCCGGTTCCGTATGCCCTTGGTTGGTCTTGCTCACTAGCCAACAGATCTCTCCTCGCAATCTGAAAATGCATGATCGAAATCGAACTGATCTCTCATAATCATTATCAGCACCCAAGTTTTCGTCTTGTGCAGAAAAAACTGGTCTCTGAACCGTTCTCCTTATTGCGATGCCAAAACGCGGTGTTGCTCGCGTAACAAGACAAGGTTTAAACAATGCAAAGTGAAGGGGTTTTAGCATGAGAAGGGATGTTCCCAGTCGGTGATCCATACATCATTGGGATGCCGCCACACATGCACACGTTTATTGTAACTAAAATTACTTGTTTACCATACGAAAGTGAACATGCAACTATACAGAATGTGCGCAAGAATGGTTTTGTTTCTAGATGTGTACGTGTTAATTTTTATTGATTTGTGAGCATGCAGGTGAGTGCAGTAGTTTCTGGGGGTTATACAACCACTGTGAATTATTTTCATTGAGTTAGTTGTGTATGGTCTTTCGATCGAAACCTAGCAAGGATAATTCTTTTGTAAACGTGCTGCGATTACATAAATGTCCTCGTAGCAAACGAATTCTCTATATAATTAAATCGACTGACCAGTAAGCCATTTATTGAATGCTTATACTACGTGCTGCTGTGGAGACAAAAGCGATTAAATTCGCTGTCACATGAATCTCGCTAAACGTATGGCGTTGCATGAAGCCTTAGGGAAAACAGTACAAATGTAATTAAGGCATCGCAGCGATAAAAAAGTCAATGACTTTAGTATATACACACACAAACACACACTTCGAGAGCTCCAAAAGACTGAGCACGCACAGGCTTGCTTAAACTAGCAATGGGTGCTAGGGAAGAAGTAAGGTCCGTTTCGTTTCGTAAGTGACTGCAAAACTGACGGCAAACGTAAATATGCATTATGCACAAAAGGAAGAACTGAAAGTGTCTCACATTAAGACGTTTTGAATTTGCCTAAGACTGCACGATGAAAACTGGTGATGTCTCGTTCCACCGTCGACGTAGCTCATGATGTGACCATCTTTCCAGGGACAAGTCAGTGATCCTGGGTCTCCAGGAATCCACGGTTTTGGTGGGCTTCCATCGTGAGAAGCGCCGAGCCTTGAAGAGACAGGTTGAAAAAATTTAACCTTTACATTCGGCGAGTCAAGAAGGACTAAAATACGCATGGGGAATATTTGAATAGCCGCGTCTCAGAACTTGCATTTATGTCGCATGAGTAGTACTAAGTACATCACATACATGGCTTTGACTTTTCTATATATCTCACATATATTTACAATCATATGCTCCTTGCGTCTCTTCAAGCTTACAATTTCTAATTTACGGCAATTTGAAATGGTTGTTTAAAATGTGTATTTGTAATGCCATTTGTAACAATTTCTATTTTGTATAGACAGGTGCTCGTGGACTGCTTTGTAGGAAATCGATACCCGAAATTCGTGAGATCTGCTGGAATTTCATTTTTTTCTTACTGCAATGCACTTTCAGGCACAAGGAATGAACCTATGCAGTGGCGAACGTGGTGGCTGTGTGGTACCACGTGGTACACACAGCCACCACTTGTGTGAGCCACCACGTGGTACACACAAGTTTACTGGTGAATAGTGCTCATTTGTGGGTTAAAAGGCATTCATGAAACACTTGGAGGAGCGGCACAAAATTTGCATAGATCAGTGGATACCATCCCTCCGTGCGCCGAATTTCGTCCAGAAAAATAGATACGAGTAAAAGTAAGGTATGCTACAATTAAGATGTCCCCACTCAGATAACCTTAGAGTGCGTCAATAAAACAGATGTGGGAATATTGCAATAAGCGCCGTAAGGCTGAATCACAGCGGAGCTTTTTGTTTCTGAAGCAGTCTCTACTTTTTCGGACTGGAATGCGATCTTACCATAAGCAGTAATGTAGGTTATAGCTCGAAGCAGTCTCGACCTTTTCGGACTGGAATGCGATCTTAACATAAGCAGTAATGTAGGTTACAGCTCGGCTCTTCCTCTAAATTTTTTGACATATTGATTGGTTATCGATCGGTATTCATCGGCCGTCAATTTCAGATTGAATTATTGAAAAAGCTTAATCCCACTGTACTGTGTGCAGGCATATCACAGGGCTTACTGAATATTTAGTCGAAACCAATTACTGTTGATTGACTATTTATTAGTATCATCTGGCCTTCGTTCGGCAGCGATCGGAATTGTTTGGGTCCCAGTCATTTGATCACAAGCAGATGTTATACTTTACTAGCTTAATTAGCATAATTACCGCATGTATCTTGAATATCTCGGTTTGGTGTAGCGTAGTAATGCGCAGCTAAATTAGTCTCAATCAGTGTTACGCAATGGGCACCCCCATTCCATTCCAATGGAATTCCAGGAAATGAGGACTTGACGCAATTCCATTCCTTTTAATTCCTCGGAATGAAAAAAAAAACTTAGCCTAATACGCGATATCGAAAATGTGTGCGTCATCTATAGACAAGCCCGTAGGCTCCACCCAGCATATATTGTTGGGCGAAAAAACAAACAAACAAACCAGTCCCATATCGCAGCACTTTCTTGTGCTAGATGCTATTCTTTTGTTTAAATTCTTCATTCTTCAATGACTTCCCAATGCTGCGTGCTTTGTGCAGGCAATGGGGGAGACCTGAAAATGCCGGGAACAAGGTAGCGCGAGTTTTAATCGAATTTAGGAGTTACCATGAACGCAGAAAAAGAATGTACCAATGCCAACCGGTTTCATCAACAAGATCGGTGCCGTGCTTATCCTGAAATTACCGGCGCGTGCTAAAGCGCTCTTCAACGTCTGTTCTTATTCCTCGGTGCAATTTAGTAACTCGCCTGTAACTTAAGCTAGATTTGAAGAACAATATTACAATATATGTATTTTTTGCCCCGCCACGGTGGTCTAGTGCCTAAGGTACTCGGCTGCTGACCCGCAGGTCGCGGGATGGAATCCCGGCTGCGGTGGATGCATTTTCGGTAGAGGCGGAAATGCTGAGATTTGGGTGTACGCTAAAGAACCCTAGGTGGTCATAAAATTCCGGAGCCCTCCGCTACGGCGTCTCTCATAATCATATGGTGGTTTTGGGACGTTAAACCCCGCATATCAATCATATCAATCAATCTATGTATTTTAAAACAAGCGCCGATGCCACGCGTGTGTGTGAGAATGATGTTTGACCAACATTAACTTATCGGTGTTGCAGATCGACGTATGTACGTAAACCTGTGTTGCCACAGAGGTTGCTGCGTTCGACCATGGACTCGATTGCCGCAAAGATCCCAACAGGCATCTCTTGGCAAGCTTCACAAGGCAGTGTGTTCTGGAATACATAGTCCGCCTGCTGCGCCTGCCATTCGCTTTGCACCTCCTTATCTATCCCATTTTAGTTTTCGTTGGCTCTCTTTGGTCAGTGTGCGCTACGAATACGGAGCCGTGTGCTGTAGATGGACCTGTTCATTTCGTAAATCATTTCGCTCATTTTTCCGCTCGCGGTAATGCGCAATTCCGTGCCATGCAAAGTGAATCAAAGAGTGCAATGAGCGCACACGTGTAGCGTTAAAGAAAAGCAGAACCACAACACTAAATCCGTGCGATAGATTACGGATTTGAGGCAATCTAAGCAACCACTGTGCAGTAAGATAGCATCAGTCCGGACACTCTATGTATACAGTTGAAATGCGTGATCAGTGTTTTTGTTTGGTTTACGGCGCGCCACTACTGCACGTGTACATACTATACCCTTTTTACTTGAAAAAAAAACCCCAAAAAACTACGACATACCCTATTGCGAAAGGGTCCAGAGGTACATATAGCTGAATAAGTGAGCTGAGGTAAGCAACACAGCTTTACACAGGTGGGTGATAAACAGCGTGGTGTCCATATCTGACGAGTGTTCATGACGCGCGTATATAATTGCAGCGAGAAGTACAATAGAAATGTTTTGCAGTGCAAGGTAATCTTAAAGGTATGATGGTCGCATCTCTTCAAGAAACACGCTTTCTTCAACGCCTGTACCTATATGATCGGAAACGCACGGCCTATATAGAGAACAGAAGTTCGGCTTTGTGATACGGTGTGCCTCTTGCAACTGCCGTGCGGATAGTTTCGAAGTGCGCATAGCTCGAATAATGAGTTCTCGTCGGCTTGTGGCAGCACAGTGAAGTCCGCTGACCTTGAGATGCTGGATGGCGAAAGAAACGGGCCACAGAGAAACGATGCGGGAGGATAGAGACCATGTACGTGGAGAAAGTACTGTCACTGGTTTGATGAATGTTGACTTTTTGCTGCTGCCTATATATCGCATTCATGTCTTCTCGACCTGCAGTAAGGAATCGGCTCTCCAATGTTGCACGTGTTTGCAAAGTTCTAAAACAGAAAGAAGCGCACATTAATTTGATGTGAGCTCTCAACTGTTTCTGAATGCTAATCACATATTATTGCAAGAACTGAAGCATATATGGTTTGACGAAAACTCGATGAAAAAACAATGGTTCAAAAAAAGTACACTCGCAAAAACAACCGAACCAACGTTTCGGCGCCCAATACGGTTGCCTTGTTCACTTAGTGCATGCGCTGTGCCCGAGTGGTCCCGAAGCAGAACTTTTAAAGCCAAAAGTCAACTCTTACACATGGGCAGCCTCATGGGCGAGCGTGTGCATTCCGCTGTAGAGACCCGCGGTGTCTTCTCCAAGGCCTACGAAGTGGTCGGTGCATAAACCACCCACAAAGGCGATTCCTGCAAGAAACAAGGAATTTTGAAGGTGCGCTCGTCCCGGATGCTACGCGTGTTTTTTGGAGAGAAGTAGCTCTGAAAGTACTGCTTTATTCCTCACATGCACTAATACAACACTGTGGTAGCGCAAGTGGAGCTCACAACACAAAGCGTTTCACTGAGACAGGATATTAAGCGACAAATACACTTTCATTGAACCTACGCCGTAAGGAACACAGATGAAAAAGGAAAAAACCACACTTCTCCAGCGAAGAAGACGCACTGTGTTTTGTCTATTCTTTTCATTTGCATATCTAGTTCTGTAAATATAAACCATAGCATGCACTGAACCAAAATAACCGACCTTAAAATGCAAAGTGTTTCAGGAGTTACTTTTGTGAATTTTTCCTTTCTGTTTGTGGGTATGCGGTTACGAGAAAGTTTTCACTATACGATGACTCAGCAAGAATCCACGTAGGACTTAAGAAACCTTAAGGTTTGAATCTACATTCATGTTCCCATGGGACGTGGTAACACCCTGAAGTTTTCAACTCGCGTTGATCAAAAGAGGTTTCGTTATGAAATCACAACGATACTTCATACTGAACATCCGCCCAGCATATTATTCATTATAACGTGATGGTTGGACGTTTCTTGCTGTCAGAGTTTCGTGTTTTAATGCTGAGTTTCCGCAAAGGATTCTCCACTCAAGACGCGTTCTTCTTATTACAAGAGGAAGTTGTGAGCTTTATAAGCGTGGGAGCAGATACATGTGATACTAACTCTTGATTTAAAAGGAGCATTTGACAGTACCGCGCATACGTTCATCCTAACAGAATTAAGCAACATCGGACTTTGGGCAAGCACCTCCAATTACGTAAAGGCCTTCCTCACAGAGAGGTGGGTTTTAATAAGCGTGTCTCAAGTCACGTCGGACGCTTTTGAGATGCCAAGAGAAGGTAGCCCTCAAGGAGCCATCATTTCTCCCCTACTCTTTATCACCGCCATTATAGGATTCAAGCAATCCTGGGATAATGTGCCGCTGTTGGGATACACCCTACAATACCACCCTGTGGGCAGCGCTTAGATCTCTGGCTAGCAAAGAGCAGACCCTTCAAGAGGCTGCAAAGGCAGTTGAAAAATTTGCCATGGTCAGTGGGCTCAGCTGTGTCCGAAACAAGCATGAAATTCTAAGGGTACGTAGAAAAAAAATGCAAAAGTAATGGAAACATCGATAAACAAATTGAAGTCGTCAAATATCGTATTTTGGGTTACTGGGTTCTGTGCAATGAAAGAGCGAATCACACAGTAAACATATTAAATTCAGCTATGAAATAAGTTGCGTGAATGATCCAGAGAACAACATCCCAAAAACAGGGAATTAACGAAGGAGACACAATCAGATTAGTACAGGCTCTCGTACTTAGTAAGGTTACGTACAGTCTAGTTTTACACGCGCTAAACAGATCAGAACAAAACATCGAGTCTATAATCAGGGATGCCTAAAAAGTGACAATAGGGCTATCGGTAAGCACACCAAGCCAAAAACTATTGGACCTGTGTTTATATAACACATACCCTGAGCTGAAGACAGCGGTACCATCTTTCCGCTGCCCAAGAGCATGGCCTCAAAAAACAAGCAGAAAGTGCAGAAAGGAGAGAATATACAATGGCTCTGAAAAACATTTAAAAACAAACCAAATGTTTTGTGTGTGGACGTTTCCCGGTGAAAATTCAAATGGTCAGTTGTATCATAGGCTTAGCCGCCATAACAGCATGGTGACATGTGCATCGCTGTACACGCCCTCGATGGGCGAGGCGGAATGCTTTGTCATTGCCCTTGTGATCTGTTCTGTTCTGTTCTGTTTTAACTGTTTTGCTGTGGAGAGGTTGAGGTGCCTATTGCCTCGGCTACTCCAGATCACAAAGTTCTGCAGCCAAAAATAAAATAATAATACAGAACGGTAATCAAAAATTAACAATACGGAAAAGAAAAAAAAACATAATAGCACACTGAAACCAGTTCAAGTATCATGCCGATACACAGTTTTCTTAGCGCAGTTCACACAGTCATAAACTATTTACACGCACACCTTACTATTATACTGTCAGTATATACATGACCACATTTTATATATACCCATCTCTGGCTGTCTGTCATAGGCGTTTGTCCAGTGCGGTTTCCACTAAAAAGTCTGTCAGGAAGGTTATTGCCTTTTTCTGGAGACGCATCTCAGGCCATGGTCCAATTAGTTTCTTTATTGTGAGGGGCCGTCTGTCAAAACTCGCTAATTTGTTCTTTAATTTTTCTCTTTCATTCGCGTATTTAACGCACTCCAAAAGAATATGGCGAACATTTTCTTCTGCATGACCACAATGGCATTACGGTGAGTTGGATCGATGTATCTTGTGCAGGAAGCTGTTTGTGTATGCTACTTCTAATCGAAGTCGTTGGATCAATGTCTCTAGGTGTCGTGGGAGGTCTGTAGCTATGGAAAATTTTCTGTGTGAATCAACTTCATAAAGTACTGTTTTCTTTGATTTAGGGCTCTCAAACCACTTCTCCATCGAACAATGGTTAGCTCCTTGCGTTATAAATAGTCGAATATACGCCCCAGACATAGAGATTGCGCAATCCCGTCCTTCCTTGAACGCTTTCTTCGCGAGGCTATCAGCTTCTTCATTTCCCTTTATACCAATGTGGCTGGGTATCCATTGGAGTACGATGTTGTGACCCTGCGATGAGGCATATTCCACAGTTTCTGCAATACATCGTGCTATTTCACCATTTTTCTAAGGTGATCTCACATTTCTGATTAGCTGAAGAGTAGGTTTGCCATCAGTGCATATCATCCATTTTCGTGGCTCAGGATTCTCGCAAATAAGCTTAACTGCTTCAAAGATAGCCGCCAATTCTGCTGTCGTCGATAAAAATTTGTGCGATAATTTGTTCATCTTATTTTTCTGAATTTCGGGTATAAAGACCGCACAGGCTGACGCTTCTTCAACCCATGATCCGTCTGTATATATCTTCGTTTTTTCATTATGCAATACATGAAGCTGATGAAGTACCATCTGTGCTGCTACTAAAGGTGCCATGTCCGCTTTATTCTCTATGCCGTATATTTCACGGATAACGTTGAGAAGTGGCAGCGTCCGAGGTGGTTTTGAAGGTTTCCATAGTTTAAATTCTGGTCCTACTGCTTGAAATGATGATATACTATCCTGTAGTCTCGTTGCCGTCCTTTGTGTTAGTGCACCAGATAAAAAATTACTTTCACGTTGCGTGAAAATTCAAAATAATTTTCGAGATGTTTCTTTAGTTCGAAGTACTGCCAAAGGTGGCTCTAGAGCCTCCGCATACACTAAAGCACTGGAAGTTGACCGTGGTAAACCCAGACATACCCTCAAGCTCCTTGCCAATAACAAGTGAAGTCTCCTT
Source organism: Rhipicephalus microplus (assembly GCF_043290135.1). Taxonomy (NCBI): domain Eukaryota; kingdom Metazoa; phylum Arthropoda; class Arachnida; order Ixodida; family Ixodidae; genus Rhipicephalus; species Rhipicephalus microplus. The sequence goes on from NC_134707.1 coordinate 7,322,494, forward strand.
CCGGTGGAGGCTGGAAGTCCGTGCAGCAGAGGCAGTGAGTAAGTTACGATGGGGCGTATCCAGGCAACATGTAGGGCTAATAACGACTCTGTAGTACCACCCCATTTGGCCCCGCAGAGGTGCCGGAGGATTCGAATGGCCTGATTCACTTGTGATCAAAGCGCAGGAACAGAGATTTGAACTGCATACAGTTATCATTACCGAGTCGCGTGAAGCGTGCCGTTTCTTTTTAAAAGGCCGCCTTCCGATAAAAATGAGTAAGTTTCTTGGCGGAAGGTTGACGAACAAATGCAGGCTGATCTGGTGTTTAGGACACGCAATCCTGCAGGGAAACGAAAGTGCACGAACCGAGCAGAGCCTGGACTGCACTTTCAATCCTTTGAAACTCTCCGAAAAGGAAGCTAACGAGGAGCATAACGACGCATCCAGAATGGCCCCTAGCGAAATTTTCGCTAAGCAGTCAGGCACGCGACAAAAATACAGCACCCACCGCAAATCATTAGAAGGGGAGAACGTGACTGACCTCCGCAGTATTCAAACGGGGGTCTTTCTCAACCAAGATGTCTTCAGGTTGTCCGTGGTGTGGTGGTTCACCATCGTTCTACCACAATTTATGGGAATACCTAAAGCAACCACCAAATTTAGCTACCTTTTGAGGTCAAGGCAAGCTTTCAATACTTTCGAGCAATGGGAGGCACAGCTCGCCAGCTCTGACCCAAAGGTACAGCTTGCCCTTCTGGGTCACGTGAGACAGGCGGCAGTAGCCAGCGGAGCCCTGGACTTTGGGCCTCACTCATTGAGCCCATGACCCTTGTGCCAAACTCTTGCGAATAAAGTATATTCTTTTTTATTTTTCCTGTTCTTTCATGCTGCCACTACTTTTGTACAACGACAAAATAGGCTTACCTAAGAGATTCGTGTTCTTCGTGCCGTCTTTTTCTGTGGAGTATAATATATACCTGAAAAACGTCATGCCACAGTGAGTTGAAAACAAAAATCATTTGATAATAATATGAAGTAAAAACTAAGGATTTAATGGTGCACATACCCAGTGATTAAGAACACCATATCGGGATCACCGTATTCATATTTTTTGTTGTGGGCGTACTTCCGGAAGTTCTCAAGGGTCAGTGAGCCATCCATTTGTGTGCTGGTACCTTTTTTATAAGTGCTAAACTGAGCAGAAAATGAGAAAGTGTAAGTTGCTGACAAAAGGGGCCAGAAGTCTTTCATGCAAAAAGACGTCACTATTTACCCGGTCTTTATGAACTCCCGTAAGAAGGAACTTTACCGTCGGTTGTTTTGTGTCTGCGTATCTTATGTTAACCTGCGGGAACACGGTAGAGCAAATCTCAGTTTGAACGCCCACTTACTTGACCAATAACGGCTGAGCTCTACTTGATTGTTTCACATAAGGAATGGTACTTCTAAGTGACTGCCTAAATGAAGTTTATCGAGCTTGCAATAAAAATTGTAACCTTGAAATTGCGTCAATTGGTCTTTGTGTTGTGCCATCACCACATCAACCGTTTTGTGGCATAGCATTGGGCATAAAAACCGGCAGAAAATAGCCATGCTAATGCACCATTAGTCTGTTCGGTGTTCATGGGACCTATCTCGCTTTTGCATCGGAGGCATGTATGTATGTATGTATGTATGTATGTATGTATGTATGTATGTATGTATGTATGTATGTATGTATGTATGTATGTATGTATGTATGTATGTATGTATGTATGTATGTATGTATGTATGTATGTATGTACGTATGTATGTATGTACGTATGTATGTATGTATGTATGTATGTATGTATGTATGTATGTATGTATGTATGTATGTACATTCCCCATTGCTTGGTGTAAAAAAGTAAGTTCTGTAAATATACTGTTGATACTCACCGAGTTGATCATTACGCAGAGGTAAAATATTAACTCAATCGTTGTGTTGAAGTGCTTATGATGTAGCCAGTCAGAGACCATGAAAATTTCTACGATGACTTCTGCAGGTACATATTGACCTACATTAGCCCTTTCGTTCACGGTGCTATCACCTAAAACAACAAAAAGATGAATAAAGGAAAGTTACAATTAAGTCTGAACGACCTGTTCAACAACAGCTTGTTCACTTGCCTTTTAGAGGTATTGCTTTCTCGATGTCTACCAGTTCTTTCTTCTCAATTTCATGTATCATGTGTGGAATCAGGCCGTTTTCTGATCGCTCCATTGTTCGCATTGGCTCGATTCTGTGGTGTGGTCCAACAACACCTTCCTGCAAAAGGCAACGCGTCACTTGGAATTGCATTGCACGTCATCGAAATGTGACTGCGCGATTTCCACCAGGTTACCGCGTTTCACTAGGTATATAGCCTCACTGGATGACGGTGCTGTTTGCGATCATTGCGGCAGCGATAAAAAGATAGAGCACATTCTGCGTCACTGTCATCGCTACAGTGCGCACAGACCGCCGCCATAGCTGCTGCGTTAGCACGCCTTGACGACAGACCCTTGTCAGAACAGTCAGTGCTTGAAAGCCGACACGATCAATCTTTGCACAGAAAGTGGATCGAAGCCTTTTCGCGTGGTAGGGGCCTATTTAATAGGCTATAACACCTCGGCTGTTCTTTTTTTTTTCTTTTTCTCTTGTTTATACTTTTCTCTTCGCTTTACTTCTCACCTTTCTCCCACATTTCCCTCCCTTTGGTGAAGAGTAGCAAACCGAATGCTACACTTCTGGTTGACCTCCCTGCCTTGTTCTGATTTCTCTCTCTCTCTCCTTCAGTGTAACACGTTATTCTGTTGTGTTCTGCATAAAGCAGCTAACTTCAAGCAAACGCATCAAAGCCATGGGGCACTTTGGATATTTCAGTTACACTGAATACTTCAACATAAGACCGCAATGCAATAAAAGATGACAATTTCGCCGCAAGGTTGAAGCAATGAATACGATATAGCAACAAGTTAGCATACGAAGCAAGGCTAGCAGGTAACTCTATTAGGATGACATCTGCCGTAACCCTACTAAATGCTGGTTTTTCGCTCGTGTAGAACATACTGTGCAGGGTGATGTTATCAGTTTTAGCCGTCACCATCAAGTTCTGTATAATGTCCATGGACTTTATACAGAGCATGACGGCGACGGCTAAAACCCGCCCAGGGTATCCATATAAGTGCAAGCACAATACGAAACAGATCCAGCGCTCTGTTTTTCAGACTACGTGTAAATCGAAGCTTTAATAAAGAGATGATTAAATGGTACATATACATGTATATATTGATGCCCACTATTGTGCGATGTTTAATGATATAAAATGTGCAACTCTTTTTAGTAATTATATTTACGCACCTGGAATATCACATCACCACTATCGTTTGAGCTAGGTTTTTCTAGGTTTTTGTATGCCTTGTATGCAACAAACCTTGCGGTACACACCCGTAATACTATTTATGTATTAAAAATTTACCAAAGTGAAATTTTGGAAAATTTCGCCTAAAGCTGCCAACTAAGAAGTTTAACGGGGTTAGTGTCTGTCTTTTGCATTCGCTCAAAATGTAGCGAGCTGATATCACGACGACGTATTTATGATCCCCATGACACCATTCTGCATCCTCGTAGAAGCGATAACAGAGAGTAAAAGCAGAAAACGCATGGTACGAATTTTTTTTCGTCAATAAAGTTTTGAAACTCACAACTTCGACCCCGTCGTCGGTTCTTGTGACGTGCACTGTCGCGAACTGTTTTTCATCTTCGTGAAGATTCCGGTCCAGATCTCTACCGTCGAACTGAAAAAAAAAGGGGTGAATCAAAACTAAATTTCTTTTCTTTTTTGTTTTTACGAAATTTGTTTTAGTTATATTATCAATAAAATAAGTAAACTGTACGTGTTTAGCACAAACGGAAAGCTTTGGAAGATTCTGAGTTCCTGTTCGCGATTTAGCATCACACAAACATTATTTATTGTTTATTTATTTGATTTGGATACACATAAAACACAGAGGAAACAGGCCAGGAAGAGGCTGACAACTGCCACTTACAGCGGCACAATGCCTGCCTGATCTTTTGGGAACAGAGAAGCATTGAATAAAGCAGGGTAGAAGGAAAGGAAATAAGAAAGAGACAAGTAACACAAACGTAAGTACAAACAAGCAGTCACTTAGAAAAATATCTATAAATGTGGGGTCAAACCAGTTTTGTTCAAGAGCTTATGTCCACTGCAACAGTAAATCAAAAGAAAAAAAAAACTGAGAGGTGGTTTATATAGATGGGATAACTTTTTCTGTTGAATGTTAAGAGTACCAAAATGGTTGTTTAAATAATCTATGCGATTAATGTTACCATGCGATATTCGTAAATGTTGTCAAGCGTGCATGATACCGCTGCCACTGATCTATCTTCCCGCAAGCTATCTAAATTACTTCGACGTCACACATTATGCTTTCATTTTTATGAGCTTATATGCGCTTGATTGTTGAGGCTCGATCCAAGTTTTGTAAGGCAGTAAAAAGCGTTAAGACAAGAAATCTCAGAAAGGGTAGACTATTGAACTTTCTATCCAGTAATGATATCTCCCGTCATAAGAATGACATATTGAAACGCGCTAGCGAAGATAGACAACTGAGTATGGCAGCCTGTGCGTTACACGGAGAAAGTGATCTTGTTATTTTGTTCAGAGAAACGATTCTAGCGATGTTTTTGTAGTGCCGTGATCTTTAACGTTCGTATGGATAGATAAACATAGTAATGAACTACCTGCTGCAAATCTTGTCGAGGCATTTTGTCAAGGTTGTGGACTGTTTCATGACACACTGTCAAGAGTGAGTTTAGACATCTTAAAAGTGAATTGTAGTTTTCATTATATTAAAGGCGTAGGGGTGTACGCGCCATTAAGTAGTGTTCGCCTCGTGGTGCCCGAGTGTTGCAGTTATTGATTGATTGATTGATTGATTGATGCGGGGATCTTGAGCAGAGATGGGGCGTATAGTCAGTGACGGTTTGTTTCTCAGTGGAAGTCCGTGGGGACAATACCGTTATGTGTTCCGGCGTACTCTCGTGTTTAGTCGAAGTTCGGTGACGCCGCATACACTACGTGCGAGGGCAATTTGCTGTTAGTGTGTGTGATATTGGCATTGTAGTGTGTTATTCGACATGTTACTTTAGTTTGACATGATAATTCAACCGGTGAACTTGCCGTTGCATAAAATCTGTTAAGATACCTCATGTGTTCGCTGTACCACTGCGTCTATTGTGTCTGACCATAAGTATCTGTGCAAGACGCCAGAAGAGCTATGTAAAAAAATGATTATTGATATCGAGGGGTATATTAGGGCTGAAATATAAAGCCAATGTGTCGTCGCATTGATTCACTCACGTAACTATGTTCTTCACTATTTCCGATGGAGGCGGAAATGTTGTAGGCCCGTGTGCTCAGATTTGGGTGCACGTTAAAGAACCCCAGGTGGTCGAAATTTCCGGAGCCCTCCACTACGGCGTCTCTCATAATCATATAGTGGTTTTGGGACGTTAAACCCCACATATCAATCATGTTCTTCACTATATACTGCCAACACACTTTATGCTCTAATCATATGGCACAGACAGATGATCATGTAATAACACATTCTAAATGTGCATGGGACACTTACGTTTTCTTTTAATACTATTAGCGCAATGTCATGAGAATGACTGGCATGCCAATTTGGCCATCATTTTCAAAAGCCACGCTTTAGAGATCATAGCGAGAGTACTTACAAAACGTGTCACTTCGCGTCCATCTTCATGTTCCAGGACTCGGAAGTTTCGGGCCGCCACCGACGCCTTTCTGAGGTTCAACGTCAGTTTGTCGTGCAGGTGCATCACCATTCTTCCATCGGCTGCACGTTCCTCCAGTAGGCGTGGGTAAACCAGCCTCGGTTGAGGCAATCCTGTGAAAAACAAATGGAACAGCGGACGTTCACATACTTTTACGGCGAAAGCTTTTGCGAGATCTCAATAACGGTCGATTTAGGTGACGTCAACGAAAAAAAAAAAAAACGGCGAAGCTTTCACCAAGCCACACAAGGCTTGAGACAACAAAACTGAACAAGTCAGAAGACTAGTTTAGTTGTTTCCGGGTTGTTTTTTAAAAGAAACAATGCTGGAGGGTAGAGACGAAGAAGATGTACGTGGAAAAAGTACTGTCACGAGTTTGATGAATGTTACCTTTTTGCTGGTGCCTAAACATTACATACATGTCTTCTCAACCGGCAGTATTGGATCTACATTGTGTCGCGTGTTTGCAAGTTGAGGTGCTAAAACAGGAACAAGCGCACATTAAGTAGACGTGAGCTTTTAATTGTTTCTAAATGTTAATCACATATTATTGCAAGAACTGAAGCTTATGGTTTGACGAAAACTCGACAAAAATTATGGTTGAAGAAAACAAAACTGGACGATTCTGAAGACTAGCCCGGTTGCTTCTGGATTGTTTCTAAACCTCAGCTAGGTGATGCAGGTTCCAGGTTGCTTTTACGCTGTTGCTAGATGTTTGCTTGGTGATGTTAGGTTGTTTCAACGTTGATTCTCAGTGCAGACAGGTTCGAGTTAAACCACAGATGCTCGCAGACACGTCAAGGTCGTCCACACTCCAGAAACAAAACCTCGGGCTGAAACCAAACGTTCGCACTCCTGATAGATCTACGGGTACGTCCTCGTTGGCGTAGGCCTTCCAGCATTTCAAGTTCTTCTTGCAGCCACCGTTGCCTTTCCTTATCATTATCTTGTAGTACGTATTCGGGGTCCCCGGCTCGCCACTGTCGCATCGCAGCCATTCTTTGGACAAAAAATGGCGCCTTCTTAATTTTCAATAGACCAGTGTCGAGCTGTGGCACATGCCCATTAATGTTTTCTTGTGAGCTGCACAACGGCGCATACCAGTTAAGATCATAGTGATAGTTTTCGGTGATCGACACAGAATGAATGGTTCGCTAATCAGCTTCGCTGTTGAATAACAGTTCTATTTGAGTGCTATTCAAATCAGGCCCTTTGTGTGCAGCATTTGAGTATTCTACCATATGGTCTCGCCATACAAGTCCTCTACCACCATATAGAGCAGTGACATGTTGTTTTAGGGGTGATTGTATATGCATTCATATACACAGTGTTTCGTTATTTACATGTTGACACAATTTTAAGCACTTATATATACACAGGATGTATCATTTGCATATCTAAGCAATTATGCACAGGGATCACATTACCGACTACAAAGCTGTGGGACGCGTTTTCCTTTGAAGATTACAATTTTGTGGCCGGAGAAGCATGTGGCGAGGGGATCTAGAGGTTGCAGTTGAATCTTGGAGAAGGCAATGTCGATACAGGTCTCAAGTCGAGGTTCTCTCGCCACCACTTGCGTGCCGCCTCTGGTTCGCGAGCGCTCACTTCGGGGTCCGCCAGTCGACAAGCCTTCTTCGCGGCACAAAGTTTACACGATGCCTTACAGATGTGTAGTGGGTGCTGCACTTATCAGCAGAATGGCATAGTGGAATAGTTGGGGATTTCCTCATTAAAGTTACGGTGGGCGTATATCGGGTACATTGCACTAGCTTACACGCCAAGAGACTTGCCCCGAGCATAAGAAGCTTGGTGAACACACTCCTAAAGCACATTTTAAACAGACGTCATATCGGGTATGGAATCACGTGAATATATATAGGCGATATAGCATGGTGAAAGGGTAAACTAACAACCAGGTGTCACAAAATACGAATCTCGCCATGAGTGCGTGGCTTAAAACTTGTACATTATTCCAGATAGTGTAGCCATTTGAAAGAAGACCTTTTTTATATTTCATCTCCTCGCCGGTTTCTCAAGGGCACTTGTTTCCAGATTCGAGAAACATGTCAATACAGATTTCAAAGGTGTCTGACATCGGCAAGCTGAATTTAAACTATACAGTTCTTATAGTACCACGGCTATTTTCCAACACGTAGGGTACGTGCCTCACGAAAAAAATGCTTGAGGCTAGTCATGTCTGAGTACCTCATGAAGATACTTATCAAGAGGAAAAAAATTCATGGGATGAAAACAGCCATGTGTGGGCCGCGGGCCCCTAACGATGTCTGGCGGGTCACATGATACAGACGCCTTTCTGAAAGGGTGCTCAATGGCAAGAGCTGATGGGGCTTTGAGTTACGGCCTCCAGGTTATGAGAAATATCTCTTGTCCTCGTACGGCTAACTGTTTTCTATCTCTCCCTTTTTCCCACGCACCGCTCCTAAATATTGTAGCATGGTAGACAAAATAATTTATGATGGCGATTTCTGAACATAATAGTAATGATTGTTGGTGTTTAACGTCCCAAAACCGCGATATAATTTCGATCACCTGGGGTTCTTTAACGTGCACCTAAGTCTAAGCGCACGGGCCTCAAACATTGTCGCCTCTGTCGAAAATGTGGCCGCCGTGGCCGGGATTCGACCCCGCGACCTGCGGGTTGGCTATCGATAACCGTAGCTCCTGGACGACCGTGGCGGAATGGCTACCCTTGGCTACACCTGACAATAACACAGGGTTGCCTCGCTTAAGCAACGCCTACGTGAGGTGCCGGAAAAAAAATGTCATCGTATCTACAAAGGAATAACAGAAAAATTAAATCTACGACAGGTATTGGGAAGCCCCACCGCGGTGGTCTACTGGCTAAGGTACTCGGTTGCTGACCCGCAGGTCGCGGGATCAAATCCCGGCTGCGGCGGCTGCATTTCCGATGGAGGCGGAATTGTTGTAGGCCCGTGTGCTCAGATTTGGGTGCACGTTTAAGAACCCCAGGTGGTCGAAATTTCCGGAGCCCTCCACTACGGTGTCTGTCATAATCATATAGTGGTTTTGGGACGTTAAACTCCCGATATCAAAACATGTATTGGGAAAGCAGTGTTTCTTACCTCTAGACGACATGACCAGTGCTGAAAATATGATTATGCGAAGCATCATGACGAATGGCTTGAGGGCTTTGCTGTCAGCCGCTTCATTTTATAATACGATTACAAGGCATTGACTGACATTTCATCGCCCGTTGAACTTACTGTGTACGTCTATTCCTGACTTGAAAGATACGCATGTACGACGCACTCAAATTCGTCTGTAGCACTTACGTCTTTTATTTTTTGAATAAGAAACGTTTTTCTGCAAACAAGGCTTTTTTTTCTGCCAAGTTCATTCAAATGTTTGAAGTGCACTTATATTTCCGATCTTTGTAAACAATCGCTATAATTCAAAACTTTTGAAAAACTTGACTTGGAACTCGACTCTAATTAGTAAAGATATCAATTACCATTTATGGTGTTTGATGGGAACCTAACTACTTTGTAAGGTACTTGTAATTTCATAAAATGTTTTACCCAAAGTGACGTAAAAAATAATAAGAACTACTCCTCACCTCGTAGCGTAAAAATGCCCCGCTGTGGTGGTCTATTGGCTAAGGTACTCGGCTGCTGATACGCAGGTCGTGGGATTGAATCCCGGCTGCGGGCTGCATTTTCGATGGAGGCTAAAATGCTGTAGGCCCGCGTGCTCAGATTTGGGTGCACGCTAAAGAACCACGGATGGTCGAAATTTTCAGAGCCCTACACTATGGCATCTCTCATAATCATATGGTGTATTCAGGTTGTTAAGATCCACATATCAATAAACCATTGAACCAATCAATCGCAGCGTAAATAGATAGATAGATAGATAGATAGATAGATAGATAGATAGATAGATAGATAGATAGATAGATAGATAGATAGATAGATAGATAGATAGATAGATAGGTGACTGTAACGTCTGCGATGCCTCACAGCTTCAAATTACCCTAATGTAGATGTCCCAAATTTGTGCTTTCTAAAGATTGCCACAACGTTTTTTTTTTCTGGATATGTACAACGAACTAAAAAGTTTCTAAGCGCCGAAAAGTGTGCCAGGAAGTGATTTCCAAACCAACAATTTTCATAAAAGTGCCTTCAAAACGAAACAATGCACACTGATCTATTAAATGGCCTTGTCGGAGCAAAATACTTGCGTGAAAAGAAAATAAGGAAATCGACGCATGCGCACATGGTGTCCCGCTCGTGCTTTTGGTGACACACTCGCCTGTGTTCTTGTGGGCCGTCCTTGTGAACCTTCATCAACCCTTGTGCTGCCGCGGTTTTTTCGTTGGATTTTTCTGCTCCACTGTGTGCTCTGTGTGGCAGTCATCGTTAATATTACACGACTTTTGTGGGTTTTCATCGCAGCAAAAGGTATGTACGACCATCTCGATGCGATGAAGTAGCAGTCTGAACATTTGTGTTGTGTGTGAAAGTGTTGTAAGTGCAGCATTGCGTGCGAAGGCAAAGTTCCGTGTTCACCACTGCCGTCTGCGTCCTTTTTACTATGCGATGATGCGAAATGAAAAACAGGCGTGATGGAAGGCTAACGTAAAAAACTCGTTTGAAATTATCCGTCACATATTTCGCTTTTTCGAGACTGTAGCAATAGAAACAAGTACGGTCTTGCCCTAAGCTTTGTTCCGGAACTCTACATCTTTTTCACACGCGCTAAGAAGATTTTGCTCACGTATAATTTGGTTTTTGCGTGTGATAAAGGTTTTATATACACTGTTATAATAATCTAGTATATACACCAAAGCTTGTCGTATCGGAATGTATAAAAAAAAACACAATATGACGACATGCTTCATATGTTAGCTTCTGCTTACCCTTATGTGCGAATATATTCTTCATATCTTAGTTTCTGCTTACCCTTATGTGCGAATATATTTGACAATGCCTTCTTGATGCTCTGATTAAACGTACGAGAATGCTCCCGCTGCATATTACCGCAATCGCAGAGCGCGTGAAGTTGTTTTGATTGATCATCTCCTTTTTTCTAATCCTATGCTCACCTATACTACGTTCAGCGCTTAACGCCGAGTTTCAGCACGATGCGTTCGCAGCAGCCTGACAATTCGCGACCTACGTGTTCAGCCACGGGATCAAGCGCTTATCAGGTGGTGCTATCGATCTTTGTCTGTCGAGCAGCGCGTACTTATCAGGGGCGTAGTCCCCCGGCTGATATGTACAGCCGTCAGCACTTTTTACACGAATGCTCCTCCGCGTGTCCTGCAGCAGTTTGATTGACACTGACACCAGATACGTTTGGGTTCTGTTGTCAAGATGATAAGCATACATGCCGATTATCCAAGCCTATCCGAAGTATTATCTCGGCAAAAGCGCCAAGCACCTAGCGGCTGGTATCAATCAAACTAGCCCTGGACACGCGTCGAAGTGTTCTAGTTAAAGGTGCTGACGGCTGTACGCGTTGCTCGACAGGCAAAGCTCGATAGCACTACCTAACAAGCACTATGCCTACACTACCCAATCTTGCTCAGTGAGAGTTACCCGTAGCAATATGTAAAGCCATAGCCACAGGTAGCACTTGCGTGCAGTCGGCGGTGTACTGTCCTTCATTTGTAGCGTACGAGAGCGAGCAAACAAGAGTGACAGTGAAAGATGGGGCTTGTGCTTATCGTTATCTTCCTTGCATCTGTATGAGGTCGCGCATCACGTACGTCTGATAATCAGCTGATAGGCCATAACTTTTTCCGCTATGAGAGGCGCAGCTGTTCGCTGTTTGCATTTCTCATACATGTTTGTTGCAGTGTATATGAATACACTGCCCCCTTTTGATTATGCAACTCTGCCTTGGAAGCAATAGATCGATAAAGCAGGCAGGAATAGTTTTGTTGCTTCAAGAGGACAAAGGTAAACCTTGATGGAACTGTAAGCTGCCGAAGGTATTTTTATTGAAGTGTAGATTGCGTGTGTAAGTGAACAGAAATGCATTTAAGATGCCCCTGAACTACCTCTCAATATACAAAGTACCGTTACATTATTTGGCGTTTGCATTTTCCGCACAATGAAGATATCCGCGGGCTGTTCGCGTGACATCATAAAGAATTGACATAACGATTGCTCTATGTGGGAGGAGTATATGAGTCGTGAATTCTCCAACTTTGCTTTGCCACCTAGTCACACGTCCGTTCTGTTTTTTCTCGCATGACTATACCGGGCGCGATAAACCGATTTCGCTTCGTCTTATGTGTTTTCGGCTGCGCACGAGGAGATAACATCATGCAGTTGAAGAGCACGAAAAATAATTACGGGATCTCTCAGCTTCACCTTTAAAAGTTGAACTCGATAGCGATATCCTGCTGTCCCTAGTGCGTACCTAAAACACATGGTGCATGAAATCTTTTCGAACTTGCAGTGCATCCACTATGCGTGGCCTTAAGAGAATAGGCGCAGTAACACGTGTGCCATCTGTAGTCGGTGACTGGCTTCAAACCACGAAGACATTATAATAATCGCATATACTGAGGCCCGATGGCAACTACTCTTGTACCACGCATTATTAGTGCGATGTTTCATGTTGTATTATAAAGCATGTATACAAGACGCATGCATTTGTAAAGCATGAGAGATACATTCACTGTATTTCCGAGCAGGGGAAGATATTTTCAATGTATTCACAATCTGGCTCGTGGTTCAGTGGTATAGAACACCCCCTTGCCATGGAAACGACCCCGGTTCAATCCCCACTCAAACCCAGAATTTTATTTTCACCTTTCTCGATTTTCGGTCACTTACAAGATCACGATTTTTCGCTGACAATTAATGACGCCGACGCCGACGCTGTAATTTCTGGGAAATGAGCTCTTTAACGCCATCGCGTTAACACTGATAGCCTCAATGTTTAGTGTTGATATTGTCCACGTGTTTTATGGGGAAGTGACTCACGAAGAAGAGAGAGCGCATGTGTATAGCAGGGAGAGTCAGGGCGAGAAAAAGTTGTCCGTTGGGGCTAACGATTATTTGATGCGGGACCGTGCTTCCCAGGCAAGACACGTCACTGAATTCCTGTCTATCCCCAAAAATTCTTCATTACCCAAGACCATAGACATGTGCAGGGTGCTCCTTCAGGCGGCGGGGGGTGAAGTTTTGTCGCAGTGACCCCTCCATAATCTCTTCCTATTAGGTCAATGTATGCGGCTGCCCCTGCACCTACCCCTCTTAGGGGACTAGCAAAGGCAGCCCCCCTTCCCTTGTGCATGCCTCTGCACAAAGAAAAGGGGGGCCATTTTTCGTGTATTATTTGTAACAACTTTTTGTACCCGAGAAGAAGAGCCATTTCATCTGTGTTGAATTGAACAGTTGTTGTAAACCATGTATCCTTTTTATGCACTCTAACCCACCTGCTAAAATCCCTATCAGGGATTGCAGTATTTATAAATAAAAAATAAATAAAAAAGGGGAGGAAGAATACTGACAAGAAGAAGCAGACTGACAAGGTTGGGGAAAAGATTCTAGTGCTGGGTGGTGCTGATCTCGGCAAACATGAAGGAGGTGTTCTTGAGCCACACTTCACATGCTGTGTGGTTGTAGTATAGTTGCCGAAATCATAGCAGCTACTCTGCAGACCCCGTCGTTGAGGTGGGCAATGGCTGTGCGCAGCACAGATCCCGGCATCTAAACGTGGGCAGTCCAGCAATCTGGCGAGGTGGCGTTTAGGCAAACCTTTGTCATTTTCTTGTGGAAGACCTAAACCTGGGCCGCATTAACCCTGGCCGGACGTTCAATAAAGTTGTATTCGTCTATTCGGCTCGGGTCGAAATTCTGCACAAAGCCTTCGATGCGCAACGCGGAGAAACTGGCCTTGGCAAGGAACCTCATGCGTTGTTCTCTTGAAAGCGACCAAGGGAGGTGTGTTGGTGACTGCGTTGATGTTGTACTTTGGGGCGATGCCCGAACAACATATTTTGTATCAACTCTGTCATTTGTCATTCTATTTTCAAAGATCTTTGAATCTAGGAATCGGACAAAGAAGCCTGTACCAGTCGGTAGGGATCGCTCATGTTCTTTAAGGCGCTCATTCACTGACCTGTGTATAGGTCAGTCAGGCCGCTGTTGGATGAGTGCCTTAACGAACATGAGTGATCCCTGCCAACTGGTACAGGATCCCAATGAGCTCAGAACTGCAAAAAGTGCAATTATCAAGCTTTGTTTAGATTGACTACCGTAAAGAATAGCCGTGACTGTTTCAATGTACGACTCTCACTCAACAAAACATAGGTGGCACGTCATTTATTCCAGATCAGCCAGAGCTTCGGTGAACCCAAGCTCCTGTGCAGCACGAGCGTCAAAGATGGGCGAGCTGCACTTCTTGTTTAGTTTGCTAGTGAACTTAGTTTACTAGTGAATTTTGTTGTTTGAATGCGCTATCATGACTGTGCTCGGGTCCCTGAGTTGAGGTTGTTGTACAGGTAGAATACAGGTAGGACATGCACGACGCATATCCTACCTGTATATGGTTGGTATAGAGTGGAGTGACGCAATGATTCATGTCAGTTGAGAGTAATGCTGGGTGCTGCCTTCTTTCCCGTTGTGTCTTTTTGCGATAAATCAACACTATAGCTTACTTGACCTTTTACCACTGCCCTTTATTATTTGTCTTCCCAGCATTTCTAAAGACGACACTTGTGGACTTTTTTTTGTGAGCATGTTATTCAGAACAAAGTTTTCCGACTGTCCTTCTACCTTGCGCCGAACTTTGAAGATGGTCACTGCACTCCACAGCACTTGAAGTTTAGCGATGACAAGGTTTGCCATACGGAAGTAAAATCAGACGCGTATGTTTAAAAAAAATAGATTGATGTCAGTTAAAGAAGAACACGTTTTGTTCACAGTAACAATGATCGTGCAATGAACGAGAATAACTGATGCACGAACAAGACAACTTCAAGACTGGAACAACAATAACACAATACGAAGCAAAAGCTTTGACGGCCATGAAGACGCACATTTAGTTTGCTCTTTTAGGCAGCGGTGATATGTTAAAAAGGCGACTGGAAACAAAAGACGAGAAGAGAATCACTTGGGATTGGACAGGGCTGTCCATCACGTCTACGAATCATCATTGAGATTTTCGAGTTAAGAGTCAAAACAGTATGATACTGAATGAATGACATTATTGTGTTACTGAGGATCTGTCCGGGACTGACGCTGGCTGCTCCCACTTTGGGACAGATCGGCCAAGCCCCTCTGACGTCACACGGGTTCTCTGGGCAGCCCTGAGTTGGTCCGTCAGCACGTCATGGAAGCATCCGCTGTCACCACTGTTCACCCTGAGAAGCGTCACCAGCCGACGTCAAACAGCGCTGGACCATATGGTCTAAATCGAGCAAACCCCTGCACTTGCCACAATAGACCGAAACCCCGCAGGGCGGTTTGATTTTATTCGTTACGACCGGGTTAGGGCACGTTCATGTCAGCAGAAGAGTTAATGTAACCGCCTGTAGCCTGTTTAGTCTAGAATGTGGCGATAGAAGTGCCCTGCCCCCGAAGTAATACTTGGTGATCTCGTTGTACGTTGACAGCTGGCCTCTTAACACGGGATCAGGAGATTTAGTCCCCTCAGGGAGTGCAGGTCACACTAATCCTCGAGCCTCCTTATGCGCCTACTTGTCCAGCTTAATCGGGGCTTCCTCCAATAACCCCACGTTCACCAGAAGCCGAGTATTTCTATACGCGGAGTGGTACCCCTAACCTGGAGCAGTCTGCAAGCTGGTTCTGCAACTACTCCAATCGAGCAGGCTTTAATCGCAGAGCGAAAGTCTCCAAGGACTTAGAAATCTGCCAGAATCAATGTGTGCTAGAGCAATGGCCACCTGCTCGGTAACCCCCGGATCCTTGTTACAAAACGGAAGTGGCATTTCGAACGCTCCCTTTGGCATCTACTACCACCACCGAGTAAGCATCTTTACCTCTAACACGTGCCGTGTCAACTAACGCGAACTCTTACTATACTTTATTTTGCTGATTCCTTGAACTTTTTTGCCTTTGCGCATTTCATTTCTCTCTTTCTTTCTCTCTCTCGCTCTTTAGCACTGTTGCAGACATCGCCCAAATTATATTTGCCAGTTAGGCATAGCAGCCGCTTTTGCATAGTAAAGAGAAGGTGGTTGTGTTTACTGGGGAAATGGGAAAATTGACTGTGTTTCCGCTTCTTTTGAGCTGCTTTTAATTACGATGAATATTCGCTGGATTGCTCGGTAGAATCTGGCAACGGTGTCGTGCCATGAGTTTCGCCTTGTCGACAGCTTTTACGCAATGCAGCTGGCTGTACTTACAAAAATCGCAAATGTAATCTTAGTAAATTATTTACAGTCAATGAGACCTTTTTATGGTACTTGAAGTTGGAAAATATTTTATTGTTTTCTGGAAGTATTCGCAAACTTCAACCTACTTAAGAAAATCGGAGCCCTCATTATTCGCCGAGGTGTGATAAATCAGTCCTCTAAAATCTATGAAACGAACATGTAAAGCAGTGTCTGTTAAGTTCAAGCTGTATATGTTATTTATAATAGCTGGGCGCTTATGTTGATCAATAAGTTTACTAAACGTGGTGGCTTTTCTGGTGTAATAAGGCTTACGGACAGCTTCGTCACTGAGTACAATGAAAATTATGTCAACGTGAGATTGTTGCACCAGCAAGAAAATTACATGCAGGTAGTAATCCCTTGAATGCAAGCAGCCCGCATACGAAAAGTGTTATGTGCAAAGCCAATGGCGCTCTTTGTTCTGTTCGTTCCACTGAATGTCGACCTTATTGTCACATCTGTGTTTTCTTTGTTATTTCACACTGATGTATACATAATAATCTTTAATGCAATGAACGAGGCTAGTTGTTTCATGATACCTTAGTGATGTGCTTATGGAAGTGTAACACTGTGTCATGGGGTAACACTGTGTTACTCCAGGACACATTTGGGTAACCCTGTTTTAAAATGTGTCTGGTGTGTTCTTTGTAGTGTTACCCCACCGTAAGCGTGCGGCTAAGCCGTATAAATCTTGGCTCAAAGCAAAATTAATTAAAAAAGGCTTCCTCAACTGTATTTTTGGACGTTATGTCAAATGAAGAGTGCCCCTGATTCATAAGTTATTTGCACGAACTACACGCCAACAGATCGACACATATTTTTGTGTAAAAGCTTCCAGCACTACGCTTTCATTACATGCAATTTACATCAAGACTTTATTTACACTTTTCTTATAGTTTGGTGCCTGACGTCATAACTTTTTGTGTGTCCGGCACTGTTGACCATTAAGATTTGGAATTGCTTACTTTATAACGATAATAGAGAGTTTCATAAGTGGACCTGCAAGAGGCACAGGGATCCTAGAAATTCGCGACATGTAAGTGCGCCTGCACAATACTCGAGCCACTCTTGGCTCCTCGTGTTTGCATTTGCCCAAGACCCAACAATAAAAAATAAGAAAAAAACTGGTGCGGGTTTTCAAGGCATCATCAAGCGAACAAAACGACGTGGACACTGCGCAGGCCACGGTGCACAGCGGCCCGAGTATTACATGTATACTATCTTGGCTGAACAGCGCACACGGGACAAAGACGGAAGAAAAGAACACAGACAAGCGATGACTCTCAACTAACACTTATTCGGGAAAGAAACAGATGATATATAGGAGA
This sequence comes from Rhipicephalus microplus, assembly GCF_043290135.1. Lineage (NCBI taxonomy): Eukaryota > Metazoa > Arthropoda > Arachnida > Ixodida > Ixodidae > Rhipicephalus > Rhipicephalus microplus. The sequence continues at coordinate 7,340,030 of NC_134707.1, forward strand.
AGTGCCACTTGACAGGAAATGCATAAAACACTAAACAGCAAGACCAATCGAACACGCCGCCAGCAAGGGGAAATGATAACACTGATATCACCTTCTGCAGGTGCTAAGAAGATAGCCGAATTCAAACGAGTTCTTCTAGGCTAACCTCCCTGTATTTTCCTTTTATTTATTTCTCTCTTCCTCTGCGTCGCTTAGCGCAATTGATGGCACGCTGACATACTTATCGTTTTTCTTCTTCCGATGTGGAAAGCTTAAATAACTTTTCTTGTTAGTTGATTTCTATGACGCAACGGTTTCATTGTGTCGTTGAATAACGGTAGACAGCCGCATTAGCGACACTGAGCGGCGAGGGGGAACAGTTTTGACTCTGATAATGAGCGTTCGTGTTCTCGCAGGCGAATGTTGATGCATCTTCCGCTTTGGCCAGGCCAAGATGAACTCATACCAACTCGCTCAAGCTTCCATTCTTTTGCATATACTAAGTTGCCTCAAGTTCGAGAGAGAGAGAGAGAAAACTTTATTAAAGGTCAGTCAATTGCTCAGGCATGGCCCGTTGCCCCTAGCTGTCGGCCGGAATCCCCTGGGACGCGGCAGCAGCAAGGGCTTGACTGATGATGTCGCGCTGGACGTTGGGATCTGGGCTGCAGAGCAGGGCCTCCCAGGATTCTACAGCGTGAAAACCATCGTTTTGACTTGGACATGTCCACACCATGTGGACCAAATTCGCTACCTCATCACAAAATTTGGGACTGGAAAACTGCGGGGTGCCACTTGCTGTAAAGTGCGGGGTTTGGAAAAACCCCGGTCTGTAACTTTCGCCACAAAACCTCGTTTTTCTTACTTAGTGAGTTGTCCGCTCTCGGGTATACTTGCCGATTCAGCCTGTAGTGTGCGACGATTTCATGGTATGTGCGCATATACTCGCTTCTTTGTTCGGTAACCCAGGAGGTTCCTGGGGTCGTCCGGTAGGTGAGACCTCGGGCGACGGAATGAGCCTCCTCGTTCCATCAAGTCCTTGGTGAGCTGGAGCCCAGACAAGCAGAATCTGCTCTTTGGGTACTCCTACCATGTTTAATATACGGACGGCAGTCTCCGTCACCCTTCCCGATTCGTAATTTCTCACAGCGTTTTTGCAGTCGCTGATGACCACCCTGATCCCCTTTTGGCTGATGGCCAAAGCTATGGTCACTTCCTCGGCCTCTACAGTCTCGACACCAAGTACTGTGCAGCACGCAATTAGGCCACCATCTCCCCTGACCGCCACTGCCGTGTGTGCCGCTTTGCTTTCATATTCCGCAGCGTCTGTATACGCGACGTCCTGTCGACCAGTGTACCTAGATTGTAATGCCTCTACCCTGGCTTTACGTCTGCCTTCGTGAAAGTTAGGGTTCATATTTCTGGGTAGCGGAGGTATCTTTATCCTGTCCCTGATCTGTATCAGTATGTCTTTTGAACGCGCTTGCTCACGCGTGGGCTCATAGCCCAATCTCTTTAATATTGCTCTCCCCGTTTTAGATCCGAGTAGTCTTTGATGTTGTGCAGTCACAGTAGCCTCAATTAGCTCATCGAGTGTGTTAGATACCCCCAACTTCATAAGTCTGTCAGTTGACGTGTTTGGGGGAAGTCCGAGCGCGACTTTCACACTTTTCCTGATAATGGTGTCGAGTTTGCCCCGCTCCGCTTGGTTTAATTTTAAATAAGGTGCCACGTACACTATCCTACTTATTATGAAGGTCTGCACTAATCTAAGAAGGTTCGCCTCCTTCATCCCAGCATGCCTGTTTGCTATTCGTCTGATGAGACGACATGTCTGATTAGAACTGGCTTCCAACCTAGCAAGAGTTTCAGAATTCTTACGGTTCGCCTGAATCCTTAGTCCAAGGACACGGATACTGTCGACCGTGGGGATCTCTGCGCCGTTAACATACAAGTGGATGCCCACTTCAGGCCTGTTGTGGAGCCGCCATTTCCGGCGGGCATGAGGAAGAGTGCTTCCGACTTTTCGGCCGAGCATTTAAGTCCTTTGGGCTCCAGGTACTCCACGATTTTATCAATGGTGATTTGCAGAGAGCCTTCAATTTGGCCGTCACTGCCCTTGTTCATCCATAATGTTATGTCATCCGCGTAAATGGTGTGATTTAAATTCTCAATATCCTTTAACTGTTCAGGCAGTTTCAACATCACAATGTTGAAAAGGGTGGGTGATAACACCGAGCCCTGAGGTGTCCCCCTGTTGCCTAATTTAATGTCCTCGATGGATTCTTCCCCGATTTTTAAAGCGGCTGTCCTGTTCGAAAGGAAGTCCTTGACGTAGTCATAAAGTCGCTTTCCGACGTTCAGGGAGCTCAGATTCTCCAAGATTGATACGTGCCTCACGTTGTCAAATGCTTTTGCCACATCTAAACCCATGATAACTTTTGTGTCTCGTGTTGGCTTGTCTATAATTTGGTCCTTGAGCTGTAGCATCACGTCGCACGCTGATAGTCGGGGTCGAAAACCGATCATGGTGTCCGGATACATACCATTGTCTTCCATGTACCTATTGAGCCGCGTCTGAACGACATGCTCCATGAGCTTACCTACGCAAGACGTTAACGATATCGGCCTAAGATTCTCGAAACCGAGTTTTTTACCCGGTTTAGGAATGAAAATTACATTTGCGAGTTTCCATTCCTGCGGTATCGTCCCTTTTTCCCAACACTCCTGCATGTACGTTGCTAGGTTAGCGATGGACCTATCGTCTAAATTACGGAGCATTTTGTTAGTCACTCTGTCCGGCCCTGCCACTGATCTAGTCCTTAGCCGATTAATCTCTGCTCGCACCTCAGCCAGGGAGATAGGGGCGTCTAAGGCTGCGTTTTCCCGCCCTCCATAATCTGGGAGAGGTTCGGATCCGGCGGGATTAATGTATCTGCTCCGAACTTCTTCTAAGAGTTCCTTCCTAGTGCCTTCAAATTGGTGCGCCATCCGTTCCAATTGTTGTTTAGATGCTGTCTTCGTGCTCTCCGGATCTAGAGGGTGACGAAGAAGTCGCCACGTCCCGGACGTACTTATATTTCTATCCACCTCCTGACAGACGTTCCCCCACCTTTGCTTCGTGAGCGTGATGGCGTGCTCTTCAATTTGCCTGTTTAAAGCTGCTATTTGTTTTCTGATACTCCGTTCCCATATCCTCTGTTGGAGTCGGTTTTCCAAAGCTTTCTTTTTCTTCCAAAGATTTACTAATCTCGTGTCTACCACTTCGTTGTCCTCCTCGGTTTCCACCACTTCAGTGGCTTCCTTAACAGTACGTAACACCCCATCGCACCACTCGGCAATGTCGGAAATGGGAGTCGGGTCGCCCCTGAGGTCCCTGAAAGAGTCCCAATTTACGGCCTCTACCCTTCGTTTCCGAGGTGTTGCCGGGCCTCCCTCTACCACTATTTCTATGATCATGTGATCACTGCCTAGATCCTCGTTTGTGTTGCACCAAGTGGCACTAGTGCCGCTCCCCGTCAGGGTAAGGTCGGGTGTGGTATCAACCGCGACACTATTTCCCTTCCTCGTTGGCTGCAACTGGTCGGTTATTAACTCCAGATTATGAGTTTGCATGTCATCCCACAATTTCCTGCCCTTAATTGAAGCCTGCTTATATCCCCATGCCGTGTGGTGAGCGTTAAAGTCACCGACGATCAGCAATGGGTTGTTCTTACTCTTACGTCGCGTAGAAGCGAAGAGATTCCCAAAGTCTCATCGCCTTTGTCTGGGAGAGCTGTATATATTTAATACGAACAAGCTAGCGTTTTCCTTTTTTTGGGGTATTAGTTCTATGAGAACATGGTCGATGTGTGCATTACCAATGTCATGCTGCACCACCGTAACGTTTCGCCTGACCAGGGTGGCCACCAGCGTACTCGTGCCTTCGCTTACATAGGATTTATAACCCGGCAATGTCGCCTTTCTCCCACATTCCTGTAAAGCTATAACATCCGGTCGATCCCCTTTCCTCAGGAATTCCTGCAGAACCGCACGCTTGCGCGTGAAGCCTCTGCAGTTCCATTGCCAAACGGTGTTCTTACTGAATCTGTGAGCCATGATTGCCACTAAGGTGATTCATCGGCCTACCTAATACTTCTTGGGCGAGCTGTTCATACGCCCGATCCCTCTTCGCGAATTCTGTTTTAAGTTCCTCGGTAAGTTATTTATCCCGCTGATGCAACTGCTGTGTCAGATTTTGAAACATCTCGAACATTCGTTTCTCGAAGGCCTTACGCCATTCATCGTCCTGGGTAGATTTGGCTTCAATGTTTGCCTCCAGTTGCGCTATTTTCATGTCTATCACTGTCGCTACGTTCTCATCTATTACGGGCTTTTCCGCTTCTTTTGGCCTCTTTTTTGCTGGAGGCGGAGTAGCGCTCTGCTCCTCCAGCATTTTTATATTTTGATTCTGCGGCATTCGTGGTAGGGAAATCGGTGTTGTGTTAGACGACTTAATAGCTATTTGAAGCTGCTCTATTTGCCGACTCATCATTGCTAGTTGCTCTTTAAGCATGCGATTCTCTTCCTTAATGGTTACCATTTCTTCATTGCGTTTATCCTGGGAGGCCTTATCTCCCCAACCCACCTTGCGGTTCGGCGACGTGGGTCTCCCACTGTTGAGGACAGCACTGCCGGAAGTCCCCTCGTTTACTGGACCAGTCATTGGTGGCAGCTCTCCTTCTTGTCTTTCTGGTAGTCTTGGGAAGGAACCTGCTCTTCCTTTTGACCCTCTTCGATGCTTCGACCGGCTCCTGGACCGTTCTTTGATCTCTTCCATTCTGCACGTTTGTGGATCGGCGTCTTTCGCCTTCCGCTCTTCTCCTTCCATTCGCCGCCAGGCCTCCCACTGTCTCTTCTTTATTGTATAAGGGGTCCTGAAAGCTTCCTTGCATTTCCGATCTGCTGTCAGATGACCTTTGCCACACAGCTTACACTTGGGCTCACATGCATGGTCCTCGGGTGGAGCTGTCATTCCGCATCCCCGGCGCGAACATGGTCGCTGATACACACGTCCGATCTGTGTCCTAGCTGGCCACATCGGTAGCACACCTCGTATCGTTTCTTATAAAGCACGCACTTCAGCAGTACGCCGTAACAGTACATCCACCTGGGCACTGTCTCATTTTTGAAGATGATGACCGCTGAACTTGAGTTCCCCAGCTTCCTGACACCAAGTATCGGCGGGTTCCTTGAGTTGTCAAAAGCCTCTGTCAGTTCCTCTACTGACAATCTCGGGTCGATGCCGCGCACCACACCCCGCCCGCTATCCTCGTGCGGCGCGAGGTACGCCGTGACATCATAGCTCTTGCCTTCAATCTTGATAGACTTAATCCTGGTCACCTTCCAGACAGTGTCTATGTCTGGAGTGCTGAAAATCAGGGTGCCTTGCTTGTCGTTAACATTGAACACTTCCTTTTCTTGTCCCTTAATCCACGGAATTTGCGCTGCCATGCGCACCGCCTCACTGAGCCTGGTGTTCGGAATTTTTGTGAGCGCCAGCCCGCACTTCGGACGAATGATTATCTTGTAGTCGTTCGCCGGCAACCGCGGTAGATACAACGCAATCGAGCGCTCCGCGATCTTGTGCCCCAGCTTTTTGTATGCTGCGTTCGCAGCCGCTGTCTTCTTCCTGCCTTCGCCGGGCTCGGCTCCATTTTCTGCCCGGGCGTTGCCATCTTGGCGTCCCTGTCTCTCACCTCTAGCGGCGTCACGCAGCTGTTTAACATGTTTTCCAACTTTCATGATCCAGTCAGCGGTTCTAAATTCTTCAGGGGTAATTTCAGTACCCTCCACGGTCACCTTAATTGCCGTCGCGTCTCCACAACGGGGCTCTGAAGCGAACGCCGGGGGCGTCGGCCACCGCCGAGCCGCCGCGTTTGTTCACCGCTAGCGTTAGGCTTTGCCGGGCGGAGACGCAGTCGACACCAAAATAGCCATAAAATGCCCCAAAACGTACTCACAGTCCTGAAGTCGTGGTCTAGATGATCCAGAGAACTTCAGGCAGGCGATTATAGGAGTTGTTTGCTGTAACTGCACAATTTGAACCAGACCAAACAACTTTCCGCGGAGCTGATGCGAGGCACATGCGAACTCCCTGGCCCCCTGGTGGCCATCCTCAAGTTCGATGTCCCGTGCGTTAGACCCGTTGTCGCATGCGTTTGACTCAACACACATACTCTGCTGTTCCTCTAAACAGAGTGTACTAGAAATGCTTCTAGTACGCTCTACTCTGATCGCAAGGAAAGCCTACCCAACGCAGCCTACTCAAGACGCTGGGTGCCCAATCTTAGAACTCGCCAGTGGCAAATTCATCTTGCGACTCTGTTGAACGAGAAAGCACATTTATTGTTCACGATTAGGTTCGATGCCATTCCTGACTAGGCCCAGCCGTGCCTTATACTTGTAATTGGAGGGAGTCGTCGTGGAGCTGCAATCGCAGTGACATTCACTGGTGCTGGGCACACTGCGCGTTGTCTTTTGTGTTGGTGTGGTGGGGGTGACTCTTTTCGGCGGTAATTTGGCTGTGCTACCTCCACACACGCCTCGGACGCAGACCTGAAAGAAAGAGAATGACATTTGGAAGGATGTGTCAGCAGGATGGTTGTTTAGAATTCAATACAAGGAGCAGCGAAACGCGACAGCGACCGAGAGAGAAAAAGCACAAGCGGTGCGCGAACTTTCAACTCAATGGTTAGAGTTTTGTCTCGTCTCTCTCGGTCCCTGCTGTGTTGCGGCATTCTGTGTCACGAAGATATGGACACTCGAGGCACCAGTGTTATATTACGTACCCATGCTAA